>NC_054468.1:7033705-7333705 GCF_017639515.1 Carcharodon carcharias
TTTGGAGTTCAGCCTCTGAGTGTGCATGTACGCAAGCGTCATCAGTGTATTGCAATTCGATGACATGTTGCAATAGTCTAGGTTCTGGAATGGAAGTGACATAGGTTGAGTAGTTTCCTGCTCATCCTGTAAAGTAGCTCCACTACAGTGGGGAGCTTCTTGGAGATGGGATGGAGTGCTGCAGCAAGAAAGTTGGAAGAGTCTGTTGGTGTGATGACACGGACTTGCTTGACCCCAGTTTGCACTAGTATTGGGTCTGCGGCAGATCCGCTGGGAAGGATCACGGCTTGAATGTCATTGTGCAGCAAGCAGAGGATGGTGACGAGTTTCTGTGGGCAGCCAAATTTGAGGAGGATGCTCCACAGTCCCTCCCGGTTGATAAGAGTCAAAGACCTTTGTGATGTCAAGGAAGGCCATGCATAGGGGTTGCTGCTGCTTTCTGCATTTTTCTTGAAGTTACCTTGCTGTTAAGATCATGTCCACTGTATCACTTGATGGACGGATTCTGCATTGTGACTCCGTTAGAAGCTCCTCATCCGTGGGGAGAGGGCAATTCAGAAGGACCCTGCAGCAACCTTCCTTGTGGCGGGCAGCAGAGATACCCCTCTAACGTTACCTCAGACAGCTTTGTCTCCTTTCTTGAAGATGGTCACAATTATGGCGTCTCAGAGATCCCCTGGCATGCTCCCCTCCTTCCAGATGAGGGAGCTGAGGCCACGTATTCGTGCAAATGGTACTTTTCTGCCTTATTTTAGTATTTTGTCTGCGACGGCAGCCTTGTTGGTTCTTAGCTGTCGAATGGCCTTTGCAACCTTGTGTCAGGCTGGGATTGTGCTGAGCTGGTGGTGGTTAGTGTGCTATGGGATGTGGTTGAGGACACTCATGTCGAGGACGGAGTCTTGGCTGAGGATATCCTCAAAAGCCCTCCTACCGAGTGCTAACTGCCTCTCTTGTCCTTGACGAGCGCTGCTCCGTTCTTAGCTCTCAACGGGGTAGGTTCTTGGGTACTTGGGCCATAAATGGTCTTGACAGTGTACTATACTGTCGCTCCAAACCCCAGCTGAACACTCTATGAATTAAAATGGAGCTGCTCACTCCTACAGATCTACCATGGTATTCATGCCCATCAGATTAGCAGAATTGGGTATTGTACAGCTTTGAGTTTCACACTAATCTAACTATTGATTAGAACGACTTGGTCCTGTGTAAGGGGTATCCCAATATTCTATCTTCACAGCACAAGTTTCAACAAATGTCATGATAATGCATGAACATAATCAAACATTTAGGATGGGTTGGGTGCAGGAGGACTGGTCTAAGTTTGACACTGAGCCACAGAAAGAGATATTTGGACCAATGATCAAAAGCTCAGACAAAAAGGTAGGGGTAGGTTTTAAGGGGTGTCTTAAAGGAGGAGAGAGGAGAGGTTTATGGAGGGAATTTATGGAGGTAATAAGGAAGGCAAATGGAATTTTGGCTTTTATTGCTAAAGGAATAGAGTACAAAAATAGGGAACTGTTGTTGCAACTGTACAAGGCATTGGTGAGACCGCACCTGGAGCACTGTGCACAGTTTTGGTCCCCTTACTTGAGGAAGGATGTAGTTACATTGGAGGTGGTTCAGAGGAGGTTCACTAGATTGATTCCAGAGATGCAGGGCTTGTCTTACGAGGAGAGATTGAGCAGTTTAAGCCTATACTCACTAGAGTTTAGAAAGATGACAGGAGATCTAATTGAGGTGCATAAGATGCTAAAGGAGAGAGACATGGAGTGGATGTTTCCCCTTGTGGGGCGTTCTAGACCGAGAGGCCATAGTTTTAGGCTAAGGGGTAGTAGATTTAAATTAGAGATGAGGAGGAATAACTTTTCTCAAAGGGTCGTGAATCTGTGGAATTCACTACCTCAGAGTGCAGTGGATGCCGGGACCCTGAATAAATTTGAGGAGGAGATAGACAGGTTTTTAATTAGTAACAGGTTGAAAGGTTATGGGGAGAGGGCGGGAAATTGGAGTTGAGGCAGAAATGAGCTGTGATCATATTGAATGACAGGGCAGGCTCGAGGGGCTGAATTGCTTACTTCTACTCGTAGTTCTTAATTCCAGAGCATTGGTCCCAAGTAGCAGCAGGTACAGCCTCTACTGGTGGAGTAATTAAAATCAAGAATGTGCAAGAAGCCTGAATTGAAGGAACACAGATCTCAAGGTTGTGGACAATGCGCAGTTGTGCAGCAATCTTAAAGTGTTCATGCAGGTCCTGCACAAGTTGACCCTTTAGGTCACCATGCAAGTGCAGCTGTGCAAAAACAATTAAGGAGGCTATGTATTTAAAAATATCACCTGCACACTCCAAAACAAAAAATGGAGGGAACATAGATTGTGAGGCTAAAGAAGGTTACAGTGATGGAAAGGGGCGATGGCTATAGAGGGGTTTGAAAACAAGAATGAGAATTTTAAAATCAAGGCCGCACTGTAACAGGAGCCAAAATGGTCAGTGAGCACAGGTGGTAACTGTGAAGTGAACTTTGAGCGAGTTAGGATGCTGGCAGCAAAGATTCGGATGAGCTGATGGGAAGTCAGCCAGGAGATCATTGCAATATTTAAGTCTAGAGTTAACAAAGGTATGGGTGAGGGTTTCAACTCAGGCAAGGTGTTTGGTAAGGCCATATATAAGATCCATTCGGATGAGAATGATGAGATCAGCTTCCCGTTCTGTACTGAGTTCTGGGGATAACTCGAGCATTCAAACAGTTTTCTGTGCCCCTGGGGTTGGCAGGCACACAGAACCATGATGCTTACCCCACCCATCACTGAACTATAACCCTACTGGAAACTCCAAGTTTGTGATCAGCAAATGGGAAAGGGATGCTGTCTCCATGGTGAAAAACCTTCTGGACACATTTAATTTGAGAAAGGTAAAATGGCAGAAGGGACTGATGCCAATAAAATGGTCCATTTGTCCTACTGTGCTTTCAGGGGAGGGAAGTGAGACAACAAAGAATAATCATTGCTTAAAGTGTTATTGCTGTGTTAGTTAATGCTGGCCAGGGGATGTAGAACTGATCGCAGAATTCTTGGGACAAGAAAATCAAGTGCCATAACTTCTCTTCCCGCTCTGATACAGTTACCTAAGAGAAGGGTTCACTCGACAGATCCCTGGGATGAAGCGGTTGTCTTATAAATAAAGGTTAAGCAGGTTGGGCCTATACTGATTGGAGTTTAGAAGATTGAGAGGTGATCTTATTGAAACATATAAGATTCTGAGGGGGCTTGACAGGGTAAATCTCGAGAGGATGTTTCCCCTCGTGGGGAATCTAGAACCAGGGAACATAGTTTAAAAATAAGGGGTCTCCCACTTAAGATGGAGTTGAGAAATTTCTCTGCTTAGAGGGTCTTTAGTTTTTGGAATTCTCTTCAACAAAGAGTTGTGGAGGCTGGGTCATTGAATTTTTCCAACACTGAGTTAGACAGATTGTTGACACTCAAGGGAGTCACGGGTTAAGGGGGTAGTGGAGGGGGAGGGGGGGGTGTGTTTGGAGGTGCAGGCAGGAAAATGGTGGATTTCCTATGCATCTGCTGCCCTTGTTTTTCCAGATGGCCTAAGTCAGGGTTTAGATCTTGCTACCAATGGAACATTGACGCCACTGTTTGTCCATGTTGCAATAAGTGAATGTTCAGGTGGTCAATGGGGTGCCAGTCGAGAGGGCTGATTTATCCTGGATGGTGTAGAGCTTCTTCAGTGTTGTGGGAGCTGCACTTGTACAGGCAAGTGGGGAGTATTCCATTACACTCCTGACTTGTGCCTTGTAGATGGTGGACAGGCTCTGGGGAGTCAGGAGGTGAGTTACTCCCTGCAGAATTCCCAGCCTCTGACCTGCTTTTGTAGCCACAGTATTTATGTGACTGGGCAAGTTTGGCTTCTGGTCAATGTTAACCTCCAGGATGTTGATAGTGAGGATTCAGTGATGGTGGTGACATTGAGTGTCAAAGGGAGATGGTTAGATTATCTTGTGTAAGGTCATTGCCTGGAACTCATGTGGCCCAAATGTTACTTACCAGCCCAAGCCTGGATATTGTTCAGGTTTTGCTTCATGCAATCATAGACTGCTTCAGTTACTGAGGAGTTGTGAATGGTACAGAACATTGCAAACATCCCCACTTATAATGGAGGGAAAATCATTGATGAAGCAGCTGAAGATGGTTGGACCTAGGACACTACCCTGAGGAACTCCTGCAGTGATGTCCTGGAGCTGAGATGACTGACCTCCAACAATCACAACCATCTTCCTTTGTGCTAGGTATGATTCCAACCAGCAGAGAGTTTCCCCCCTCATTCCCATTGACTCCAGTTTCTCTAGGGCTCCTTGATGCCACACTCAGTCAAATGCTGCGTTGATGTCAAAGGCAGAGACTGTCACCTCAACCCTGGAGTTCAGCTCTTGTTCATGTTTGGACCAAGGGTTTATTGAGGTCAGGAGCTGAGTGGCCCTGGCAGAAACCAAACATCAGTGAACAGGTTATTGCAGAGTAAGCACTGCTTGATAGCACTGTTGACAACCCCTTCCATCTGTTTGCTGACGATTATGAGCAGACTGATGGGTGATAATTGGCCAGTTTAGATTTGTCCTGTTTTTTGTGGGGACAGGATATACCTGGGCAACTTTCCATTTTGTCAGCTGGACGCCGGTGTTGTAGATGTACTGAAACAGCTTGGCTAGGGGCAGAGCTATAATGGAGCACGCGTCTTCAGTACCTTTGTCAGAATGTTGTCAGGGCCCATAGTCTTTGAAGTATGGTTAAGTATTCAGAAAGGATACCTGAAACCAGTGTGATTCAAACAATGACAGTTAGTTAAATATTCAGGTGATCATTGATTTACATTTATTACTGCTGCAACAATGCTTTTCATTAGAACTCAGCAGGACTTACTACTAAACCATGCACGTGGGATATTGGAGGGAGTGACTTCAATTAAAGGTTAACACTGGAATCAGATTAGCAGGAGGCTATAATGCAGTATTACCAGTAGTTATTGGGCAGACAAGAAACTAATTCTGAAAATTCAATTTGAGTGTGCAGTGAGTCTATTATTTTATTTCTCTACAGTATGAATTCAAGAGGGAGAAGTGTTTTTTATTACAGTGGTGCCCTCTAAGTTTAGATATTGGCACAGCAACTCTGAACTGGCCCAGTCTGGGTCAGTGTTTACTCACTTTTACCAGGGAGAGATTGAAGGCACAAGAGGGCACATGAAAGATAAAACTAGTCCGTTCCAGTCACAAGGAGATCCTATTGATATGCCCTGTGTTACAACGTCACACAAGTGGACAGAGAAAAGAGGCAACACCCCTGTAGATAAAGAGCTCACATCCCAAAAGGGGATGACAGATACCATTGAACCAGAGAAGGATGCAGTGAAGGCCATAAATACTACCAGTGTTTGGACATTGTGTGACAGCAGTGCACACTGCACAGTGGGCATATTAAATCCCTGTTACTTTAAATGAAGCGTTTTCCCTGTTCAAGCAGCTTAAACATCTCATTTACATAGACAATTTCAAAGAGGTCCTTTTGTTAATATCACATGCTCCAATTTCAGGCCAAATCTACTGCTCCAATCCCAAGTGACAGACCCATCCCCACCAGTACTCTACCCCAGTGTTACACAGTGACAGCCCTGTCCCCACCAGTACTGTACCCCAGTGTTACACAGTGACAGACCTGTCCCCACCAGTACTGTACCCGTGTTATACAGTCACAGACCTGTCCCCACCAGTACTGTACCCCAGTGTTATACAGTGACAGACCAGTCCACACCAGTACTGTACCCGTGTTATACAGTCACAGACCTGTCCCCACCAGTACTGTACCCCAGTGTTATACAGTGACAAACCCGTCCCCACCAGTACTGTACCCCAGTGTTATACAGTGACAGCCCTGTCCCCACCAGTACTGTACCCGTGTTATACAGTCACAGTCCTGTCCCCACCATTACTGTACCCCAGTGTTATACAGTGACAGACCTGTCCCCACCAGTACTGTACCCCAGTGTTACACAGTGACAGACCTGTCCCCACCAGTACTGTACCCGTGTTATACAGTGACAGACCTGTCCCCACCAGTACTGTACCCCAGTGTTATACAGTGACAGACCTGTCCCCACCAGTACTCTACCCCAGTGTTATACAGTGACAGTCCTGTCCCCACCAGTACTGTACCCGTGTTATACAGTGACAGACCTGTCCCCACCAGTACTGTACCCCAGCGTTACACTGTGACAGACCTGCCCAAACCACTACTGTACACCAGTGTTATACAGAGACAGACCTGTCCCCACCAGTACTGTACCCCAGTGTTACACAGTGACAGACCTGTCCCCACCAGTACTGTACCCCAGTGTTATACAGTGACAGACCTGTCCCCACCAGTACTGTACCCCAGTGTTATACAGTGACAGACCTGTCCCCACCAGTACTGTACCCCAGTGTTATACAGTGACAGACCTGTCCCCACCAGTACTGTACCCCAGTGTTATACAGAGACAGACCTGTCCCCACCTGTACTGGACCCCAATGTTATACTGTGACAGACCCGTCCCCACCTGTACTGTACCCCAGTGTTATACAGTGACAGACCTGTCCCCACCAGTACTGTACCCCAGTGTTATACAGTGACAGACCTGTCCCCACCTGTACTGGACCCCAATGTTATACAGTGACAGACCCGTCCCCACCTGTACTGTACCCCAGTGTTATACAGTGACAGACCTGTCCCCACCAGTACTGTACCCCAGTGTTACACAGTGACAGCCCTGTCCCCACCAGTACTGTACCCCAGTGTTATACAGTGACAGACCTGTCCCCACCAGTATTGTACCCCAGTGTTATACAGTGACAGACCTGTCCCCACCAGTACTGTATCTCAGTGTTATAAAGTGACAGACCCATCCCCACCAGTACTGTACCCCAGTGTTACACAGTGACAGCCCTGTCCCCACCAGTACTGTACCCCAGTGTTATACAGTGACAGACCTGTCCCCACCAGTACTGTACCCCAGTGTTATACAGGGACAGGCCCGACCCCACCAGTACTGTACCCCAGTGTTATACAGTGACAGACCTGTCCCCACCAGTACTGTACCCCAGTGTTACACAGTGACAGCCCTGTCCCCACCAGTACTGTACCCCAGTGTTATACAGTGACAGGCCCGACCCCACCAGTACTGTACCCCAGTGTTATACAGTGACAGACCTGTCCCCACCAGTACTGTACCCCAGTGTTACACAGTGACAGCCCTGTCCCCACCAGTACTGTACCCCAGTGTTATACAGTGACAGACCTGTCCCCACCAGTACTGTACCCCAGTGTTATACAGTGACAGACCTGTCCCCACCAGTACTGTACCCCAGTGTTATACAGTGACAGACCTGTCCCCACCAGTACTGTACCCCAGTGTTATACAGTGACAGCCCTGTCCCCACCAGTACTGTACCCCAGTGTTACACAGTGACAGACCTGTCCCCACCAGTACTGTACCCCAGTGTTACACAGTGACAGCCCTGTCCCCACCAGTACTGTACCCCAGTGTTACACAGTGACAGACCCGTCCCCACCTGTACTGTACCCCAGTGTTACACAGTGACAGACCCGTCCCCACCAGTACTGTACCCCAGTGTTACACAGTGACAGACCCGTCCCCACCTGTACTGTACCCCAGTGTTATACAGTGACAGACCCATCCCCACCAGTACTCTACCCCAGTGTTACACAGTGACAGCCCTGTCCCCACCAGTACTGTACCCCAGTGTTATACAGTGACAGACCCATCCCCACCAGTACTGTACCCCAGTGTTATACAGTGACAGACCCGTCCCCACCAGTACTGTACCCCAGTGTTATACAGTGACAGACCCATCCCCACCAGTACTGTACCCCAGTGTTATACAGTGACAGACCCATCCCCACCAGTACTGTACCCCAGTGTTATACAGTGACAGACCCGTCACCACCAGTACTGTACCCCAGTGTTATACAGTGACAGACCCATCCCCACCAGTACTCTACCCCAGTGTTACACAGTGACAGCCCTGTCCCCACCAGTACTGTACCCCAGTGTTATACAGTGACAGACCCGTACACACCAGTACTGTACCCCAGGGTTATACAGTGATGGACCCGTCCCCACCAGTACTGTACCCCATTGTTATACAGAGACAGACCTGTCCCCACCAGTACTGTACCCCAGTGTTACACAGTGACAGACCTGTCCCCACCAGTACTCTACCCCAGTGTTATACAGTGACAGACCCGTCCCCACCAGTACTGTACCCCAGTGTTATACAGAGACAAACGCGTCACCACCAGTACTGTATCCCAGTGTTATACAGTGACAGAACCGTCCCCACCAGTACTCTACCCCAGTGTTACACAGTGACAGCCCTGTCCCCACCAGTACTGTACCCCAGTGTTACACAGTGACAGACCTGTCCCCACCAGTACTGTACCCCAGTGTTATACAGTGACAGACCTGTCCCCACCAGTACTGTACCCCAGTGTTACACAGTGACAGCCCTGTCCCCACCAGTACTGTACCCCAGTGTTATACAGTGACAGACCCGTCCCCACCAGTACTGTACACCAGTGTTACACAGTGACAGACCTGTCCCCACCAGTACTGTACCCCAGTGTTATACAGTGACAGACCTGTCCCCACCAGTACTCTACCCCAGTGTTATACAGTGACAGACCCATCCCCACCAGTACTCTACCCCAGTGTTATACAGTGACAGACCTGTCCCCACCAGTACTCTACCCCAGTGTTATACAGAGACAGACCCATCCCCACCAGTACTGTACACCAGTGTTATACAATGACAGACCTGTCCCCACCAGTACTGTACACCAGTGTTACACAGTGACAGCCCTGTCCCCACCAGTACTGTACCCCAGTGTTACACAGTGACAGACCTGTCCCCACCAGTACTGTACCCCAGTGTTATACAGTGACAGACCTGTCCCCACCAGTACTGTACCCCAGTGTTACACAGTGACAGCCCTGTCCCCACCAGTACTGTACCCCAGTGTTATACAGTGACAGACCCGTCCCCACCAGTACTGTACCCCAGTGTTACACAGTGACAGACCTGTCCCCACCAGTACTGTACCCCAGTGTTATACAGTGACAGACCTGTCCCCACCAGTACTCTACCCCAGTGTTATACAGTGACAGACCCATCCCCACCAGTACTCTACCCCAGTGTTATACAGTGACAGACCTGTCCCCACCAGTACTCTACCCCAGTGTTATACAGAGACAGACCCATCCCCACCAGTACTGTACACCAGTGTTATACAATGACAGACCTGTCCCCACCAGTACTGTACACCAGTGTTATACAGTGACAGACCTGTCCCCTCCAGTACTGTACCCCAGTGTTATACAGTGACAGGCCCGTCCCCACCAGTACTGTATCCCAGTGTTATAGTGACAGACCTGTCCCCACCAGTACTGTACCCCAGTGTTATACAGTGACAGACCTGTCCCCACCAGTACTCTACCCCAGTGTTACACAGTGACAGACCCATCCCCACCAGTACTGTACCCCAGTGTTATACAGTGACAGACCTGTCCCCACCAGTACTCTACCCCAGTGTTACACAGTGACAGCCCTGTCCCCACCAGTACTCTACCCCAGTGTTACACAGTGACAGACCCATCCCCACCAGTACTGTACCCCAGTGTTATACAGTGACAGACCTGTCCCCACCAGTACTGTACCCCAGTGTTATACAGTGACAGACCTGTCCCCACCAGTACTGTACCCGTGTTATACAGTGACAGACCTGTCCCCACCAGTACTGTACCCCAGTGTTATACAGTGACAGACCTGTCCCCACCAGTACTGTACCCCAGTGTTATACAGAGACAGACCTGTCCCCACCAGTACTGTACCCCAGTGTTATACAGTGACAGACCTGTCCCCACCAGTACTGTACCCCAGTGTTATACAGTGACAGACCTGTCCCCACCAGTACTGTACCCCAGTGTTACACAGTGACAGACCTGTCCCCACCAGTACTGTACCCCAGTGTTATACAGAGACAGACCTGTCCCCACCAGTACTGTACCCCAGTGTTATACAGTGACAGACCTGTCCCCACCAGTACTGTACCCCAGTGTTATACAGTGACAGACCCGTCCCCACCAGTACTGTACCCCAGTGTTACACAGTGACAGACCTGTCTCAAACAGTACTGTACCCCAGTGTTACACAGTGACAGACCTGTCCCCACCAGTACTCTACCCCAGTGTTATACAGTGACAGCCCTGTCCCCACCAGTACTATACCCCAGTGTTATACAGTGACAGACCCATCCCCACCAGTACTGTACCCCAGTGTTATACAGTGACAGACCTGTCCCCACCAGTACTGTACCCCAGTGTTATACAGTGACAGACCCGTCCCCACCAGTACTGAACCCCAGTGTTATACAGAGACAGACCTGTCCCCACCAGTACTGAACCCCAGTGTTATACAGAGACAGACCTGTCCCCACCAGTACTGTACCCCAGTGTTATACAGAGACAGACCTGTCCCCACCAGTACTGTACCCCAGTGTTATACAGTGACAGAGCGGTCCCCACCAGTACTGTACCCCAGTGTTATACAGAGACAGACCTGTCCCCACCAGTACTGTACCCCAGTGTTATACAGAGACAGACCTGTCCCCACCAGTACTGAACCCCAGTGTTATACAGAGACAGACCTGTCCCCACCAGTACTGTACCCCAGTGTTACAATGACAGACCTGTCCACACCAGTACTGTACCCCAGCGTTATAGTGACAGACCTGTCCCCTCCAGTACTGTACCCCAGTGTTATACAGTGACAGACCTGTCCCCACCAGTACTGTACCACATTGTTACACAGAGACAGACCTGTCCCCACCAGTACTGTACCCCAGTGTTGTACAGTGACAGACCTGTCCCCACCAGTACTGAACCCCAGTGTTATACAGTGACAGACCCGTCCCCACCAGTACTGTACCCCAGTGTTATACAGTGACAGACCTGTCCCCACCAGTACTGTACCCAAGTGTTAGTGACAGACCTGTCCCCACCAGTACTGTACCCCAGCGTTATACAGTGACAGACCTGTCCCCACCAGTACTGTACCCCAGCGTTATACAGTGACAGACCTGTCCCCACCAGTACTGTACCCCAGTGTTACACAGTGACAGACCTGTCCCCACCAGGACTGTACCCAAGTGTTATACAGTGACAGACCTGTCCCCACCACTACTGTACCCCAGTGTTATACAGTGACAGACCTCTCCCCACCGGTACTGTACCCCAGTGTTATACAATGACAGACCCGTCCCCACCAGTACTGTACCCCAGCGTTATACAGTGACAGACCCGTCCCCACCAGTACTGTACCCCAGTGTTATACAGAGACAGACCTGTCCCCACCAGTACTGTACCCCAGTGTTATACAGTGACAGACCTGTCCCCACCAGTACTGTACCCCAGTGTTACAATGACAGACCTGTCCCCACCAGTACTGTACCCCAGTGTTAGTGACAGACCTGTCCCCACCAGTACTGTACCCCAGCGTTATACAGTGACAGACCTGTCCCCACCAGTATGGTACCCCAGTGTTACACAGTGACAGACCTGTCCCCACCAGTACTGTACCACATTGTTACACAGAGACAGACCTGTCCCCACCAGTACTGTACCACATTGTTACACAGAGACAGACCTGTCCCCACCAGTACTGTACCCCAGTGTTATACAGTGACAGACCTGTCCCCACCAGTACTGTACCCCAGTGTTATACAGTGACAGACCTGTCCCCACCAGTACTGTACCCCAGTGTTATACAGTGACAGACCTGTCCCCACTAGTACTGTACCCCAGTGTTATACAGTGACAGACCTATCCCCATCACTACTGTACCCCAGTGTTATACAGTGACAGACCTCTCCCCACCAGTACTGTACCCCAGTGTTATACAATGACAGACCCGTCCCCACCAGTACTGTACCCCAGTGTTATACAGTGACAGACCTGTCCCCACCAGTACTGTACCACATTGTTACACAGAGACAGACCTGTCCCCACCAGTACTGTACCACATTGTTATACAGTGACAGACCTGTCCCCACCAGTACTGTACCCCAGTGTTATACAGTGACAGACCTGTCCCCACCAGTACTGTACCCCAGTGTTATACAGTGACAGACCTGTCCCCACCAGTACTGTACCCGAGTGTTAGTGACAGACCTGTCCCCACCAGTACTGTACCCCAGCGTTATACAGTGACAGACCTGTCCCCACCAGTATGGTACCCCAGTGTTACACAGTGACAGACCTGTCCCCACCAGTACTGTACCCAAGTGTTATACAGTGACAGACCTGTCCCCACTAGTACTGTACCCCAGTGTTATACAGTGACAGACCTATCCCCATCACTACTGTACCCCAGTGTTATACAGTGACAGACCTCTCCCCACCAGTACTGTACCCCAGTGTTATACAATGACAGACCCGTCCCCACCAGTACTGTACCCCAGCGTTATACAGTGACAGACCTGTCCCCACCAGTACTGTACCCCAGTGTTATACAGAGACAGACCCATCCTCACCAGTACTGTACCCCAGTGTTATACAGTGACAGACCTGTCCCCACCAGTACTGTACCCCAGTGTTATACAGTGACAGACCTGTCCCCACCAGTACTGTACCCCAGTGTTATACAGTGACAGACCTGTCCCCACCAGTACTGTACCCCAGTGTTATACAGTGACAGACCTGTCCCCACCAGTACTGTACCCGAGTGTTAGTGACAGACCTGTCCCCACCAGTACTGTACCCCAGCGTTATACAGTGACAGACCTGTCCCCACCAGTACTGTACCCCAGCGTTATACAGTGACAGACCTGTCCCCACCAGTATGGTACCCCAGTGTTACACAGTGACAGACCTGTCCCCACCAGTACTGTACCCAAGTGTTATACAGTGACAGACCTGTCCCCACTAGTACTGTACCCCAGTGTTATACAGTGACAGACCTATCCCCATCACTACTGTACCCCAGTGTTATACAGTGACAGACCTCTCCCCACCAGTACTGTACCCCAGTGTTATACAATGACAGACCCGTCCCCACCAGTACTGTACCCCAGTGTCATACAGAGACAGACCCATCCCCACCAGTACTGTACCCCAGTGTTATACAGTGACAGACCTGTCGCCACCAGTACTGTACCCGAGTGTTAGTGACAGACCTGTCCCCACCAGTACTGTACCCCAGCGTTATACAGTGACAGACCCGTCCCCACCAGTACTGTACCCCAGTGTTATACAGAGACAGACCTGTCCCCACCAGTACTGTACCCCAGTGTTATACAGAGACAGACCTGTCCCCACCAGTACTGTACCCCAGTGTTATACCGTGACAGACCTGTCGCCACCAGTACTGTACCCCAATGTTATTAGCTTAAAGGTGATCCCTCTAGCAAGAACCCAGGAAGGACAGGATGTGGAACTGTGCTTCTGGCTGTTGTTGCACTTTCACATCCAGACACTTCACTGTAAACCTGCTGCTATACATTTTAACAAATAGGTATTAGTTTATCTGGAGGTTAAACGAATAACATGAGGGCGGACAGTACTGTATTGATCATTTATGTGGGAAGTAAGTGATCAGTTAGTGCAATTGTACCAGTGACAAGTGGATTTGACCGGGCCAAAAAGAGATCTAAAGTAGAGTCCTTACTGAGGGAGCTCCGCACTGTCGGAGGGTAAGTCCTGAGAGAGCGCCGCACTGTCAGAGTGAAATACTGAGCGAGCACCGCACTGTCAGAGTGAAATACTGAGCGAGCACCGCACAGTCAGAGTGAAATACTGAGCGAGCACCGCACTGTCAGAGTGAAATACTGAGCGAGCACCGCACTGTCAGAGTGAAATACAGAGGGAGCACCGCACAGTCAGAGTGAAATACTGAGCGAGCACAGCACTGTCAGAGTGAAATACTGAGCGAGCACCGCACTGTCAGAGTGAAACACTGAGCGAGCACCGCACTGTCAGAGTGAAATACTGAGCGAACACCGCACTGTCAGAGTGAAATACTGAATGAGCACTGCACTGTCAGAGGGTCAGTCCTGAGGGAGCGCTGCACTGTCGGAGGGTCAGTCCTGAGGGAGCGCCGCACTGTCAGAGTGAAGTACAGAGGGAGCACTGCACTGTCAGAGTGAAGTACAGAGGGAGCACCGCACTGTCAGAGTGAAATACAGAGTGAGCACCGCACTGTCGGAGTGAAGTACAGAGGGAGCACCGCACTGTCAGAGGGAAGTACAGAGGGAGCACCGCACTGTCAGAGTGAAGTACAGAGGGAGCACCGCACTGTCAGAGTGAAGTACAGAGGGACGACCGCACTGTCAGAGTGAAGTACAGAGGGAGCACCGCACTGTCAGAGTGAAGCACAGAGGGAGCACTGCACTGTCAGAGTGAAGTACAGAGGGAGCGCCGCACTGTTGGAGTGAAATACTGAGCGAGAGCCGCACTATCAGAGTGAAATACAGAGGGAGAGCCGCACTGTCGGAGTGAAGTACAGAGGGCGTGCTGCACTGTCGGAGGCAAATTCGAGGGAGTGCCGCACTGTTGGAGGGCCAGTGCTGAGGGAGCGCCGCACTGTAGGAGTGAAGTACAGAGGGAGTGCTGCACTGTCGGAGTGAAATCAGAGGGAGCGCCGCACTGTCAGAGTGAAGCACTGAGCGATCGCCGCACTGTCAGAGTGAAATAAAAAGGGAGCACCGCACTGTCAGAGTGAAATACTGAGCGAGCACCGCACTGTCAGAGTGAAATACTGAGCGAGCACCGCACTGTCGGAGAGAAATACAGAGCGAGCACCGCACTGACAGAGTGAAATACAGAGCGAGCACCGCACTGTCGGAGTGAAATACTGAGTGAGCACCGCACTGTCAGAGTGAAATACTGAGCGAGCACCGCACTGTCAGAGTGAAATACTGAGCGAGCACCGCACTGTCAGAGTGAAATACTGAGCGAGCACCGCACTGTCAGAGTGAAATACTGAGCGAGCACAGCACTGTCAGAGTGAAATACTGAACGAGCACAGCACTGTCAGAGTGAAATACTGACTGAGCGAGCACCGCACTGTCAGAGTGAAATACTGAGCGAGCACCGCACTGTTGGAGTGAAATACAGAGCGAGAACTGCACTGTCAGAGTGAAATACTCAGCGAGCGCCGCGCTGTCAGAGTGCTGTACAGAGGGAGCACTGCACTGTCAGAGTGAAGTACAGAGGGAGCACCGCACTGTCAGAGTGAAATACTGAGCGAGCACCGCACTGTAAGAGTGAAATACAGAGGGAGCACCGCACTGTCAGAGTGAAATACTGAGCGAGCACCGCACTGTAAGAGTGAAATACAGCGGGAGCACCGCACTGTCAGAGTGAAATACTGAGCGAGCACCGCACTGTAAGAGTGAAATACAGCGGGAGCACCGCACTGTCAGAGTGAAATATAGAGGGAGCACCGCACTGTCGGAGGGTCAGTTCTGAGGGAGCACCGCACTGTCAGAGTGAAATACTGAGCGAGCACCGCACTGTAAGAGTGAAATACAGCGGGAGCACCGCACTGTCAGAGTGAAATATAGAGGGAGCACTGCACTGTCGGAGGGTCAGTTCTGAGAGAGCGCCGCACTGTCAGAGTGAAATACTGAGCGAGCACCGCACTGTAAGAGTGAAATACAGCGGGAGCACCGCACTGTCAGAGTGAAATATAGAGGGAGCACCGCACTGTCGGAGGGTCAGTTCTGAGGGAGCACCGCACTGTCAGAAGGTCATTCCTGAGGGAGCGATGCACTGTCGGAGGGTCAGTCCTGAGGGAGCGCTGCACTGTCGGAGGGTCAGTCCTGAGGGAGCGCCGCACTGTCGGAGGGTCAGTCCTGAGGGAGCGCCTCACTGTCGGAGGGTCAGTCCTGAGGGAGCGCCGCATTGTCGGAGGGTCAGTCCTGAAGGAGCGCTGCACTGTCGGAGGGTCAGTCCTGAGGGAGCGCCGCACTGTCGCAGGGTCAGTCCTGATGGAGTGCCGCACTGTCGGAGGGTCGGTCCTGAGGGAGCGCCGCACTGTCGGAGGGTCAGTCCTGAGGGAGAGCCGCACTGTCGGAGGGTCAGTCCTGAGGGAGAGCCGCACTGTCGGAGTGAAATACAGAGGGAGCACTGCACTGTCAGAGTGAAATACAGAGGGAGCACTGCACTGTCAGAGTGAAATACAGAGGCAGCACCGCACTGTCAGAGTCAAATACTAAGCGAGCACCGGACTGAGTGAAATACTCAGCAAGCGCCGCACTGTCAGAGTGAAGTACAGAGGGAGCACCGCACTGTCAGAGTGAAGTACAGAGGGAGCACCGCACTGTCGGAGTGAAATACAGAGTAACGCTGCACTGTCAGAATGAAATACAGAGGAAGCACTGCACTGTCAGATTGAAATACAGAGCGAGCACTGCACTGTCAGAGTGAAATACAGAGCGAGAACCGCACTGTCAGAGTGAAATACTCAGCGAGCGCCGCGCTGTCAGAGTGAAGTACAGAGGGAGCACCGCACTGTCAGAGTGAAGTACAGAGGGAGCACCACACTGACAGAGTGAAATACTGAGCGAGCACCGCACTCTAAGAGTGAAATACAGAGGGAGCACCGCACTGTCAGAGTGAAATATAGAGGGAGCACCGCACAGTCGGAGGGTCAGTTCTGAGGGAGCGCCGCACTGTCAGAAGGTCATTCCTGAGGGAGCGATGCACTGTCGGAGGGTCAGTCCTGAGAGAGCGCTGCACTGTCGGAGGGTCAGTCCTGAGGGAGCGCTGCACTGTCGGAGGGTCAGTCCTGAGGGAGAGCCGCACTGTCGGAGTGAAATACAGAGGGAGCACTGCACTGTCAGAGTGAAATACAGAGGGAGCACTGCACTGTCAGAGTGAAATACAGAGGCAGCACCGCACTGTCAGAGTCAAATACTAAGCGAGCACCGGACTGAGTGAAATACTCAGCAAGCGCCGCACTGTCAGAGTGAAGTACAGAGGGAGCACCGCACTGTCAGAGTGAAGTACAGAGGGAGCACCGCACTGTCGGAGTGAAATACAGAGTAACGCTGCACTGTCAGAATGAAATACAGAGGAAGCACTGCACTGTCAGATTGAAATACAGAGCGAGCACTGCACTAT
The DNA here is from genome assembly GCF_017639515.1 of Carcharodon carcharias. Classification (NCBI taxonomy): domain Eukaryota; kingdom Metazoa; phylum Chordata; class Chondrichthyes; order Lamniformes; family Lamnidae; genus Carcharodon; species Carcharodon carcharias. The sequence continues at coordinate 7,050,942 of NC_054468.1, forward strand.
CAGAGTGAAATACAGAGCGAGAACCGCACTGTCAGAGTGAAATACTCAGCGAGCGCCGCGCTGTCAGAGTGAAGTACAGAGGGAGCACCGCACTGTCAGAGTGAAGTACAGAGGGAGCACCACACTGACAGAGTGAAATACTGAGCGAGCACCGCACTCTAAGAGTGAAATACAGAGGGAGCACCGCACTGTCAGAGTGAAATATAGAGGGAGCACCGCACAGTCGGAGGGTCAGTTCTGAGGGAGCGCCGCACTGTCAGAAGGTCATTCCTGAGGGAGCGATGCACTGTCGGAGGGTCAGTCCTGAGAGAGCGCTGCACTGTCGGAGGGTCAGTCCTGAGGGAGCGCTGCACTGTCGGAGGGTCAGTCCTGAGGGAGCGCCGCACTGTCGGAGGGTCAGTCCTGAGGGAGCGCCGCACTGTCGGAGGGTCAGTCCTGAAGGAGCGCTGCACTGTCGGAGGGTCAGTCCTGAGGGAGCGCCGCACTGTCGCAGGGTCAGTCCTGATGGAGTGCCGCACTGTCGGAGTGTCGGTCCTGAGGGAGCGCCGCACTGTCGGAGGGTCAGTCCTGAGGGAGAGCCGCACTGTCGGAGGGTCAGTCCTGAGGGAGAGCCGCACTGTCGGAGTGAAATACAGAGGGAGCACTGCACTGTCAGAGTGAAATACAGAGGGAGCACTGCACTGTCAGAGTGAAATACAGAGGCAGCACCGCACTGTCAGAGTCAAATACTAAGCGAGCACCGGACTGAGTGAAATACTCAGCAAGCGCCGCACTGTCAGAGTGAAGTACAGAGGGAGCACCGCACCGTCAGAGTGAAGTACAGAGGGAGCACCGCACTGTCAGAGTGAAATACAGAGTAACGCTGCACTGTCAGAATGAAATACAGAGGAAGCACTGCACTGTCAGATTGAAATACAGAGCGAGCACTGCACTATCAGAGTGAAATACAGAGCGAGAACTGCACTGTCAGAGTGAAATACTCAGCGAGCGCCGCCCTGTCAGAGTGCTGTACAGAGGGAACACTGCACTGCCAGAGTGAAGTACAGAGCGAGCACCGCACTGTCAGAGTGAAGTACAGAGGGAGCACCGCACTGTCAGAGTGAAGTACAGAGGGGGCACCGCACTGTCAGAGTGAAGTACAGAGGGAGCACCGCAATGTCAGAGTGAAGTACAGAGGGGGCACCGCACTGTCAGAGTGAAGTACAGAGGGAGCACCGCACTGTCCGAGTGAAGTACAGAGGGGGCACCGCACTGTCAGAGTGAAGTACAGAGGGAGCACCGCACTGTCAGAGTGAAGTACACAGGGCGCGCCGCACTGTCAGAGTGAAATATAGAGGGAGCGACGCACTGTCAGAGTGAAATACTGAGTGAGCGCCGCACTGTCGGAGTGAAATACTGAGCGAGTGCTGCACTGTCAGAGTGAAATACTGAGCGAGAGCCGCACTGTCGGAGTGAAATACTGAGCGAGAGCCGCACTGTTGGAGTGAAACACCGAGCGAGAGCCACACTGTCGGAGTGAAACACTGAGCGAGAGCCGCACTGACGGAGTGAAATACTGAGCGAGAGCCGCACTGTCAGTGTGAAATACAGAGGGAGCACCGCACTGTCAGAGTGAAATACAGTGGGAGCGCCGCACTGTCTGAGTGAAATACAGAGGGAGCGCCGCACTGTCTGAGTGAAATACAGAGGGAGCACCGCAGGGTCAGAGTGAAATACAGAGGGAGCGCCGCGCTGTCAGAGTGAAGCACTGAGCGAGCACCGCACTGTCAGAGTGAAATACAGAGGGAGTGCCGCACTGTCTGAGTGAAATACAGAGGGAGCGCCGCACTGTCTGAGTGAAATACAGAGGGAGCGCCGCACTGTCTGAGTGAAATACAGAGGGAGCGCCGCACTGACAGAGTGAAATACAGAGGGAGCACCGCACTGTCAGAGTGAAGTACAAAGGGAGCGCCGCACTGTGAGAGTGAAATATAGAGGGAGCGACGCACTGTCGGAGTGAAATACTGAGCGAGCGCCGCACTGTCGGAGTGAAATACTGAGCGAGTGCTGCACTGTCAGAGTGAAATACTGAGCAAGAGCCGCACTGTCGGAGTGAAATACTGAGCGAGAGCCGCACTGTCAGAGTGAAACACTGAGCGAGAGCCGCACTGATGGAGTGAAATACTGAGCGAGAGCCGCACCGTCAGAGTGAAATACAGAGGGAGCGCCGCACTGTAGGAGTGAAGTACAGAGGGAGTTTTGCACTGTCGGAGTGAAATCAGAGGGAGCACCGCACTGTCGGAGTGAAATACTGAGGGAGTGCTGCACTGTCGGAGTGAAGCACAGAGGGAGTCCTGCACTGTCAGAGTGAAGTACAGAGGGAGCGCTGCACTGTTGGAGTGAAATACTGAGCGACAGTCGCACTGTTGGAGTGAAATACTGAGCGAGAGACGCACTGTCAGAGTGAAATACAGAGGGATAGCCGCACTGTCGGAGTGAAGTACAGAGGGCGTGCTGCACTGTCAGAGTCAAATCCGCGGGTGCGCCGCACTGTTGGAGGGCCAGAGCTGAGGGAGCGCCGCACTGTAGGAGTGAAGTACAGAGGGAGTGCTGCACTGTCGGAGTGAAATCAGAGGGAGCACCGCACTGTTGGAGGGCCAGTACAGAGGGAGCGCCGCACTGTCAGAGTGAAGCACTGAGCGAGCACCGCACTGTCAGAGTGAAATACAGAGGGAGCGCCGCACTGTCTGAGTGAAATACAGAGGGAGCGCCGCACTGTCTGAGTGAAATACAGAGGGAGCGCCGCACTGTCTGAGTGAAATACAGAGGGAGCGCCGCACTGTCTGAGTGAAATACAGAGGGAGCACCGCACTGTCAGAGTGAAGCACTCAGAGAACGCCGCATTGTCAGAGTGAAATACAAAGGGAGCACCGCACTGTCAGAGTGAAATACTGAGCGAGCACCGCACTGTCAGAGTGAAATACTGAGCGAGCGTCGCACAGTTAGAGTGAAATACTGAGCGAGCACCGCACTGTCAGAGTGAAATACTGAGCGAGCACCGCAATGTCAGAGTGAAATACTGAGCGAGCACGGCACTGTCAGAGTGAAATACTGAGCAGAGCACTGCAATGTCAGAGTGAAATACTGACTGAGCGAGAACCGCACTGTCAGAGTGAAGTACAGAGGGAGGGCCGCACTGTCAGAGCGAAGTACAGAGGGAGCTCAGCACTATCGGAGTGAAGTACAGAGCAAGCACCGCAATGTCAGAGTGAAATACTGAGCAGAGCACTGCACTGTCAGAGTGAAATACTGACTGAGCGAAATACTGAGCGAGCACCGCACTGTCAGAATGAAATACTGAGCGAGCACCGCACTGTCAGAATGAAATACTGAGTGAGCACCGCACTGTCAGAGTGAAATACTGAGCGAGCACCGCACTGTCAGAGTGAAATACTGAGCGAGCACCGCACTGTCGGAGTGAAATACAGAGGGAGCACTGCACTGTCAGACTGAAATACAGAGGGAGCGCCGCACTGTCTGAGTGAAATACAGAGGGAGCACCGCACTGTCAGAGTGAAGTACAAAGGGAGCGCCGCACTGTGAGAGTGAAATATAGAGGGAGCGACGCACTGTCGGAGTGAAATACTGAGCGAGCGCCGCACTGTCGGAGTGAAATACTGAGCGAGTGCTGCACTGTCAGAGTGAAATACTGAGCAAGAGCCGCACTGTCGGAGTGAAATACTGAGCGAGAGCCGCACTGTCAGAGTGAAACACTGAGCGAGAGCCGCACTGATGGAGTGAAATACTGAGCGAGAGCCGCACTGTCAGAGTGAAATACAGAGGGAGCGCCGCACTGTAGGAGTGAAGTACAGAGGGAGTTTTGCACTGTCGGAGTGAAATCAGAGGGAGCACCGCACTGTCGGAGTGAAATACTGAGGGAGTGCTGCACTGTCGGAGTGAAGCACAGAGGGAGTCCTGCACTGTCAGAGTGAAGTACAGAGGGAGCGCTGCACTGTTGGAGTGAAATACTGAGCGAGAGTCGCACTGTCGGAGTGAAATACTGAGCGAGAGACGCACTGTCAGAGTGAAATACAGAGGGATAGCCGCACTGTCGGAGTGAAGTACAGAGGGCGTGCTGCACTGTCGGAGTCAAATCCGCAGGTGCGCCGCACTGTTGGAGGGCCAGAGCTGAGGGAGCGCCGCACTGTAGGAGTGAAGTACAGAGGGAGTGCTGCACTGTCGGAGTGAAATCAGAGGGAGCACCGCACTGTTGGAGGGCCAGTACAGAGGGAGCGCCGCACTGTCTGAGTGAAATACAGAGGGAGCGCCGCACTGTCTGAGTGAAATACAGAGGGAGCGCCGCACTGTCTGAGTGAAATACAGAGGGAGCGCCGCACTGTCTGAGTGAAATACAGAGGGAGCGCCGCACTGTCTGAGTGAAATACAGAGGGAGCACCGCACTGTCAGAGTGAAGCACTCAGAGAACGCCGCATTGTCAGAGTGAAATACAAAGGGAGCACCGCACTGTCAGAGTGAAATACTGAGCGAGCACCGCACTGTCAGTGTGAAATACTGAGCAGAGCACTGCACTGTCAGAGTGAAATACTGACTGAGCGAAATACTGAGCGAGCACCGCACTGTCAGAATGAAATACTGAGCGAGCACCGCACTGTCAGAATGAAATACTGAGTGAGCACCGCACTGTCAGAGTGAAATACTGAGCGAGCACCGCACTGTCAGAGTGAAATACTGAGCGAGCACCGCACTGTCGGAGTGAAATACAGAGGGAGCACTGCACTGTCAGACTGAAATACAGAGGGAGCACTGCCCTGTCAGAGTGAAATACAGAGGCAGCACCGCACTGTCAAAGGCAAATACTAAGCGAGCACCGCACTGTCAGAGTGAAATACTGAGTGATCACCGCACTGTCAGAGTGAAATACAGAGGAACCACCGCACTGTCAGAGTGAAATACAGAGCAAGCACTGCACTATCAGAGTGAAATACAGAGCAAGAACTGCACTGTCAGAGTGAAATACTCAGCGAGCGCTGCACTGTCAGATTGCTGTACAGAGGGAGCACTGCACTGTCAGAGTGAAGTACAGAGGGAGCACCGCACTGTCAGAGTGAAGTACAGAGCGAGCACCGCACTGTCAGAGTGAAATACTGAGCGAGCACCGCACTGTCAGAGTGAAATATAGGGTGAGCACCGCACTGTCGGAGGGTCAGTTCTGAGGGAGCGCCGCACTGTCAGAAGGTCAGTCCTGAGGGAGCGCCGCACTGTCGGAGGGTCAGTCCTGATGGAGGGCCACACTGTCGGAGGGTCAGTCCTGAGGGAGCGCCGCACTGTCGCAGGGTCAGTCCTGAGGGAGCGCCGCACTGTCGGAGGGTCAGACCTGAGGGACCGCTGCACTGTTGGAGGGTCATTCCTGAGGGAGTGATGCACTGTCGGAGGGTCAGTCCTGAGGGAGCGCTGCACTGTCGGAGGGTCAGTCCTGAGGGAGCGCTGCACTGTCGGAGGGTCAGTCCTGAGGGAGAGCCGCACTGTCAGAGTGAAATACTGAGCGAGCACCACACTGTAAGAGTGAAATACAGCGGGAGCACTGCACTGTCAGAGTGAAATATAGAGGGAGCACCACACTGTCGGAGGGTCAGTTCTGATGGAGCGCCGCACTGTCAGAAGGTCATTCCTGAGGGAGCGCCGCACTGTCGGAGGGTCAGTCCTGAGGGAGCGCCGCACTGTCGGAGGGACAGTCCTGAGGGAGCGCGCACTGTCGGAGGGTCAGTCCTGAGGGAGCGCCGCACTGTCGGAGGGTCATTCCTGAGGGAGCGCCGCACTGTCGGAGGGTCAGTCCTGATGGAGCGCCGCACTGTCGGAGGGTCAGTCCTGAGGGAGAGCCGCACTATCGGAGGGTCAGATCTGAGGGAGAGCCGCAATGTCGGAGTGAAATACAGAGGGAGCACTGCACTGTCAGAGTGAAATACAGAGGGAGCACTGCACTGTCAGAGTGAAATACAGAGGCAGCACCGCACTGTCAGAGTCAAATATTAAGCGAGCACCGCACTGAGGGAAATACTCAGCGAGCGCCGCACTGTCAGAGTGAAATACTCAGCGAGCGCCGCACTGTCAGAGTGCTGTACAGAGGGAGCACTGCATTGCCAGAGTAAAGTACAGAGGGAGCACCGCACTATCAGAGTGAAGTACAGAGGGAGCACCGCACTGTCAGAGTGAAGTACAGAGAGAGAGCCGCACTATTGGTGTGAAGTACAGAGCGAGTCCCGCACTGTCGGTGTGAAGTACAGAGCGAGCGCCGCACTGTCGGAGTGAAGCACAGAGGGAGTCCTGCACTGTCAGAGTGAAGTACAGAGGGAGCGCTGCACTGTTGGAGTGAAATACTGAGCGAGAGTCGCACTGTCGGAGTGAAATACTGAGCGAGAGACGCACTGTCAGAGTGAAATACAGAGGGATAGCCGCACTGTCGGAGTGAAGTACAGAGGGCGTGCTGCACTGTCGGAGTCAAATCCGCAGGTGCGCCGCACTGTTGGAGGGCCAGAGCTGAGGGAGCGCCGCACTGTAGGAGTGAAGTACAGAGGGAGTGCTGCACTGTCGGAGTGAAATCAGAGGGAGCACCGCACTGTTGGAGGGCCAGTACAGAGGGAGCGCCGCACTGTGAGAGTGAAATATAGAGGGAGCGACGCACTGTCGGAGTGAAATACTGAGCGAGCGCCGCACTGTCGGAGTGAAATACTGAGCGAGTGCTGCACTGTCAGAGTGAAATACTGAGCAAGAGCCGCACTGTCGGAGTGAAATACTGAGCGAGAGCCGCACTGTCAGAGTGAAACACTGAGCGAGAGCCGCACTGATGGAGTGAAATACTGAGCGAGAGCCGCACTGTCAGAGTGAAATACAGAGGGAGCGCCGCACTGTAGGAGTGAAGTACAGAGGGAGTTTTGCACTGTCGGAGTGAAATCAGAGGGAGCACCGCACTGTCGGAGTGAAATACTGAGGGAGTGCTGCACTGTCGGAGTGAAGCACAGAGGGAGTCCTGCACTGTCAGAGTGAAGTACAGAGGGAGCGCTGCACTGTTGGAGTGAAATACTGAGCGAGAGTCGCACTGTCGGAGTGAAATACTGAGCGAGAGACGCACTGTCAGAGTGAAATACAGAGGGATAGCCGCACTGTCGGAGTGAAGTACAGAGGGCGTGCTGCACTGTCGGAGTCAAATCCGCAGGTGCGCCGCACTGTTGGAGGGCCAGAGCTGAGGGAGCGCCGCACTGTAGGAGTGAAGTACAGAGGGAGTGCTGCACTGTCGGAGTGAAATCAGAGGGAGCACCGCACTGTTGGAGGGCCAGTACAGAGGGAGCGCCGCACTGTCTGAGTGAAATACAGAGGGAGCGCCGCACTGTCTGAGTGAAATACAGAGGGAGCGCCGCACTGTCTGAGTGAAATACAGAGGGAGCGCCGCACTGTCTGAGTGAAATACAGAGGGAGCGCCGCACTGTCTGAGTGAAATACAGAGGGAGCACCGCACTGTCAGAGTGAAGCACTCAGAGAACGCCGCATTGTCAGAGTGAAATACAAAGGGAGCACCGCACTGTCAGAGTGAAATACTGAGCGAGCACCGCACTGTCAGTGTGAAATACTGAGCAGAGCACTGCACTGTCAGAGTGAAATACTGACTGAGCGAAATACTGAGCGAGCACCGCACTGTCAGAATGAAATACTGAGCGAGCACCGCACTGTCAGAATGAAATACTGAGTGAGCACCGCACTGTCAGAGTGAAATACTGAGCGAGCACCGCACTGTCAGAGTGAAATACTGAGCGAGCACCGCACTGTCGGAGTGAAATACAGAGGGAGCACTGCACTGTCAGACTGAAATACAGAGGGAGCACTGCCCTGTCAGAGTGAAATACAGAGGCAGCACCGCACTGTCAAAGGCAAATACTAAGCGAGCACCGCACTGTCAGAGTGAAATACTGAGTGATCACCGCACTGTCAGAGTGAAATACAGAGGAACCACCGCACTGTCAGAGTGAAATACAGAGCAAGCACTGCACTATCAGAGTGAAATACAGAGCAAGAACTGCACTGTCAGAGTGAAATACTCAGCGAGCGCTGCACTGTCAGATTGCTGTACAGAGGGAGCACTGCACTGTCAGAGTGAAGTACAGAGGGAGCACCGCACTGTCAGAGTGAAGTACAGAGCGAGCACCGCACTGTCAGAGTGAAATACTGAGCGAGCACCGCACTGTCAGAGTGAAATATAGGGTGAGCACCGCACTGTCGGAGGGTCAGTTCTGAGGGAGCGCCGCACTGTCAGAAGGTCAGTCCTGAGGGAGCGCCGCACTGTCGGAGGGTCAGTCCTGATGGAGGGCCACACTGTCGGAGGGTCAGTCCTGAGGGAGCGCCGCACTGTCGCAGGGTCAGTCCTGAGGGAGCGCCGCACTGTCGGAGGGTCAGACCTGAGGGACCGCTGCACTGTTGGAGGGTCATTCCTGAGGGAGTGATGCACTGTCGGAGGGTCAGTCCTGAGGGAGCGCTGCACTGTCGGAGGGTCAGTCCTGAGGGAGCGCTGCACTGTCGGAGGGTCAGTCCTGAGGGAGAGCCGCACTGTCAGAGTGAAATACTGAGCGAGCACCACACTGTAAGAGTGAAATACAGCGGGAGCACTGCACTGTCAGAGTGAAATATAGAGGGAGCACCACACTGTCGGAGGGTCAGTTCTGATGGAGCGCCGCACTGTCAGAAGGTCATTCCTGAGGGAGCGCCGCACTGTCGGAGGGTCAGTCCTGAGGGAGCGCCGCACTGTCGGAGGGACAGTCCTGAGGGAGCGCGCACTGTCGGAGGGTCAGTCCTGAGGGAGCGCCGCACTGTCGGAGGGTCATTCCTGAGGGAGCGCCGCACTGTCGGAGGGTCAGTCCTGATGGAGCGCCGCACTGTCGGAGGGTCAGTCCTGAGGGAGAGCCGCACTATCGGAGGGTCAGATCTGAGGGAGAGCCGCAATGTCGGAGTGAAATACAGAGGGAGCACTGCACTGTCAGAGTGAAATACAGAGGGAGCACTGCACTGTCAGAGTGAAATACAGAGGCAGCACCGCACTGTCAGAGTCAAATATTAAGCGAGCACCGCACTGAGGGAAATACTCAGCGAGCGCCGCACTGTCAGAGTGAAATACTCAGCGAGCGCCGCACTGTCAGAGTGCTGTACAGAGGGAGCACTGCATTGCCAGAGTAAAGTACAGAGGGAGCACCGCACTATCAGAGTGAAGTACAGAGGGAGCACCGCACTGTCAGAGTGAAGTACAGAGAGAGAGCCGCACTATTGGTGTGAAGTACAGAGCGAGTCCCGCACTGTCGGTGTGAAGTACAGAGCGAGCGCCGCACTGTCGGAGTGAAGCACAGAGGGAGTCCTGCACTGTCAGAGTGAAGTACAGAGGGAGCGCTGCACTGTTGGAGTGAAATACTGAGCGAGAGTCGCACTGTCGGAGTGAAATACTGAGCGAGAGACGCACTGTCAGAGTGAAATACAGAGGGATAGCCGCACTGTCGGAGTGAAGTACAGAGGGCGTGCTGCACTGTCGGAGTCAAATCCGCAGGTGCGCCGCACTGTTGGAGGGCCAGAGCTGAGGGAGCGCCGCACTGTAGGAGTGAAGTACAGAGGGAGTGCTGCACTGTCGGAGTGAAATCAGAGGGAGCACCGCACTGTTGGAGGGCCAGTACAGAGGGAGCGCCGCACTGTGAGAGTGAAATATAGAGGGAGCGACGCACTGTCGGAGTGAAATACTGAGCGAGCGCCGCACTGTCGGAGTGAAATACTGAGCGAGTGCTGCACTGTCAGAGTGAAATACTGAGCAAGAGCCGCACTGTCGGAGTGAAATACTGAGCGAGAGCCGCACTGTCAGAGTGAAACACTGAGCGAGAGCCGCACTGATGGAGTGAAATACTGAGCGAGAGCCGCACTGTCAGAGTGAAATACAGAGGGAGCGCCGCACTGTAGGAGTGAAGTACAGAGGGAGTTTTGCACTGTCGGAGTGAAATCAGAGGGAGCACCGCACTGTCGGAGTGAAATACTGAGGGAGTGCTGCACTGTCGGAGTGAAGCACAGAGGGAGTCCTGCACTGTCAGAGTGAAGTACAGAGGGAGCGCTGCACTGTTGGAGTGAAATACTGAGCGAGAGTCGCACTGTTGGAGTGAAATACTGAGCGAGAGACGCACTGTCAGAGTGAAATACAGAGGGATAGCCGCACTGTCGGAGTGAAGTACAGAGGGCGTGCTGCACTGTCAGAGTCAAATCCGCGGGTGCGCCGCACTGTTGGAGGGCCAGAGCTGAGGGAGCGCCGCACTGTAGGAGTGAAGTACAGAGGGAGTGCTGCACTGTCGGAGTGAAATCAGAGGGAGCACCGCACTGTTGGAGGGCCAGTACAGAGGGAGCGCCGCACTGTCAGAGTGAAGCACTGAGCGAGCACCGCACTGTCAGAGTGAAATACAGAGGGAGCGCCGCACTGTCTGAGTGAAATACAGAGGGAGCGCCGCACTGTCTGAGTGAAATACAGAGGGAGCGCCGCACTGTCTGAGTGAAATACAGAGGGAGCACCGCACTGTCAGAGTGAAGCACTCAGAGAACGCCGCATTGTCAGAGTGAAATACAAAGGGAGCACCGCACTGTCAGAGTGAAATACTGAGCGAGCACCGCACTGTCAGAGTGAAATACTGAGCGAGCGTCGCACAGTTAGAGTGAAATACTGAGCGAGCACCGCACTGTCAGAGTGAAATACTGAGCAGAGCACTGCAATGTCAGAGTGAAATACTGACTGAGCGAGAACCGCACTGTCAGAGTGAAGTACAGAGGGAGGGCCGCACTGTCAGAGCGAAGTACAGAGGGAGCTCAGCACTATCGGAGTGAAGTACAGAGCAAGCACCGCATTGTCAGAGTGAAATACAAAGGGAGCACCGCACTGTCAGAGTGAAATACTGAGCGAGCACCGCACTGTCAGAGTGAAATACTGAGCGAGCGTCGCACAGTTAGAGTGAAATACTGAGCGAGCACCGCACTGTCAGAGTGAAATACTGAGCAGAGCACTGCAATGTCAGAGTGAAATACTGACTGAGCGAGAACCGCACTGTCAGAGTGAAGTACAGAGGGAGGGCCGCACTGTCAGAGCGAAGTACAGAGGGAGCTCAGCACTATCGGAGTGAAGTACAGAGCAAGCACCGCAATGTCAGAGTGAAATACTGAGCAGAGCACTGCACTGTCAGAGTGAAATACTGACTGAGCGAAATACTGAGCGAGCACCGCACTGTCAGAATGAAATACTGAGCGAGCACCGCACTGTCAGAATGAAATACTGAGTGAGCACCGCACTGTCAGAGTGAAATACTGAGCGAGCACCGCACTGTCAGAGTGAAATACTGAGCGAGCACTGCACTGTCAGACTGAAATACAGAGGGAGCGCCGCACTGTCTGAGTGAAATACAGAGGGAGCACCGCACTGTCAGAGTGAAGTACAAAGGGAGCGCCGCACTGTGAGAGTGAAATATAGAGGGAGCGACGCACTGTCGGAGTGAAATACTGAGCGAGCGCCGCACTGTCGGAGTGAAATACTGAGCGAGTGCTGCACTGTCAGAGTGAAATACTGAGCAAGAGCCGCACTGTCGGAGTGAAATACTGAGCGAGAGCTGCACTGTCAGAGTGAAACACTGAGCGAGAGCCGCACTGATGGAGTGAAATACTGAGCGAGAGCCGCACTGTCAGAGTGAAATACAGAGGGAGCGCCGCACTGTAGGAGTGAAGTACAGAGGGAGTTTTGCACTGTCGGAGTGAAATCAGAGGGAGCACCGCACTGTCGGAGTGAAATACTGAGGGAGTGCTGCACTGTCGGAGTGAAGCACAGAGGGAGTCCTGCACTGTCAGAGTGAAGTACAGAGGGAGCGCTGCACTGTTGGAGTGAAATACTGAGCGAGAGTCGCACTGTCGGAGTGAAATACTGAGCGAGAGACGCACTGTCAGAGTGAAATACAGAGGGATAGCCGCACTGTCGGAGTGAAGTACAGAGGGCGTGCTGCACTGTCGGAGTCAAATCCGCAGGTGCGCCGCACTGTTGGAGGGCCAGAGCTGAGGGAGCGCCGCACTGTAGGAGTGAAGTACAGAGGGAGTGCTGCACTGTCGGAGTGAAATCAGAGGGAGCACCGCACTGTTGGAGGGCCAGTACAGAGGGAGCGCCGCACTGTCAGAGTGAAATACAGAGGGAGCGCCGCACTGTCTGAGTGAAATACAGAGGGAGCGCCGCACTGTCTGAGTGAAATACAGAGGGAGCGCCGCACTGTCTGAGTGAAATACAGAGGGAGCGCCGCACTGTCTGAGTGAAATACAGAGGGAGCACCGCACTGTCAGAGTGAAGCACTCAGAGAACGCCGCATTGTCAGAGTGAAATACAAAGGGAGCACCGCACTGTCAGAGTGAAATACTGAGCGAGCACCGCACTGTCAGAGTGAAATACTGAGCGAGCGTCGCACAGTTAGAGTGAAATACTGAGCGAGCACCGCACTGTCAGAGTGAAATACTGAGCGAGCACCGCAATGTCAGAGTGAAATACTGAGCGAGCACGGCACTGTCAGAGTGAAATACTGAGCAGAGCACTGCAATGTCAGAGTGAAATACTGACTGAGCGAGAACCGCACTGTCAGAGTGAAGTACAGAGGGAGGGCCGCACTGTCAGAGCGAAGTACAGAGGGAGCTCAGCACTATCGGAGTGAAGTACAGAGCAAGCACCGCAATGTCAGAGTGAAATACTGAGCGAGCACCGCACTGTCAGTGTGAAATACTGAGCAGAGCACTGCACTGTCAGAGTGAAATACTGACTGAGCGAAATACTGAGCGAGCACCGCACTGTCAGAATGAAATACTGAGCGAGCACCGCACTGTCAGAATGAAATACTGAGTGAGCACCGCACTGTCAGAGTGAAATACTGAGCGAGCACCGCACTGTCAGAGTGAAATACTGAGCGAGCACCGCACTGTCGGAGTGAAATACAGAGGGAGCACTGCACTGTCAGACTGAAATACAGAGGGAGCACTGCCCTGTCAGAGTGAAATACAGAGGCAGCACCGCACTGTCAAAGGCAAATACTAAGCGAGCACCGCACTGTCAGAGTGAAATACTGAGTGATCACCGCACTGTCAGAGTGAAATACAGAGGAACCACCGCACTGTCAGAGTGAAATACAGAGCAAGCACTGCACTATCAGAGTGAAATACAGAGCAAGAACTGCACTGTCAGAGTGAAATACTCAGCGAGCGCTGCACTGTCAGATTGCTGTACAGAGGGAGCACTGCACTGTCAGAGTGAAGTACAGAGGGAGCACCGCACTGTCAGAGTGAAGTACAGAGCGAGCACCGCACTGTCAGAGTGAAATACTGAGCGAGCACCGCACTGTCAGAGTGAAATATAGGGTGAGCACCGCACTGTCGGAGGGTCAGTTCTGAGGGAGCGCCGCACTGTCAGAAGGTCAGTCCTGAGGGAGCGCCGCACTGTCGGAGGGTCAGTCCTGATGGAGGGCCACACTGTCGGAGGGTCAGTCCTGAGGGAGCGCCGCACTGTCGCAGGGTCAGTCCTGAGGGAGCGCCGCACTGTCGGAGGGTCAGACCTGAGGGACCGCTGCACTGTCGGAGGGTCATTCCTGAGGGAGTGATGCACTGTCGGAGGGTCAGTCCTGAGGGAGCGCTGCACTGTCGGAGGGTCAGTCCTGAGGGAGCGCTGCACTGTCGGAGGGTCAGTCCTGAGGGAGAGCCGCACTGTCAGAGTGAAATACTGAGCGAGCACCGCACTGTAAGAGTGAAATACAGCGGGAGCACTGCACTGTCAGAGTGAAATATAGAGGGAGCACCACACTGTCGGAGGGTCAGTTCTGATGGAGCGCCGCACTGTCAGAAGGTCATTCCTGAGGGAGCGCCGCACTGTCGGAGGGTCAGTCCTGAGGGAGCGCCGCACTGTCGGAGGGACAGTCCTGAGGGAGCGCGCACTGTCGGAGGGTCAGTCCTGAGGGAGCGCCGCACTGTCGGAGGGTCATTCCTGAGGGAGCGCCGCACTGTCGGAGGGTCAGTCCTGATGGAGCGCCGCACTGTCGGAGGGTCAGTCCTGAGGGAGAGCCGCACTATCGGAGGGTCAGATCTGAGGGAGAGCCGCAATGTCGGAGTGAAATACAGAGGGAGCACTGCACTGTCAGAGTGAAATACAGAGGGAGCACTGCACTGTCAGAGTGAAATACAGAGGCAGCACCGCACTGTCAGAGTCAAATATTAAGCGAGCACCGCACTGAGGGAAATACTCAGCGAGCGCCGCACTGTCAGAGTGAAATACTCAGCGAGCGCCGCACTGTCAGAGTGCTGTACAGAGGGAGCACTGCATTGCCAGAGTAAAGTACAGAGGGAGCACCGCACTATCAGAGTGAAGTACAGAGGGAGCACCGCACTGTCAGAGTGAAGTACAGAGAGAGAGCCGCACTATTGGTGTGAAGTACAGAGCGAGTCCCGCACTGTCGGTGTGAAGTACAGAGCGAGCGCCGCACTGTAGGAGTGAAGTACAGAGGGAATGCTGTACTGTCGGAGTGAAATACTGAGGGAGCGCCGCACCATCGAAGGGCCAGTACAGAGGGAGCGCCGGACCGTCAGAGTGAAATACAGAGGGAGCGCCGCACTGTCAGAGTGAAGCACTGAGCGAGCACCGCACTGTCAGAGTGAAATACAGAGGGAGCGCCGCACTGTCAGAGTGAAGCACTGAGCGAGCACCGCACTGTCAGAGTGAAATACAGAGGGAGCACCGCACTGTCAGAGTGAAATACAGAGGGAGCGCCGCACTGTCTGTGTGAAATACAGAGGGAGCGCCGCACTGTCTGAGTGAAATACAGAGGGAGCTCCGCACTGTCAGAGTGAAATACAGAGGGAGCACCGCACTGTCAGAGTGAAATACAGAGGGAGCGCCGCACTGTCAGAGTGAAGCACTGAGCGAGCACCGCACTGTCGGTGTGAAATACAGAGGGAGCACCGCACTGTCTGAGTGAAATACAGAGGGAGCGCTGCACTGTCTGAGTGAAATACAGAGGGAGCGCCGCACTGTCTGAGTGAAATACAGAGGGAGCACCGCACTGTTAGAGTGAAGTACAGAGGGAGCACCGCACTGTCAGAGTGAAGTACACAGTGAGCGCCGCACTGTCAGAGTGAAGTACACAGGGAGCGCCGCACTGTCAGAGTGAAATATAGAGGGAGCGAGGCACTGTCGGAGTGAAATACTAAGCGAGCGCCGCACTGTCGGAGTGAAATACTGCGTGAGTGCTGCACTGTCAGAGTGAAATACTGAGCGAGAGCTGCACTGTCGGAGTGAAATACTGAGCGAGCACAGCACTGTCAGAGTGAAATACTGAGCGAGCACCGCACTGTCAGAGTGAAATACTGAGCGAGCACCGCACTGTCAGAGTGAAATACTGAGCGAGCACCGCACTGTCAGAGTGAAATACTGAGCGAGCACCGCACTGTCGGAGTGAAATACAGAGGGAGCACTGCACTGTCAGAGTGAAATACAGAGGCAGCACCGCACTGTCAAAGGCAAATACTAAGCGAGCACCGCACTGTCAGAGTGAAATACTGAGCGAGCACCGCACTGTCAGAGTGAAATACTGAGCGAGCACCGCACTGTCAGAGTGAAATACAGAGGAAGCACCGCACTGTCAGAGTGAAATACAGAGCGAGCACAGCACTGTCAGAGTGAAATACTGAGCGAGCACCGCACTGTCAGAGTGAAATACAGAGGAAGCACCGCACTGTCAGAGTGAAATACTGAGCGAGCACCGCACTGTCAGAGTGAAATACTGAGCGAGCACAGCACTGTCAGAGTGAAATACTGAGCGAGCACCGCACTGTCAGAGTGAAATACAGAGGAAGCACCGCACTGTCAGAGTGAAATACAGAGCGAGCACTGCACTAACAGAGTGAAGTACAGAGCAAGAACTGCACTGTCAGAGTGAAATACTCAGCGAGCACCGCACTGTCAGAGTGCTGTACAGAGGGAGCACTGCACTGTCAGAGTGAAATACTGAGCGAGCACAGCACTGTCAGAGAGAAATACTGAGCGAGCACGGCACTGTCAGATTGCTGTACAGAGGGAGCACTGCACTGTCAGAGTGAAGTACAGAGGGAGCACCGCACTGTCAGAGTGAAGTACAGAGCGAGCACCGCACTGTCAGAGTGAAATACTGAGCGAGCACCGCACTGTCAGAGTGAAATATAGGGTGAGCACCGCACTGTCGGAGGGTCAGTTCTGAGGGAGCGCCGCACTGTCAGAAGGTCAGTCCTGAGGGAGCGCCGCACTGTCGGAGGGTCAGTTCTGATGGAGGGCCACACTGTCGGAGGGTCAGTCCTGAGGGAGCGCCGCACTGTCGCAGGGTCAGTCCTGAGGGAGCGCCGCACTGTCGGAGGGTCAGACCTGAGGGACCGCTGCACTGTCGGAGGGTCATTCCTGAGGGAGTGATGCACTGTCGGAGGGTCAGTCCTGAGGGAGCGCTGCACTGTCGGAGGGTCAGTCCTGAGGGAGCGCTGCACTGTCGGAGGGTCAGTCCTGAGGGAGAGCCGCACTGTCAGAGTGAAATACTGAGCGAGCACCGCACTGTAAGAGTGAAATACAGCGGGAGCACTGCACTGTCAGAGTGAAATATAGAGGGAGCACCACACTGTCGGAGGGTCAGTTCTGATGGAGCGCCGCACTGTCAGAAGGTCATTCCTGAGGGAGCGCCGCACTGTCGGAGGGTCAGTCCTGAGGGAGCGCCGCACTGTCGGAGGGACAGTCCTGAGGGAGCGCGCACTGTCGGAGGGTCAGTCCTGAGGGAGCGCCGCACTGTCGGAGGGTCATTCCTGAGGGAGCGCCGCACTGTCGGAGGGTCAGTCCTGATGGAGCGCCGCACTGTCGGAGGGTCAGTCCTGAGGGAGAGCCGCACTATCGGAGGGTCAGATCTGAGGGAGAGCCGCAATGTCGGAGTGAAATACAGAGGGAGCACTGCACTGTCAGAGTGAAATACAGAGGGAGCACTGCACTGTCAGAGTGAAATACAGAGGCAGCACCGCACTGTCAGAGTCAAATATTAAGCGAGCACCGCACTGAGGGAAATACTCAGCGAGCGCCGCACTGTCAGAGTGAAATACTCAGCGAGCGCCGCACTGTCAGAGTGCTGTACAGAGGGAGCACTGCATTGCCAGAGTAAAGTACAGAGGGAGCACCGCACTATCAGAGTGAAGTACAGAGGGAGCACCGCACTGTCAGAGTGAAGTACAGAGAGAGAGCCGCACTATTGGTGTGAAGTACAGAGCGAGTCCCGCACTGTCGGTGTGAAGTACAGAGCGAGCGCCGCACTGTCGGAGTGAAGCACAGAGGGAGTCCTGCACTGTCAGAGTGAAGTACAGAGGGAGCGCTGCACTGTTGGAGTGAAATACTGAGCGAGAGTCGCACTGTCGGAGTGAAATACTGAGCGAGAGACGCACTGTCAGAGTGAAATACAGAGGGATAGCCGCACTGTCGGAGTGAAGTACAGAGGGCGTGCTGCACTGTCGGAGTCAAATCCGCAGGTGCGCCGCACTGTTGGAGGGCCAGAGCTGAGGGAGCGCCGCACTGTAGGAGTGAAGTACAGAGGGAGTGCTGCACTGTCGGAGTGAAATCAGAGGGAGCACCGCACTGTTGGAGGGCCAGTACAGAGGGAGCGCCGCACTGTGAGAGTGAAATATAGAGGGAGCGACGCACTGTCGGAGTGAAATACTGAGCGAGCGCCGCACTGTCGGAGTGAAATACTGAGCGAGTGCTGCACTGTCAGAGTGAAATACTGAGCAAGAGCCGCACTGTCGGAGTGAAATACTGAGCGAGAGCCGCACTGTCAGAGTGAAACACTGAGCGAGAGCCGCACTGATGGAGTGAAATACTGAGCGAGAGCCGCACTGTCAGAGTGAAATACAGAGGGAGCGCCGCACTGTAGGAGTGAAGTACAGAGGGAGTTTTGCACTGTCGGAGTGAAATCAGAGGGAGCACCGCACTGTCGGAGTGAAATACTGAGGGAGTGCTGCACTGTCGGAGTGAAGCACAGAGGGAGTCCTGCACTGTCAGAGTGAAGTACAGAGGGAGCGCTGCACTGTTGGAGTGAAATACTGAGCGAGAGTCGCACTGTTGGAGTGAAATACTGAGCGAGAGACGCACTGTCAGAGTGAAATACAGAGGGATAGCCGCACTGTCGGAGTGAAGTACAGAGGGCGTGCTGCACTGTCAGAGTCAAATCCGCGGGTGCGCCGCACTGTTGGAGGGCCAGAGCTGAGGGAGCGCCGCACTGTAGGAGTGAAGTACAGAGGGAGTGCTGCACTGTCGGAGTGAAATCAGAGGGAGCACCGCACTGTTGGAGGGCCAGTACAGAGGGAGCGCCGCACTGTCAGAGTGAAGCACTGAGCGAGCACCGCACTGTCAGAGTGAAATACAGAGGGAGCGCCGCACTGTCTGAGTGAAATACAGAGGGAGCGCCGCACTGTCTGAGTGAAATACAGAGGGAGCGCCGCACTGTCTGAGTGAAATACAGAGGGAGCGCCGCACTGTCTGAGTGAAATACAGAGGGAGCACCGCACTGTCAGAGTGAAGCACTCAGAGAACGCCGCATTGTCAGAGTGAAATACTGAGCGAGCACCGCACTGTCAGAGTGAAATACTGAGCGAGCACCGCACTGTCAGAGTGAAATACTGAGCGAGCGTCGCACAGTTAGAGTGAAATACTGAGCGAGCACCGCACTGTCAGAGTGAAATACTGAGCGAGCACCGCAATGTCAGAGTGAAATACTGAGCGAGCACGGCACTGTCAGAGTGAAATACTGAGCAGAGCACTGCAATGTCAGAGTGAAATACTGACTGAGCGAGAACCGCACTGTCAGAGTGAAGTACAGAGGGAGGGCCGCACTGTCAGAGCGAAGTACAGAGGGAGCTCAGCACTATCGGAGTGAAGTACAGAGCAAGCACCGCAATGTCAGAGTGAAATACTGAGCAGAGCACTGCACTGTCAGAGTGAAATACTGACTGAGCGAAATACTGAGCGAGCACCGCACTGTCAGAATGAAATACTGAGCGAGCACCGCACTGTCAGAATGAAATACTGAGTGAGCACCGCACTGTCAGAGTGAAATACTGAGCGAGCACCGCACTGTCAGAGTGAAATACTGAGCGAGCACCGCACTGTCGGAGTGAAATACAGAGGGAGCACTGCACTGTCAGACTGAAATACAGAGGGAGCGCCGCACTGTCTGAGTGAAATACAGAGGGAGCACCGCACTGTCAGAGTGAAGTACAAAGGGAGCGCCGCACTGTGAGAGTGAAATATAGAGGGAGCGACGCACTGTCGGAGTGAAATACTGAGCGAGCGCCGCACTGTCGGAGTGAAATACTGAGCGAGTGCTGCACTGTCAGAGTGAAATACTGAGCAAGAGCCGCACTGTCGGAGTGAAATACTGAGCGAGAGCCGCACTGTCAGAGTGAAACACTGAGCGAGAGCCGCACTGATGGAGTGAAATACTGAGCGAGAGCCGCACTGTCAGAGTGAAATACAGAGGGAGCGCCGCACTGTAGGAGTGAAGTACAGAGGGAGTTTTGCACTGTCGGAGTGAAATCAGAGGGAGCACCGCACTGTCGGAGTGAAATACTGAGGGAGTGCTGCACTGTCGGAGTGAAGCACAGAGGGAGTCCTGCACTGTCAGAGTGAAGTACAGAGGGAGCGCTGCACTGTTGGAGTGAAATACTGAGCGAGAGTCGCACTGTCGGAGTGAAATACTGAGCGAGAGACGCACTGTCAGAGTGAAATACAGAGGGATAGCCGCACTGTCGGAGTGAAGTACAGAGGGCGTGCTGCACTGTCGGAGTCAAATCCGCAGGTGCGCCGCACTGTTGGAGGGCCAGAGCTGAGGGAGCGCCGCACTGTAGGAGTGAAGTACAGAGGGAGTGCTGCACTGTCGGAGTGAAATCAGAGGGAGCACCGCACTGTTGGAGGGCCAGTACAGAGGGAGCGCCGCACTGTCAGAGTGAAATACAGAGGGAGCGCCGCACTGTCTGAGTGAAATACAGAGGGAGCGCCGCACTGTCTGAGTGAAATACAGAGGGAGCGCCGCACTGTCTGAGTGAAATACAGAGGGAGCGCCGCACTGTCTGAGTGAAATACAGAGGGAGCACCGCACTGTCAGAGTGAAGCACTCAGAGAACGCCGCATTGTCAGAGTGAAATACAAAGGGAGCACCGCACTGTCAGAGTGAAATACTGAGCGAGCACCGCACTGTCAGAGTGAAATACTGAGCGAGCGTCGCACAGTTAGAGTGAAATACTGAGCGAGCACCGCACTGTCAGAGTGAAATACTGAGCGAGCACCGCAATGTCAGAGTGAAATACTGAGCGAGCACGGCACTGTCAGAGTGAAATACTGAGCAGAGCACTGCAATGTCAGAGTGAAATACTGACTGAGCGAGAACCGCACTGTCAGAGTGAAGTACAGAGGGAGGGCCGCACTGTCAGAGCGAAGTACAGAGGGAGCTCAGCACTATCGGAGTGAAGTACAGAGCAAGCACCGCAATGTCAGAGTGAAATACTGAGCGAGCACCGCACTGTCAGTGTGAAATACTGAGCAGAGCACTGCACTGTCAGAGTGAAATACTGACTGAGCGAAATACTGAGCGAGCACCGCACTGTCAGAATGAAATACTGAGCGAGCACCGCACTGTCAGAATGAAATACTGAGTGAGCACCGCACTGTCAGAGTGAAATACTGAGCGAGCACCGCACTGTCAGAGTGAAATACTGAGCGAGCACCGCACTGTCGGAGTGAAATACAGAGGGAGCACTGCACTGTCAGACTGAAATACAGAGGGAGCACTGCCCTGTCAGAGTGAAATACAGAGGCAGCACCGCACTGTCAAAGGCAAATACTAAGCGAGCACCGCACTGTCAGAGTGAAATACTGAGTGATCACCGCACTGTCAGAGTGAAATACAGAGGAACCACCGCACTGTCAGAGTGAAATACAGAGCAAGCACTGCACTATCAGAGTGAAATACAGAGCAAGAACTGCACTGTCAGAGTGAAATACTCAGCGAGCGCTGCACTGTCAGATTGCTGTACAGAGGGAGCACTGCACTGTCAGAGTGAAGTACAGAGGGAGCACCGCACTGTCAGAGTGAAGTACAGAGCGAGCACCGCACTGTCAGAGTGAAATACTGAGCGAGCACCGCACTGTCAGAGTGAAATATAGGGTGAGCACCGCACTGTCGGAGGGTCAGTTCTGAGGGAGCGCCGCACTGTCAGAAGGTCAGTCCTGAGGGAGCGCCGCACTGTCGGAGGGTCAGTCCTGATGGAGGGCCACACTGTCGGAGGGTCAGTCCTGAGGGAGCGCCGCACTGTCGCAGGGTCAGTCCTGAGGGAGCGCCGCACTGTCGGAGGGTCAGACCTGAGGGACCGCTGCACTGTCGGAGGGTCATTCCTGAGGGAGTGATGCACTGTCGGAGGGTCAGTCCTGAGGGAGCGCTGCACTGTCGGAGGGTCAGTCCTGAGGGAGCGCTGCACTGTCGGAGGGTCAGTCCTGAGGGAGAGCCGCACTGTCAGAGTGAAATACTGAGCGAGCACCGCACTGTAAGAGTGAAATACAGCGGGAGCACTGCACTGTCAGAGTGAAATATAGAGGGAGCACCACACTGTCGGAGGGTCAGTTCTGATGGAGCGCCGCACTGTCAGAAGGTCATTCCTGAGGGAGCGCCGCACTGTCGGAGGGTCAGTCCTGAGGGAGCGCCGCACTGTCGGAGGGACAGTCCTGAGGGAGCGCGCACTGTCGGAGGGTCAGTCCTGAGGGAGCGCCGCACTGTCGGAGGGTCATTCCTGAGGGAGCGCCGCACTGTCGGAGGGTCAGTCCTGATGGAGCGCCGCACTGTCGGAGGGTCAGTCCTGAGGGAGAGCCGCACTATCGGAGGGTCAGATCTGAGGGAGAGCCGCAATGTCGGAGTGAAATACAGAGGGAGCACTGCACTGTCAGAGTGAAATACAGAGGGAGCACTGCACTGTCAGAGTGAAATACAGAGGCAGCACCGCACTGTCAGAGTCAAATATTAAGCGAGCACCGCACTGAGGGAAATACTCAGCGAGCGCCGCACTGTCAGAGTGAAATACTCAGCGAGCGCCGCACTGTCAGAGTGCTGTACAGAGGGAGCACTGCATTGCCAGAGTAAAGTACAGAGGGAGCACCGCACTATCAGAGTGAAGTACAGAGGGAGCACCGCACTGTCAGAGTGAAGTACAGAGAGAGAGCCGCACTATTGGTGTGAAGTACAGAGCGAGTCCCGCACTGTCGGTGTGAAGTACAGAGCGAGCGCCGCACTGTAGGAGTGAAGTACAGAGGGAATGCTGTACTGTCGGAGTGAAATACTGAGGGAGCGCCGCACCATCGAAGGGCCAGTACAGAGGGAGCGCCGGACCGTCAGAGTGAAATACAGAGGGAGCGCCGCACTGTCAGAGTGAAGCACTGAGCGAGCACCGCACTGTCAGAGTGAAATACAGAGGGAGCGCCGCACTGTCAGAGTGAAGCACTGAGCGAGCACCGCACTGTCAGAGTGAAATACAGAGGGAGCACCGCACTGTCAGAGTGAAATACAGAGGGAGCGCCGCACTGTCTGTGTGAAATACAGAGGGAGCGCCGCACTGTCTGAGTGAAATACAGAGGGAGCTCCGCACTGTCAGAGTGAAATACAGAGGGAGCACCGCACTGTCAGAGTGAAATACAGAGGGAGCGCCGCACTGTCAGAGTGAAGCACTGAGCGAGCACCGCACTGTCGGTGTGAAATACAGAGGGAGCACCGCACTGTCTGAGTGAAATACAGAGGGAGCGCTGCACTGTCTGAGTGAAATACAGAGGGAGCGCCGCACTGTCTGAGTGAAATACAGAGGGAGCACCGCACTGTTAGAGTGAAGTACAGAGGGAGCACCGCACTGTCAGAGTGAAGTACACAGTGAGCGCCGCACTGTCAGAGTGAAGTACACAGGGAGCGCCGCACTGTCAGAGTGAAATATAGAGGGAGCGAGGCACTGTCGGAGTGAAATACTAAGCGAGCGCCGCACTGTCGGAGTGAAATACTGCGTGAGTGCTGCACTGTCAGAGTGAAATACTGAGCGAGAGCTGCACTGTCGGAGTGAAATACTGAGCGAGAGCCGCACTGTCAGAGTGAAATACTGAGCGAGCACAGCACTGTCAGAGTGAAATACTGAGCGAGCACCGCACTGTCAGAGTGAAATACTGAGCGAGCACCGCACTGTCAGAGTGAAATACTGAGCGAGCACCGCACTGTCAGAGTGAAATACTGAGCGAGCACCGCACTGTCGGAGTGAAATACAGAGGGAGCACTGCACTGTCAGAGTGAAATACAGAGGCAGCACCGCACTGTCAAAGGCAAATACTAAGCGAGCACCGCACTGTCAGAGTGAAATACTGAGCGAGCACCGCACTGTCAGAGTGAAATACAGAGGAAGCACCGCACTGTCAGAGTGAAATACAGAGCGAGCACTGCACTAACAGAGTGAAGTACAGAGCAAGAACTGCACTGTCAGAGTGAAATACTCAGCGAGCACCGCACTGTCAGAGTGCTGTACAGAGGGAGCACTGCACTGTCAGAGTGAAATACTGAGCGAGCACAGCACTGTCAGAGAGAAATACTGACTGAGCGAGCACCGCACTGTCAGAGTGAAATACTGAGCGAGCACCACACTGTCAGAGTGAAATACTGACTGAGCAAGCACCGCAATGTCAGAGTGAAATACTGAGCGAGCACCGCACTGTCGGAGTGAAATACTGAGCGAGCACCGCACTGTCAGAGTGAAATACTGAGCGAGCACGGCACTATCAGAGTGAAATACTGAGCGAGCACCGCACTGTCAGAGTGAAATACTGAGCGAGCGTCGCACAGTTAGAGTGAAATACTGAGCGAGCACCGCACTGTCAGAGTGAAATACTGAGCGAGCACCGCAATGTCAGAGTGAAATACTGAGCGAGCACGGCACTGTCAGAGTGAAATACTGAGCAGAGCACTGCAATGTCAGAGTGAAATACTGACTGAGCGAGAACCGCACTGTCAGAGTGAAGTACAGAGGGAGGGCCGCACTGTCAGAGCGAAGTACAGAGGGAGCTCAGCACTATCGGAGTGAAGTACAGAGCAAGCACCGCAATGTCAGAGTGAAATACTGAGCAGAGCACTGCACTGTCAGAGTGAAATACTGACTGAGCGAAATACTGAGCGAGCACCGCACTGTCAGAATGAAATACTGAGCGAGCACCGCACTGTCAGAATGAAATACTGAGCGAGCACCGCACTGTCAGAGTGAAATACTGAGCGAGCACCGCACTGTCAGAGTGAAATACTGAGCGAGCACCGCACTGTCGGAGTGAAATACAGAGGGAGCACTGCACTGTCAGACTGAAATACAGAGGGAGCGCCGCACTGTCTGAGTGAAATACAGAGGGAGCACCGCACTGTCAGAGTGAAGTACAAAGGGAGCGCCGCACTGTGAGAGTGAAATATAGAGGGAGCGACGCACTGTCGGAGTGAAATACTGAGCGAGCGCCGCACTGTCGGAGTGAAATACTGAGCGAGTGCTGCACTGTCAGAGTGAAATACTGAGCAAGAGCCGCACTGTCGGAGTGAAATACTGAGCGAGAGCCGCACTGTCAGAGTGAAACACTGAGCGAGAGCCGCACTGATGGAGTGAAATACTGAGCGAGAGCCGCACTGTCAGAGTGAAATACAGAGGGAGCGCCGCACTGTAGGAGTGAAGTACAGAGGGAGTTTTGCACTGTCGGAGTGAAATCAGAGGGAGCACCGCACTGTCGGAGTGAAATACTGAGGGAGTGCTGCACTGTCGGAGTGAAGCACAGAGGGAGTCCTGCACTGTCAGAGTGAAGTACAGAGGGAGCGCTGCACTGTTGGAGTGAAATACTGAGCGAGAGTCGCACTGTCGGAGTGAAATACTGAGCGAGAGACGCACTGTCAGAGTGAAATACAGAGGGATAGCCGCACTGTCGGAGTGAAGTACAGAGGGCGTGCTGCACTGTCGGAGTCAAATCCGCAGGTGCGCCGCACTGTTGGAGGGCCAGAGCTGAGGGAGCGCCGCACTGTAGGAGTGAAGTACAGAGGGAGTGCTGCACTGTCGGAGTGAAATCAGAGGGAGCACCGCACTGTTGGAGGGCCAGTACAGAGGGAGCGCCGCACTGTGAGAGTGAAATATAGAGGGAGCGACGCACTGTCGGAGTGAAATACTGAGCGAGCGCCGCACTGTCGGAGTGAAATACTGAGCGAGTGCTGCACTGT
The DNA here is from genome assembly GCF_017639515.1 of Carcharodon carcharias. Taxonomy (NCBI): domain Eukaryota; kingdom Metazoa; phylum Chordata; class Chondrichthyes; order Lamniformes; family Lamnidae; genus Carcharodon; species Carcharodon carcharias. Next base: position 7,076,312 of record NC_054468.1, read on the forward strand.
CAGAGTGAAATACTGAGCAAGAGCCGCACTGTCGGAGTGAAATACTGAGCGAGAGCCGCACTGTCAGAGTGAAACACTGAGCGAGAGCCGCACTGATGGAGTGAAATACTGAGCGAGAGCCGCACTGTCAGAGTGAAATACAGAGGGAGCGCCGCACTGTAGGAGTGAAGTACAGAGGGAGTTTTGCACTGTCGGAGTGAAATCAGAGGGAGCACCGCACTGTCGGAGTGAAATACTGAGGGAGTGCTGCACTGTCGGAGTGAAGCACAGAGGGAGTCCTGCACTGTCAGAGTGAAGTACAGAGGGAGCGCTGCACTGTTGGAGTGAAATACTGAGCGAGAGTCGCACTGTTGGAGTGAAATACTGAGCGAGAGACGCACTGTCAGAGTGAAATACAGAGGGATAGCCGCACTGTCGGAGTGAAGTACAGAGGGCGTGCTGCACTGTCAGAGTCAAATCCGCGGGTGCGCCGCACTGTTGGAGGGCCAGAGCTGAGGGAGCGCCGCACTGTAGGAGTGAAGTACAGAGGGAGTGCTGCACTGTCGGAGTGAAATCAGAGGGAGCACCGCACTGTTGGAGGGCCAGTACAGAGGGAGCGCCGCACTGTCAGAGTGAAGCACTGAGCGAGCACCGCACTGTCAGAGTGAAATACAGAGGGAGCGCCGCACTGTCTGAGTGAAATACAGAGGGAGCGCCGCACTGTCTGAGTGAAATACAGAGGGAGCGCCGCACTGTCTGAGTGAAATACAGAGGGAGCGCCGCACTGTCTGAGTGAAATACAGAGGGAGCACCGCACTGTCAGAGTGAAGCACTCAGAGAACGCCGCATTGTCAGAGTGAAATACAAAGGGAGCACCGCACTGTCAGAGTGAAATACTGAGCGAGCACCGCACTGTCAGAGTGAAATACTGAGCGAGCGTCGCACAGTTAGAGTGAAATACTGAGCGAGCACCGCACTGTCAGAGTGAAATACTGAGCGAGCACCGCAATGTCAGAGTGAAATACTGAGCGAGCACGGCACTGTCAGAGTGAAATACTGAGCAGAGCACTGCAATGTCAGAGTGAAATACTGACTGAGCGAGAACCGCACTGTCAGAGTGAAGTACAGAGGGAGGGCCGCACTGTCAGAGCGAAGTACAGAGGGAGCTCAGCACTATCGGAGTGAAGTACAGAGCAAGCACCGCAATGTCAGAGTGAAATACTGAGCAGAGCACTGCACTGTCAGAGTGAAATACTGACTGAGCGAAATACTGAGCGAGCACCGCACTGTCAGAATGAAATACTGAGCGAGCACCGCACTGTCAGAATGAAATACTGAGTGAGCACCGCACTGTCAGAGTGAAATACTGAGCGAGCACCGCACTGTCAGAGTGAAATACTGAGCGAGCACCGCACTGTCGGAGTGAAATACAGAGGGAGCACTGCACTGTCAGACTGAAATACAGAGGGAGCGCCGCACTGTCTGAGTGAAATACAGAGGGAGCACCGCACTGTCAGAGTGAAGTACAAAGGGAGCGCCGCACTGTGAGAGTGAAATATAGAGGGAGCGACGCACTGTCGGAGTGAAATACTGAGCGAGCGCCGCACTGTCGGAGTGAAATACTGAGCGAGTGCTGCACTGTCAGAGTGAAATACTGAGCAAGAGCCGCACTGTCGGAGTGAAATACTGAGCGAGAGCCGCACTGTCAGAGTGAAACACTGAGCGAGAGCCGCACTGATGGAGTGAAATACTGAGCGAGAGCCGCACTGTCAGAGTGAAATACAGAGGGAGCGCCGCACTGTAGGAGTGAAGTACAGAGGGAGTTTTGCACTGTCGGAGTGAAATCAGAGGGAGCACCGCACTGTCGGAGTGAAATACTGAGGGAGTGCTGCACTGTCGGAGTGAAGCACAGAGGGAGTCCTGCACTGTCAGAGTGAAGTACAGAGGGAGCGCTGCACTGTTGGAGTGAAATACTGAGCGAGAGTCGCACTGTCGGAGTGAAATACTGAGCGAGAGACGCACTGTCAGAGTGAAATACAGAGGGATAGCCGCACTGTCGGAGTGAAGTACAGAGGGCGTGCTGCACTGTCGGAGTCAAATCCGCAGGTGCGCCGCACTGTTGGAGGGCCAGAGCTGAGGGAGCGCCGCACTGTCAGAGTGAAATACAGAGGGAGCACTGCACTATCAGAGTGAAATACAGAGCGAGAACTGCACTGTCAGAGTGAAATACTCAGCGAGCGCCGCACTGTCAGAGTGCTGTACAGAGGGAGCACTGCACCGTCAGAGTGAAGTACAGAGGGGGCACCGCACTGTCAGAATGAAGTACAGAGGGAGCACCGCACTGTCAGAGTGAAATACCGAGCGAGCACCGCACTGTCAGAGTGAAATACTGAGCGAGCACCGCACTGTCAGAGTGAAATACTGAGGGAGCACCGCACTGTCAGAGTGAAATATAGAGGGAGCACCGCACGTTCGGAGGTTCAGTTCTGAGGGAGCGCCGCACTGTCAGAAGGTCATTCCTGAGGGAGCGATGCACTGTCGGAGGGTCAGTCCTGAGGGAGCGCCGCACTGGCGGAGGGTCAGTCCTGAGGGAGCGCTGCACTGTCGGAGGGTCAGTCCTGAGGGAGCGCCGCACTGTCGGAGGGACAGTCCTGAGGGAGCGCCGCACTGTCGGAGGATCAGTCCTGAGGGAGTGCCGCACTGTCGGAGGGTCAGTCCTGAAGGAGCGCTGCACTGTCGGAGTGAAAAACAGAGGGAGCACTGCACTGTCAGAGTGAAATACAGAGGGAGCACTGCACTGTCAGAGTGAAATACAGAGGCAGCACTGCACTGTCAGAGTCAAATACTAAGCGAGCACCGCACTGAGCGAAATACTCAGCAAGCGCCGCACTGTCAGAGTGAAGTACAGAGGGAGCACCGGACTGTCGGAGTGAAATACAGAGCGAGCACTGCACTATCAGAGTGAAATACAGAGCGAGAACCGCACTGTCAGAGTGAAATACTCAGCGAGCGACGCACTGTCAGAGTGCTGTACAGAGGGAGCACTGCATTGCCAGAGTGAAGTACAGAGGGAGCACCGCACTATCAGAGTGAAGTACAGAGGGAGCACCGCACTGTCAGAGTGAAGTACAGAGGGAGCACCGCACTGTCAGAGTGAAGGACAGAGGGAGCACCGCACTGTCAGAGTGAAGTACAGAGGGAGCACCGCACTGTTGGAGTGAAATACTGAGGGAGTGCTGCACTGTCAGAGTGAAATACTGAGCGAGAGCCGCACTGTCGGAGTGAAATACTGAGCGAGAGCCGCACTGTCGGAGTGAAACACTGAGCGAGAGCCGCACTGTCGGAGTGAAACACTGAGCGAGAGCCGCACTGACGGAGTGAAATACTGAGCGAGAGCCGCAGTGTCGGAGTGAAACACTGAGCGAGAGCCGCAGTGTCGGAGTGAAACACTGAGCGAGAGCCGCAGTGTCGGAGTGAAACACTGAGCGAGAGCCGCACTGACGGAGTGAAATACTGAGCGAGAGCCGCAGTGTCGGAGTGAAACACTGAGTGAGAGCCGCACTGACGGAGTGAAATACTGAGCGAGAGCCGCACTGTCGGAGTGAAATACTGAGCGAGAGCCGCACTGTCAGAGTGAAATACAGAGGGAGCACCGCACTGTAGGAGTGAAGTACAGAGGGAGTGTTGCACTGTCGGAGTGAAATCAGAGGGAGCACCGCACTGTCGGAGTGAAATAGTGAGGGAGTGCTGCACTGTCGGAGGGAAGCACAGAGGGAGCCCTGCACTGTCAGAGTGAAGTACAGAGGGAGCGCCGCACTGAAGGAGTGAAATACTGAGCGAGAGACGCACTGTCAGAGTGAAATACAGAGGGAGAGCCGCACTGTCAGAGTGAAATACTGAGTGAGAGACGCACTGTCAGAGTGAAATACAGAGGGAGAGCCGCACTGTCGGAGTGAAGTACAGAGGGTGTGCTGCACTGTCGGAGTCAAATCCGCGGGTGCGCTGCACTGTTGGAGGGCCAGTGCTGAGGGAGCGTCGCACTGTAGGAGTGAAGTACAGAGGGAGTGCTGCACTGTCGGAGTGAAATCAGAGGGAGCGCTGCATTGTTGGAGGGCCAGTACAGAGGGAGCGCCGCACTGTCAGAGTGAAATACTGAACGAGCACCGCACTGTCAGAGTGAAATACTGAGCGAGCACCGCACTGTCAGAGTGCAATACTGAGCGAGCACCGCACTGTCAGAGTGAAATACTGAGCGAGCACCGCACTGTCAGAGTGAAATACTGAGCGAGCACCGCACTGTCGGAGTGAAATACTGAGCGAGCACCGCACTGTCAGAGTGAAATACTGAGCGAGCACTGCCCTGTCAGAGTGAAATACTGACTGAGCGAGCACCGCACTGTCAGAGTGAAATACTGACTGAGCGAGCACCGCACTGTCAGAGTGAAATACTGACTGAGCGAGCACCGCACTGTCAGAGTGAAATACTGACTGAGCGAGGACCGCACTGTCAGAGTGAAATACTGACTGAGCGAGCACCGCAATGTCAGAGTGAAATACTGACTGAGCGAGCACCGCACTGTCAGAGTGAAGTACAGAGGGAGCGCCGCACTGTCAGAGTGAAGTACAGAGGGAGCACCGCACTGTCAGTATGAAGTACAGAGGGAGCTCCGCACTATCGGAGTGAAGTACAGAGCAAGCGCCGCACTGTCGGAGTGAAGTACAGAGCGAGAGCCGCACTGTTGGTGTGAAGTACAGAGTGAGCGCCGCACTGTCGGTGTGAAGTACAGAGCGAGTGCCGCACTGTAGGAATGAAGTACAGAGGGAGTGCTGCACTGTCGGAGTGAAATACTGAGGGAGTGCTGCATTGTCGGAGTGAAATACAGAGGGAGCGCCGCACTGTCAGAATGAAGCACTGAGCGAGCACCGCACTGTCAGAGTGAAATACAGAGGGAGCTCCGCACTGTCTGAGTGAAATACAGAGGGAGCACCGCACTGTCAGAATGAAATACTGAGCGAGCACCGCACTGTCAGAGTGAAATACTGAGCGAGCACCGCACTGTCAGAGTGAAATACTGAGCGAGCACCGCACTGACAGAGTGAAATACAGAGGGAGCACCGCACTGTCAGAGTGAAATACAGAGGGAGCACTGCACTGTCAGAATGAAATACTGAGCGAACACCGCACTGTCAGAGTGAAATACTGAGCGAGCACCGTACTGTCGGAGTGAAATAAAGAGTAACGCTGCACTTTCAGATGAAATACAGAGGAAGCACCGCACTGTCAGAGTGAAATACAGAGTGAGCATTGCACTATCAGAGTGAAATACAGAGCGAGAACTGCACTGTCAGAGTGAAATACTCAGCGAGCGCCGCACTGTCAGAGTGCTGTACAGAGGGAGCACTGCACTGCCAGAGTGAAGTACAGAGGGAGCACCGCACTGTCAGAGTGAAGTACAGAGGGAGCACCGCACTGTCAGAGTGAAACACTGAGCGAACACCGCACTGTCAGAGTGAAATACTGAACGAGCACCGCACTGTCAGAGTGAAATACAGAGCGAGCACCGCACTGTCAGAGTGAAATATAGAGGGAGCACTGCACTGTCGGAGGGTCAGTTCTGAGAGAGTGCCGCACTGTCAGAGTGAAATACTGAGCGAACACCGCACTGTCAGAGTGAAATACAGCGGGAGCACCGCACTGTCAGAGTGAAATATAGAGGGAGCACCGCACTTTCGGAGGGTCAGTTCTGATGGAGCGCCGCACTGTCAGAAGGTCAGTCCTGAGGGAGCGCCGCACTGTCGGAGGGTCAGTCCTGATGGAGCGCCGCACTGTCGGAGGGTCAGTCCTGAGGGAGCGCCGCACTGTTGGAGGGTCAGTCCTGAGGGAGCGCCGCACTGTCGGAGGGTCAGTCCTGAAGGAGCGCCGCACTGTCGGAGGGTCAGTCCTGAAGGAGCGCCGCACTGTCGGAGTGAAATACTGAGCGAGAGCCGCACTGTCGGAGTGAAACACTGAGCGAGAGCCGCACTGACGGAGTGAAATACTGAGCGAGTGCCGCACTGTCGGAGTGAAATACTGAGCGAGAGCCGCACTGTCGGAGTGAAATACTGAGCGAGAGCCGCACTGTCCGAGTGAAATACTGAGCGAGAGCCGCACTGATGGAGTGAAATACTGAGCGAGAGCCGCACTGTCAGAGTGAAATACAGAGGGAGCGCCGCACTGTAGGAGTGAAGTACAGAGGGAGTTTTGCACTGTCGGAGTGAAATCAGAGGGAGCACTGCACTGTCGGAGTGAAATACTGAGGGAGTGCTGCACTGTCGGAGTGAAGCACAGAGGGAGTCCTGCACTGTCAGAGTGAAGTACAGAGGGAGCGCTGCACTGTTGGAGTGAAATACTGAGCGAGAGTCGCACTGTTGGAGTGAAATACTGAGCGAGAGACGCACTGTCAGAGTGAAATACAGAGGGATAGCCGCACTGTCGGAGTGAAGTACAGAGGGCGTGCTGCACTGTCGGAGTCAAATCCGCGGGTGCGCCGCACTGTTGGAGGGCCAGAGCTGAGGGAGCGCCGCACTGTAGGAGTGAAGTACAGAGGGAGTGCTGCACTGTCGGAGTGAAATCAGAGGGAGCACCGCACTGTTGGAGGGCCAGTACAGAGGGAGCGCCGCACTGTCAGAGTGAAGCACTGAGCGAGCACCGCACTGTCAGAGTGAAATACTGAGCGAGCACCGCACTGTCAGAGTGAAATACTGAGCGAGCACCGCACTGTCAGAGTGAAATACTGAGCGAGCACCGCACTGTCGGAGTGAAATACTGAGCGAGCACCGCACTGTCAGAGTGAAATACTGAGCGAGCACTGCCCTGTCAGAGTGAAATACTGACTGAGCGAGCACCGCACTGTCAGAGTGAAATACTGACTGAGCGAGCACCGCACTGTCAGAGTGAAATACTGACTGAGCGAGCACCGCACTGTCAGAGTGAAATACTGACTGAGCGAGGACCGCACTGTCAGAGTGAAATACTGACTGAGCGAGCACCGCAATGTCAGAGTGAAATACTGACTGAGCGAGCACCGCACTGTCAGAGTGAAGTACAGAGGGAGCGCCGCACTGTCAGAGTGAAGTACAGAGGGAGCACCGCACTGTCAGTATGAAGTACAGAGGGAGCTCCGCACTATCGGAGTGAAGTACAGAGCAAGCGCCGCACTGTCGGAGTGAAGTACAGAGCGAGAGCCGCACTGTTGGTGTGAAGTACAGAGTGAGCGCCGCACTGTCGGTGTGAAGTACAGAGCGAGCGCCGCACTGTAGGAATGAAGTACAGAGGGAGTGCTGCACTGTCGGAGTGAAATACTGAGGGAGTGCTGCATTGTCGGAGTGAAATACAGAGGGAGCGCCGCACTGTCAGAATGAAGCACTGAGCGAGCACCGCACTGTCAGAGTGAAATACAGAGGGAGCTCCGCACTGTCTGAGTGAAATACAGAGGGAGCACCGCACTGTCAGAATGAAATACTGAGCGAGCACCGCACTGTCAGAGTGAAATACTGAGCGAGCACCGCACTGTCAGAGTGAAATACTGAGCGAGCACCGCACTGACAGAGTGAAATACAGAGGGAGCACCGCACTGTCAGAGTGAAATACAGAGGGAGCACTGCACTGTCAGAATGAAATACTGAGCGAACACCGCACTGTCAGAGTGAAATACTGAGCGAGCACCGTACTGTCGGAGTGAAATAAAGAGTAACGCTGCACTTTCAGATGAAATACAGAGGAAGCACCGCACTGTCAGAGTGAAATACAGAGTGAGCATTGCACTATCAGAGTGAAATACAGAGCGAGAACTGCACTGTCAGAGTGAAATACTCAGCGAGCGCCGCACTGTCAGAGTGCTGTACAGAGGGAGCACTGCACTGCCAGAGTGAAGTACAGAGGGAGCACCGCACTGTCAGAGTGAAGTACAGAGGGAGCACCGCACTGTCAGAGTGAAACACTGAGCGAACACCGCACTGTCAGAGTGAAATACTGAACGAGCACCGCACTGTCAGAGTGAAATACAGAGCGAGCACCGCACTGTCAGAGTGAAATATAGAGGGAGCACTGCACTGTCGGAGGGTCAGTTCTGAGAGAGTGCCGCACTGTCAGAGTGAAATACTGAGCGAACACCGCACTGTCAGAGTGAAATACAGCGGGAGCACCGCACTGTCAGAGTGAAATATAGAGGGAGCACCGCACTTTCGGAGGGTCAGTTCTGATGGAGCGCCGCACTGTCAGAAGGTCAGTCCTGAGGGAGCGCCGCACTGTCGGAGGGTCAGTCCTGATGGAGCGCCGCACTGTCGGAGGGTCAGTCCTGAGGGAGCGCCGCACTGTTGGAGGGTCAGTCCTGAGGGAGCGCCGCACTGTCGGAGGGTCAGTCCTGAAGGAGCGCCGCACTGTCGGAGGGTCAGTCCTGAAGGAGCGCCGCACTGTCGGAGTGAAATACTGAGCGAGAGCCGCACTGTCGGAGTGAAACACTGAGCGAGAGCCGCACTGACGGAGTGAAATACTGAGCGAGTGCCGCACTGTCGGAGTGAAATACTGAGCGAGAGCCGCACTGTCGGAGTGAAATACTGAGCGAGAGCCGCACTGTCCGAGTGAAATACTGAGCGAGAGCCGCACTGATGGAGTGAAATACTGAGCGAGAGCCGCACTGTCAGAGTGAAATACAGAGGGAGCGCCGCACTGTAGGAGTGAAGTACAGAGGGAGTTTTGCACTGTCGGAGTGAAATCAGAGGGAGCACTGCACTGTCGGAGTGAAATACTGAGGGAGTGCTGCACTGTCGGAGTGAAGCACAGAGGGAGTCCTGCACTGTCAGAGTGAAGTACAGAGGGAGCGCTGCACTGTTGGAGTGAAATACTGAGCGAGAGTCGCACTGTTGGAGTGAAATACTGAGCGAGAGACGCACTGTCAGAGTGAAATACAGAGGGATAGCCGCACTGTCGGAGTGAAGTACAGAGGGCGTGCTGCACTGTCGGAGTCAAATCCGCGGGTGCGCCGCACTGTTGGAGGGCCAGAGCTGAGGGAGCGCCGCACTGTAGGAGTGAAGTACAGAGGGAGTGCTGCACTGTCGGAGTGAAATCAGAGGGAGCACCGCACTGTTGGAGGGCCAGTACAGAGGGAGCGCCGCACTGTCAGAGTGAAGCACTGAGCGAGCACCGCACTGTCAGAGTGAAATACTGAGCGAGCACCGCACTGTCAGAGTGAAATACTGAGCGAGCACCGCACTGTCAGAGTGAAATACTGAGCGAGCACCGCACTGTCGGAGTGAAATACTGAGCGAGCACCGCACTGTCAGAGTGAAATACTGAGCGAGCACTGCCCTGTCAGAGTGAAATACTGACTGAGCGAGCACCGCACTGTCAGAGTGAAATACTGACTGAGCGAGCACCGCACTGTCAGAGTGAAATACTGACTGAGCGAGCACCGCACTGTCAGAGTGAAATACTGACTGAGCGAGGACCGCACTGTCAGAGTGAAATACTGACTGAGCGAGCACCGCAATGTCAGAGTGAAATACTGACTGAGCGAGCACCGCACTGTCAGAGTGAAGTACAGAGGGAGCGCCGCACTGTCAGAGTGAAGTACAGAGGGAGCACCGCACTGTCAGTATGAAGTACAGAGGGAGCTCCGCACTATCGGAGTGAAGTACAGAGCAAGCGCCGCACTGTCGGAGTGAAGTACAGAGCGAGAGCCGCACTGTTGGTGTGAAGTACAGAGTGAGCGCCGCACTGTCGGTGTGAAGTACAGAGCGAGCGCCGCACTGTAGGAATGAAGTACAGAGGGAGTGCTGCACTGTCGGAGTGAAATACTGAGGGAGTGCTGCATTGTCGGAGTGAAATACAGAGGGAGCGCCGCACTGTCAGAATGAAGCACTGAGCGAGCACCGCACTGTCAGAGTGAAATACAGAGGGAGCTCCGCACTGTCTGAGTGAAATACAGAGGGAGCACCGCACTGTCAGAATGAAATACTGAGCGAGCACCGCACTGTCAGAGTGAAATACTGAGCGAGCACCGCACTGTCAGAGTGAAATACTGAGCGAGCACCGCACTGACAGAGTGAAATACAGAGGGAGCACCGCACTGTCAGAGTGAAATACAGAGGGAGCACTGCACTGTCAGAATGAAATACTGAGCGAACACCGCACTGTCAGAGTGAAATACTGAGCGAGCACCGTACTGTCGGAGTGAAATAAAGAGTAACGCTGCACTTTCAGATGAAATACAGAGGAAGCACCGCACTGTCAGAGTGAAATACAGAGTGAGCATTGCACTATCAGAGTGAAATACAGAGCGAGAACTGCACTGTCAGAGTGAAATACTCAGCGAGCGCCGCACTGTCAGAGTGCTGTACAGAGGGAGCACTGCACTGCCAGAGTGAAGTACAGAGGGAGCACCGCACTGTCAGAGTGAAGTACAGAGGGAGCACCGCACTGTCAGAGTGAAACACTGAGCGAACACCGCACTGTCAGAGTGAAATACTGAACGAGCACCGCACTGTCAGAGTGAAATACAGAGCGAGCACCGCACTGTCAGAGTGAAATATAGAGGGAGCACTGCACTGTCGGAGGGTCAGTTCTGAGAGAGTGCCGCACTGTCAGAGTGAAATACTGAGCGAACACCGCACTGTCAGAGTGAAATACAGCGGGAGCACCGCACTGTCAGAGTGAAATATAGAGGGAGCACCGCACTTTCGGAGGGTCAGTTCTGATGGAGCGCCGCACTGTCAGAAGGTCAGTCCTGAGGGAGCGCCGCACTGTCGGAGGGTCAGTCCTGATGGAGCGCCGCACTGTCGGAGGGTCAGTCCTGAGGGAGCGCCGCACTGTTGGAGGGTCAGTCCTGAGGGAGCGCCGCACTGTCGGAGGGTCAGTCCTGAAGGAGCGCCGCACTGTCGGAGGGTCAGTCCTGAAGGAGCGCCGCACTGTCGGAGTGAAATACTGAGCGAGAGCCGCACTGTCGGAGTGAAACACTGAGCGAGAGCCGCACTGACGGAGTGAAATACTGAGCGAGTGCCGCACTGTCGGAGTGAAATACTGAGCAAGAGCCGCACTGTCGGAGTGAAATACTGAGCGAGAGCCGCACTGTCCGAGTGAAATACTGAGCGAGAGCCGCACTGATGGAGTGAAATACTGAGCGAGAGCCGCACTGTCAGAGTGAAATACAGAGGGAGCGCCGCACTGTAGGAGTGAAGTACAGAGGGAGTTTTGCACTGTCGGAGTGAAATCAGAGGGAGCACCGCACTGTCGGAGTGAAATACTGAGGGAGTGCTGCACTGTCGGAGTGAAGCACAGAGGGAGTCCTGCACTGTCAGAGTGAAGTACAGAGGGAGCGCTGCACTGTTGGAGTGAAATACTGAGCGAGAGTCGCACTGTTGGAGTGAAATACTGAGCGAGAGACGCACTGTCAGAGTGAAATACAGAGGGATAGCCGCACTGTCGGAGTGAAGTACAGAGGGCGTGCTGCACTGTCGGAGTCAAATCCGCGGGTGCGCCGCACTGTTGGAGGGCCAGAGCTGAGGGAGCGCCGCACTGTAGGAGTGAAGTACAGAGGGAGTGCTGCACTGTCGGAGTGAAATCAGAGGGAGCACCGCACTGTTGGAGGGCCAGTACAGAGGGAGCGCCGCACTGTCAGAGTGAAGCACTGAGCGAGCACCGCACTGTCAGAGTGAAATACAGAGGGAGCGCCGCACTGTCTGAGTGAAATACAGAGGGAGCGCCGCACTGTCTGAGTGAAATACAGAGGGAGCGCCGCACTGTCTGAGTGAAATACAGAGGGAGCGCCGCACTGTCTGAGTGAAATACAGAGGGAGCACCGCACTGTCAGAGTGAAGCACTCAGAGAACGCCGCATTGTCAGAGTGAAATACAAAGGGAGCACCGCACTGTCAGAGTGAAATACTGAGCGAGCACCGCACTGTCAGAGTGAAATACTGAGCGAGCGTCGCACAGTTAGAGTGAAATACTGAGCGAGCACCGCACTGTCAGAGTGAAATACTGAGCGAGCACCGCAATGTCAGAGTGAAATACTGAGCGAGCACGGCACTGTCAGAGTGAAATACTGAGCAGAGCACTGCAATGTCAGAGTGAAATACTGACTGAGCGAGAACCGCACTGTCAGAGTGAAGTACAGAGGGAGGGCCGCACTGTCAGAGCGAAGTACAGAGGGAGCTCAGCACTATCGGAGTGAAGTACAGAGCAAGCACCGCAATGTCAGAGTGAAATACTGAGCAGAGCACTGCACTGTCAGAGTGAAATACTGACTGAGCGAAATACTGAGCGAGCACCGCACTGTCAGAATGAAATACTGAGCGAGCACCGCACTGTCAGAATGAAATACTGAGCGAGCACCGCACTGTCAGAGTGAAATACTGAGCGAGCATCGCACTGTCAGAGTGAAATACTGAGCGAGCACCGCACTGTCGGAGTGAAATACAGAGGGAGCACTGCACTGTCAGACTGAAATACAGAGGGAGCGCCGCACTGTCTGAGTGAAATACAGAGGGAGCACCGCACTGTCAGAGTGAAGTACAAAGGGAGCGCCGCACTGTGAGAGTGAAATATAGAGGGAGCGACGCACTGTCGGAGTGAAATACTGAGCGAGCGCCGCACTGTCGGAGTGAAATACTGAGCGAGTGCTGCACTGTCAGAGTGAAATACTGAGCAAGAGCCGCACTGTCGGAGTGAAATACTGAGCGAGAGCCGCACTGTCAGAGTGAAACACTGAGCGAGAGCCGCACTGATGGAGTGAAATACTGAGCGAGAGCCGCACTGTCAGAGTGAAATACAGAGGGAGCGCCGCACTGTAGGAGTGAAGTACAGAGGGAGTTTTGCACTGTCGGAGTGAAATCAGAGGGAGCACCGCACTGTCGGAGTGAAATACTGAGGGAGTGCTGCACTGTCGGAGTGAAGCACAGAGGGAGTCCTGCACTGTCAGAGTGAAGTACAGAGGGAGCGCTGCACTGTTGGAGTGAAATACTGAGCGAGAGTCGCACTGTCGGAGTGAAATACTGAGCGAGAGACGCACTGTCAGAGTGAAATACAGAGGGATAGCCGCCCTTTCGGAGTGAAGTACAGAGGGCGTGCTGCACTGTCGGAGTCAAATCCGCGGGTGCGCCGCACTGTTGGAGGGCCAGAGCTGAGGGAGCGCCGCACTGTAGGAGTGAAGTACAGAGGGAGTGCTGCACTGTCGGAGTGAAATCAGAGGGAGCACCGCACTGTTGGAGGGCCAGTACAGAGGGAGCGCCGCACTGTCAGAGTGAAATACAGAGGGAGCGCCGCACTGTCTGAGTGAAATACAGAGGGAGCGCCGCACTGTCTGAGTGAAATACAGAGGGAGCGCCGCACTGTCTGAGTGAAATACAGAGGGAGCGCCGCACTGTCTGAGTGAAATACAGAGGGAGCACCGCACTGTCAGAGTGAAGCACTCAGAGAACGCCGCATTGTCAGAGTGAAATACAAAGGGAGCACCGCACTGTCAGAGTGAAATACTGAGCGAGCACCGCACTGTCAGAGTGAAATACTGAGCGAGCGTCGCACAGTTAGAGTGAAATACTGAGCGAGCACCGCACTTGTCAGAGTGAAATACTGAGCGAGCACCGCAATGTCAGAGTGAAATACTGAGCGAGCACGGCACTGTCAGAGTGAAATACTGAGCAGAGCACTGCAATGTCAGAGTGAAATACTGACTGAGCGAGAACCGCACTGTCAGAGTGAAGTACAGAGGGAGGGCCGCACTGTCAGAGCGAAGTACAGAGGGAGCTCAGCACTATCGGAGTGAAGTACAGAGCAAGCACCGCAATGTCAGAGTGAAATACTGAGCGAGCACCGCACTGTCAGTGTGAAATACTGAGCAGAGCACTGCACTGTCAGAGTGAAATACTGACTGAGCGAAATACTGAGCGAGCACCGCACTGTCAGAATGAAATACTGAGCGAGCACCACACTGTCAGAATGAAATACTGAGTGAGCACCGCACTGTCAGAGTGAAATACTGAGCGAGCACCGCACTGTCAGAGTGAAATACTGAGCGAGCACCGCACTGTCGGAGTGAAATACAGAGGGAGCACTGCACTGTCAGACTGAAATACAGAGGGAGCACTGCCCTGTCAGAGTGAAATACAGAGGCAGCACCGCACTGTCAAAGGCAAATACTAAGCGAGCACCGCACTGTCAGAGTGAAATACTGAGTGATCACCGCACTGTCAGAGTGAAATACAGAGGAACCACCGCACTGTCAGAGTGAAATACAGAGCAAGCACTGCACTATCAGAGTGAAATACAGAGCGAGAACTGCACTGTCAGAGTGAAATACTCAGCGAGCGCTGCACTGTCAGATTGCTGTACAGAGGGAGCACTGCACTGTCAGAGTGAAGTACAGAGGGAGCACCGCACTGTCAGAGTGAAGTACAGAGCGAGCACCGCACTGTCAGAGTGAAATACTGAGCGAGCACCGCACTGTCAGAGTGAAATATAGAGTGAGCACCGCACTGTCGGAGGGTCAGTTCTGAGGGAGCGCCGCACTTTCAGAAGGTCAGTCCTGAGGGAGCGCCGCACTGTCGGAGGGTCAGTCCTGATGGAGGGCCACACTGTCGGAGGGTCAGTCCTGAGGGAGCGCCGCACTGTCGCAGGGTCAGTCCTGAGGGAGCGCCGCACTGTCGGAGGGTCAGACCTGAGGGACCGCTGCACTGTCGGAGGGTCATTCCTGAGGGAGTGATGCACTGTCGGAGGGTCAGTCCTGAGGGAGCGCTGCACTGTCGGAGGGTCAGTCCTGAGGGAGCGCTGCACTGTCGGAGGGTCAGTCCTGAGGGAGAGCCGCACTGTCAGAGTGAAATACTGAGCGAGCACCGCACTGTAAGAGTGAAATACAGCGGGAGCACCGCACTGTCAGAGTGAAATATAGAGGGAGCACCACACTGTCGGAGGGTCAGTTCTGATGGAGCGCCGCACTGTCAGAAGGTCATTCCTGAGGGAGCGCCGCACTGTCGGAGGGTCAGTCCTGAGGGAGCGCCGCACTGTCGGAGGGACAGTCCTGAGGGAGCGCGCACTGTCGGAGGGTCAGTCCTGAGGGAGCGCCGCACTGTCGGTGTGTCAGTCCTGAAGGAGCGCTGCACTGTCGGAGGGTCATTCCTGAGGGAGCGCCGCACTGTCGGAGGGTCAGTCCTGATGGAGCGCCGCACTGTCGGAGGGTCAGTCCTGGGGGAGAGCCGCACTATCGGAGGGTCAGATCTGAGGGAGAGCCGCAATGTCGGAGTGAAATACAGAGGGAGCACTGCACTGTCAGAGTGAAATACAGAGGGAGCACTGCACTGTCAGAGTGAAATACAGAGGCAGCACCGCACTGTCAGAGTCAAATATTAAGCGAGCACCGCACTGAGGGAAATACTCAGCGAGCGCCGCACTGTCAGAGTGAAATACTCAGCGAGCGCCGCACTGTCAGAGTGCTGTACAGAGGGAGCACTGCATTGCCAGAGTAAAGTACAGAGGGAGCACCGCACTATCAGAGTGAAGTACAGAGGGAGCACCGCACTGTCAGAGTGAAGTACAGAGAGAGAGCCGCACTATCGGTGTGAAGTACAGAGCGAGTCCCGCACTGTCGGTGTGAAGTACAGAGCGAGCGCCGCACTGTAGGAGTGAAGTACAGAGGGAATGCTGTACTGTCGGAGTGAAATACTGAGGGAGCGCCGCACCATCGAAGGGCCAGTACAGAGGGAGCGCCGGACCGTCAGAGTGAAATACAGAGGGAGCGCCGCACTGTCAGAGTGAAGCACTGAGCGAGCACCGCACTGTCAGAGTGAAATACAGAGGGAGCGCCGCACTGTCAGAGTGAAGCACTGAGCGAGCACCGCACTGTCAGAGTGAAATACAGAGGGAGCACCGCACTGTCAGAGTGAAATACAGAGGGAGCGCCGCACTGTCTGTGTGAAATACAGAGGGAGCGCCGCACTGTCTGAGTGAAATACAGAGGGAGCTCCGCACTGTCAGAGTGAAATACAGAGGGAGCACCGCACTGTCAGAGTGAAATACAGAGGGAGCGCCGCACTGTCAGAGTGAAGCACTGAGCGAGCACCGCACTGTCGGAGTGAAATACAGAGGGAGCACCGCACTGTCTGAGTGAAATACAGAGGGAGCGCTGCACTGTCTGAGTGAAATACAGAGGGAGCGCCGCACTGTCTGAGTGAAATACAGAGGGAGCACCGCACTGTTAGGGTGAAGTACAGAGGGAGCACCGCACTGTCAGAGTGAAGTACACAGTGAGCGCCGCACTGTCAGAGTGAAGTACACAGGGAGCGCCGCACTGTCAGAGTGAAATATAGAGGGAGCGAGGCACTGTCGGAGTGAAATACTAAGCGAGCGCCGCACTGTCGGAGTGAAATACTGCGTGAGTGCTGCACTGTCAGAGTGAAATACTGAGCGAGAGCTGCACTGTCGGAGTGAAATACTGAGCGAGCACAGCACTGTCAGAGTGAAATACTGAGCGAGCACCGCACTGTCAGAGTGAAATACTGAGCGAGCACCGCACTGTCGGAGTGAAATACAGAGGGAGCACTGCACTGTCAGAGTGAAATACAGAGGCAGCACCGCACTGTCAAAGGCAAATACTAAGCGAGCACCGCACTGTCAGAGTGAAATACTGAGCGAGCACCGCACTGTCAGAGTGAAATACAGAGGAAGCACCGCACTGTCAGAGTGAAATACAGAGCGAGCACTGCACTAACAGAGTGAAGTACAGAGCAAGAACTGCACTGTCAGAGTGAAATACTCAGCGAGCACCGCACTGTCAGAGTGCTGTACAGAGGGAGCACTGCACTGTCAGAGTGAAATACTGAGCGAGCACAGCACTGTCAGAGAGAAATACTGACTGAGCGAGCACCGCACTGTCAGAGTGAAATACTGAGCGAGCACCACACTGTCAGAGTGAAATACTGACTGAGCAAGCACCGCAATGTCAGAGTGAAATACTGAGCGAGCACCGCACTGTCGGAGTGAAATACAGAGCGAGAACCGCACTGTCGGAGAGAAATACAGAGCGAGCACTGCACTGTCAGAGTGAAATACTGAGCGAGCACCGCACTGTCAGAGAGAAATACTGACCGAGCACCGCACTGTCAGAGTGAAATACTGAGCGAGCACCGCACTGTCAGAGTGAAATACTGAGCGAGCACCGCACTGTCAGAGAGAAATACTGACCGAGCACCGCACTGTCAGAGTGAAATACTGAGCGAGCACCGCACTGTCAGAGTGAAATACTGAGCGAGCACCGCACTGTCAGAGTGAAATACTGAGCGAGCACCGCACTGTCAGAGTGAAATACTGAGCGAGCACCGCACTGTCAGAGTGAAATATTGAGCGTGCACCGCACTGTCAGAGTGAAATACTGAGCGAGCACCGCACTGTCAGAATGAAATACTGAGCGAGCACTGCACTGTCGGAGTGAAATACAGAGGGAGCACTGCACTGTCAGACTGAAATACGGAGGGAGCACTGCACTGTCAGAGTGAAATACAGAGGCAGAACCGCACTGGCAAATGCAAATACTAAGCGAGCACCGCAACGTCAGAGTGAAATACTGAGCGAGCACCGCACTGTCAGAGTGAAATACGGAGGAAGCACCGCACTGTCAGAGTGAAATACAGAGCGAGCACTGCACTATCAGAGTGAAATACAGAGCGAGAACTGCACTGTCAGAGTGAAATACTCAGCGAGCGCCGCACTGTCAGAGTGCTGTACAGAGGGAGCACTGCACCGTCAGAGTGAAGTACAGAGGGAGCACCGCACTGTCAGAATGAAGTACAGAGGGAGCACCGCACTGTCAGAGTGAAATACCGAGCGAGCACCGCACTGTCAGAGTGAAATACTGAGCGAGCACCGCACTGTCAGAGTGAAATACTGAGGGAGCACCGCACTGTCAGAGTGAAATATAGAGGGAGCACCGCACGTTCGGAGGTTCAGTTCTGAGGGAGCGCCGCACTGTCAGAAGGTCATTCCTGAGGGAGCGATGCACTGTCGGCGGGTCAGTCCTGAGGGAGCGCCGCACTGGCGGAGGGTCAGTCCTGAGGGAGCGCTGCACTGTCGGAGGGTCAGTCCTGAGGGAGCGCCGCACTGTCGGAGGGACAGTCCTGAGGGAGCGCCGCACTGTCGGAGGATCAGTCCTGAGGGAGTGCCGCACTGTCGGAGGGTCAGTCCTGAAGGAGCGCTGCACTGTCGGAGTGAAAAACAGAGGGAGCACTGCACTGTCAGAGTGAAATACAGAGGGAGCACTGCACTGTCAGAGTGAAATACAGAGGCAGCACTGCACTGTCAGAGTCAAATACTAAGCGAGCACCGCACTGAGCGAAATACTCAGCAAGCGCCGCACTGTCAGAGTGAAGTACAGAGGGAGCACCGCACTGTCGGAGTGAAATACAGAGCGAGCACTGCACTATCAGAGTGAAATACAGAGCGAGAACCGCACTGTCAGAGTGAAATACTCAGCGAGCGACGCACTGTCAGAGTGCTGTACAGAGGGAGCACTGCATTGCCAGAGTGAAGTACAGAGGGAGCACCGCACTATCAGAGTGAAGTAGAGAGGGAGCACCGCACTGTCAGAGTGAAGTACAGAGGGAGCACCGCACTGTCAGAGTGAAGGACAGAGGGAGCACCGCACTGTCAGAGTGAAGTACAGAGGGAGCACCGCACTGTCGGAGTGAAATACTGAGGGAGTGCTGCACTGTCAGAGTGAAATACTGAGCGAGAGCCGCACTGTCGGAGTGAAATACTGAGCGAGAGCCGCACTGTCGGAGTGAAACACTGAGCGAGAGCCGCACTGTCGGAGTGAAACACTGAGCGAGAGCCGCACTGACAGAGTGAAATATTGAGCGAGAGCCGCACTGTCAGAGTGAAATACAGAGGGAGCGCCGCACTGTAGGAGTGAAGTACAGAGGGAGTTTTGCACTGTCGGAGTGAAATCAGAGGGAGCACCGCACTGTCGGAGTGAAATACTGAGGGAGCGCCGCACTGTAGGAGTGAAGTACAGAGGGAGCACTGCACTGTCAGAGTGAAGTACAGAGGGAGCGCCGCACTGACGGAGTGAAATACTGAGCGAGCGCCGCACTGTTGGAGTGAAATACTGAGCGAGTGCCGCACTGTCGGAGTGAAACACTGAGCGAGAGCCGCACTGACGGAGTGAAACACTGAGCAAGTGCCGCACTGTCGGAGTGAAATACTGAGCGAGTGCCGCACTGTCAGAGTGAAATACTGAGCGAGAGCCGCACTGTCGGAGTGAAACACTGAGCGAGAGCCGCAGTGTCGGAGTGAAACACTGAGCGAGAGCCGCACTGACGGAGTGAAATACTGAGCGAGAGCCGCAGTGTCGGAGTGAAACACTGAGCGAGAGCCGCAGTGTCGGAGTGAAACACTGAGCGAGAGCCGCAGTGTCGGAGTGAAACACTGAGCGAGAGCCGCACTGACGGAGTGAAATACTGAGCGAGAGCCGCAGTGTCGGAGTGAAACACTGAGTGAGAGCCGCACTGACGGAGTGAAATACTGAGCGAGAGCCGCACTGTCGGAGTGAAATACTGAGCGAGAGCCGCACTGTCAGAGTGAAATACAGAGGGAGCACCGCACTGTAGGAGTGAAGTACAGAGGGTGTGCTGCACTGTCGGAGTCAAATCCGCGGGTGCGCTGCACTGTTGGAGGGCCAGTGCTGAGGGAGCGTCGCACTGTAGGAGTGAAGTACAGAGGGAGTGCTGCACTGTCGGAGTGAAATCAGAGGGAGCGCTGCATTGTTGGAGGGCCAGTACAGAGGGAGCGCCGCACTGTCAGAGTGAAATACTGAACGAGCACCGCACTGTCAGAGTGAAATACTGAGCGAGCACCGCACTGTCAGAGTGAAATACTGAGCGAGCACCGCACTGTCAGAGTGAAATACTGAGCGAGCACCGCACTGTCAGAGTGAAATACTGAGCGAGCACCGCACTGTCGGAGTGAAATACTGAGCGAGCACCGCACTGTCAGAGTGAAATACTGAGCGAGCACTGCCCTGTCAGAGTGAAATACTGACTGAGCGAGCACCGCACTGTCAGAGTGAAATACTGACTGAGCGAGCACCGCACTGTCAGAGTGAAATACTGACTGAGCGAGCACCGCACTGTCAGAGTGAAATACTGACTGAGCGAGGACCGCACTGTCAGAGTGAAATACTGACTGAGCGAGCACCGCAATGTCAGAGTGAAATACTGACTGAGCGAGCACCGCACTGTCAGAGTGAAGTACAGAGGGAGCGCCGCACTGTCAGAGTGAAGTACAGAGGGAGCACCGCACTGTCAGTATGAAGTACAGAGGGAGCTCCGCACTATCGGAGTGAAGTACAGAGCAAGCGCCGCACTGTCGGAGTGAAGTACAGAGCGAGAGCCGCACTGTTGGTGTGAAGTACAGAGTGAGCGCCGCACTGTCGGTGTGAAGTACAGAGCGAGCGCCGCACTGTAGGAATGAAGTACAGAGGGAGTGCTGCACTGTCGGAGTGAAATACAGAGGGAGCGCCGCACTGTCAGAGTGAAGCACTGAGCGAGCACCGCACTGTCAGAGTGAAATACAGAGGGAGCTCCGCACTGTCTGAGTGAAATACAGAGGGAGCACCGCACTGTCAGAATGAAATACTGAGCGAGCACCGCACTGTCAGAGTGAAATACTGAGCGAGCACCGCACTGTCAGAATGAAATACTGAGCGAGCACCGCACTGTCGGAATGAAATACAGAGGGAGCACTGCACTGTCAGACTGAAATACGGAGGGAGCACTGCACTGTCAGAGTGAAATACAGAGGCAGCACCGCACTGGCAAATGCAAATACTAAGCGAGCACCGCAACGTCAGAGTGAAATACTGAGCGAGCACCGCACTGTCAGAGTGAAATACGGAGGAAGCACCGCACTGTCAGAGTGAAATACAGAGCGAGCACTGCACTATCAGAGTGAAATACAGAGCGAGAACTGCACTGTCAGAGTGAAATACTCAGCGAGCGCCGCACTGTCAGAGTGCTGTACAGAGGGAGCACTGCACCGTCAGAGTGAAGTACAGAGGGAGCACCGCACTGTCAGAATGAAGTACAGAGGGAGCACCGCACTGTCAGAGTGAAATACTGAGCGAGCACCGCACTGTCAGAGTGAAATACTGAGCGAGCACCACACTGTAAGAGTGAAATACAGAGGGAGCACCGCACTGTCAGAGTGAAATATAGAGGGAGCACCGCACGTTCGGAGGTTCAGTTCTGAGGGAGCGCCGCACTGTCAGAAGGTCATTCCTGAGGGAGCGATGCACTGTCGGAGGGTCAGTCCTGAGGGAGCGCCGCACTGTCGGAGGGTCAGTCCTGAGGGAGCGCTGCACTGTCGGAGGGTCAGTCCTGAGGGAGCGCCGCACTGTCGGAGGGACAGTCCTGAGGGAGCGCCGCACTGTCGGAGGGTCAGTCCTGAGGGAGTGCCGCACTGTCGGAGGGTCAGTCCTGAAGGAGCGCTGCACTGTCGGAGGGTCAGTCCTGAGGGAGCGCCGCACATTCGGAGGGTCAGTCCTGAGGGAGAGCCGCACTGTCGGATGGTCAGTCCTGAGGGAGAGCCGCACTGACGGAGTGAAAAACAGAGGGAGCACTGCACTGTCAGAGTGAAATACAGAGGCAGCACTGCACTGTCAGAGTCAAATACTAAGCGAGCACCGCACTGAGTGAAATACTCAGCAAGCGCCGCACTGTCAGAGTGAAGTACAGAGGGAGCACTGCACTGTCGGAGTGAAATACAGAGCGAGCACTGCACTATCAGAGTGAAATACAGAGAGAGAACCGCACTGTCAGAGTGAAATACTCAGCGAGCGACGCACTGTCAGAGTGCTGTACAGAGGGAGCACTGCATTGCCAGAGTGAAGTACAGAGGGAGCACCGCACTATCAGAGTGAAGTACAGAGGGAGCACCGCACTGTCAGAGTGAAGTACAGAGGGAGCACCGCACTGTCAGAGTGAAGGACAGAGGGAGCACCGCACTGTCAGAGTGAAGTACAGAGGGAGCACCGCACTGTCGGAGTGAAATACTGAGGGAGTGCTGCACTGTCAGAGTGAAATACTGAGCGAGAGCCGCACTGTCGGAGTGAAATACTGAGCGAGAGCCGCACTGTCGGAGTGAAACACTGAGCGAGAGCCGCACTGTCGGAGTGAAACACTGAGCGAGAGCCGCACTGACAGAGTGAAATATTGAGCGAGAGCCGCACTGTCAGAGTGAAATACAGAGGGAGCGCCGCACTGTAGGAGTGAAGTACAGAGGGAGTTTTGCACTGTCGGAGTGAAATCAGAGGGAGCACCGCACTGTCGGAGTGAAATACTGAGGGAGCGCCGCACTGTAGGAGTGAAGTACAGAGGGAGCACTGCACTGTCAGAGTGAAGTACAGAGGGAGCGCCGCACTGACGGAGTGAAATACTGAGCGGGCGCCGCACTGTTGGAGTGAAATACTGAGCGAGTGCCGCACTGTCGGAGTGAAACACTGAGCGAGAGCCGCACTGACGGAGTGAAACACTGAGCAAGTGCCGCACTGTCGGAGTGAAATACTGAGCGAGTGCCGCACTGTCAGAGTGAAATACTGAGCGAGAGCCGCACTGTCGGAGTGAAACACTGAGCGAGAGCCGCAGTTTCGGAGTGAAACACTGAGCGAGAGCCGCACTGACGGAGTGAAATACTGAGCAAGAGCTGCAGTGTTGGAGTGAAACACTGAGCGAGAGCCGCAGTGTCGGAGTGAAACACTGAGCGAGAGCCGCAGTGTCGGAGTGAAACACTGAGCGAGAGCCGCACTGACGGAGTGAAATACTGAGCGAGAGCCGCAGTGTCGGAGTGAAACACTGAGTGAGAGCCGCACTGACGGAGTGAAATACTGAGCGAGAGCCGCACTGTCGGAGTGAAATACTGAGCGAGAGCCGCACTGTCAGAGTGAAATACAGAGGGAGCACCGCACTGTAGGAGTGAAGTACAGAGGGAGTGTTGCACTGTCGGAGTGAAATCAGAGGGAGCACCGCACTGTCGGAGTGAAATAGTGAGGGAGTGCTGCACTGTCGGAGGGAAGCACAGAGGGAGCCCTGCACTGTCAGAGTGAAGTACAGAGGGAGCGCCGCACTGAAGGAGTGAAATACTGAGCGAGAGACGCACTGTCAGAGTGAAATACAGAGGGAGAGCCGCACTGTCAGAGTGAAATACTGAGTGAGAGACGCACTGTCAGAGTGAAATACAGAGGGAGAGCCGCACTGTCGGAGTGAAGTACAGAGGGTGTGCTGCACTGTCGGAGTCAAATCCGCGGGTGCGCTGCACTGTTGGAGGGCCAGTGCTGAGGGAGCGTCGCACTGTAGGAGTGAAGTACAGAGGGAGTGCTGCACTGTCGGAGTGAAATCAGAGGGAGCGCTGCATTGTTGGAGGGCCAGTACAGAGGGAGCGCCGCACTGTCAGAGTGAAATACTGAACGAGCACCGCACTGTCAGAGTGAAATACTGAGCGAGCACCGCACTGTCAGAGTGAAATACTGAGCGAGCACCGCACTGTCAGAGTGAAATACTGAGCGAGCACCGAACTGTCAGAGTGAAATACTGAGCGAGCACCGCAATGTCAGAGTGAAATACTGAGCGAGCACCGCACTGTCGGAGTGAAATACTGAGCGAGCACCGCACTGTCAGAGTGAAATACTGAGCGAGCACTGCCCTGTCAGAGTGAAATACTGACTGAGCGAGCACCGCACTGTCAGAGTGAAATACTGACTGAGCGAGCACCGCACTGTCAGAGTGAAATACTGACTGAGCGAGCACCGCACTGTCAGAGTGAAATACTGACTGAGCGAGGACCGCACTGTCAGAGTGAAGTACAGAGGGAGCGCCGCACTGTCAGAGTGAAGTACAGAGGGAGCACCGCACTGTCAGTATGAAGTACAGAGGGAGCTCCGCACTATCGGAGTGAAGTACAGAGCAAGCGCCGCACTGTCGGAGTGAAGTACAGAGCGAGAGCCGCACTGTTGGTGTGAAGTACAGAGGGAGCGCCGCACTGTCGGTGTGAAGTACAGAGCGAGCGCCGCACTGTAGGAATGAAGTACAGAGGGAGTGCTGCACTGTCGGAGTGAAATACTGAGGGAGTGCTGCATTGTCAGAGTGAAATACAGAGGGAGCGCCGCACTGTCAGAGTGAAGCACTGAGCGAGCACCGCACTGTCAGAGTGAAATACAGAGGGAGCTCCGCACTGTCTGAGTGAAATACAGAGGGAGCACTGCACTGTCAGAATGAAATACTGAGCGAGCACCGCACTGTCAGAGTGAAATACTGAGCGAGCACCGCACTGACAGAGTGAAATACAGAGGGAGCACCGCACTGTCAGAGTGAAATACAGAGGGAGCACTGCACTGTCAGAATGAAATACTGAGCGAACACCGCACTGTCAGAGTGAAATACTGAGCGAGCACCGTACTGTCGGAGTGAAATAAAGAGTAACGCTGCACTTTCAGATGAAATACAGAGGAAGCACCGCACTGTCAGAGTGAAATACTGACTGAGCGAGCACCGCACTGTCAGAGTGAAATACTGACTGAGCGAGCACCGCACTGTCAGAGTGAAATACTGACTGAGCGAGGACCGCACTGTCAGAGTGAAATACTGACTGAGCGAGCACCGCAATGTCAGAGTGAAATACTGACTGAGCGAGCACCGCACTGTCAGAGTGAAGTACAGAGGGAGCGCCGCACTGTCAGAGTGAAGTACAGAGGGAGCACCGCACTGTCAGTATGAAGTACAGAGGGAGCTCCGCACTATCGGAGTGAAGTACAGAGCAAGCGCCGCACTGTCGGAGTGAAGTACAGAGCGAGAGCCGCACTGTTGGTGTGAAGTACAGAGTGAGCGCCGCACTGTCGGTGTGAAGTACAGAGCGAGCGCCGCACTGTAGGAATGAAGTACAGAGGGAGTGCTGCACTGTCGGAGTGAAATACTGAGGGAGTGCTGCATTGTCGGAGTGAAATACAGAGGGAGCGCCGCACTGTCAGAGTGAAGCACTGAGCGATCACCGCACTGTCAGAGTGAAATACAGAGGGAGCTCCGCACTGTCTGAGTGAAATACAGAGGGAGCACCGCACTGTCAGAATGAAATACTGAGCGAGCACCGCACTGTCAGAGTGAAATACTGAGCGAGCACCGCACTGTCAGAGTGAAATACTGAGCGAGCACCGCACTGACAGAGTGAAATACAGAGGGAGCACCGCACTGTCAGAGTGAAATACAGAGGGAGCACTGCACTGTCAGAATGAAATACTGAGCGAACACTGCACTGTCAGAGTGAAGTACAGAGGGAGCACCGCACTGTCAGAGTGAAATACTGAGCGAGCACCGTACTGTCGGAGTGAAATAAAGAGTAACGCTGCACTTTCAGATGAAATACAGAGGAAGCACCGCACTGTCAGAGTGAAATACAGAGTGAGCATTGCACTATCAGAGTGAAATACAGAGCGAGAACTGCACTGTCAGAGTGAAATACTCAGCGAGCGCCGCACTGTCAGAGTGCTGTACAGAGGGAGCACTGCACTGCCAGAGTGAAGTACAGAGGGAGCACCGCACTGTCAGAGTGAAGTACAGAGGGAGCACCGCACTGTCAGAGTGAAACACTGAGCGAACACCGCACTGTCAGAGTGAAATACTGAACGAGCACCGCACTGTCAGAGTGAAATACTGAGCGAGCACCGCACTGTCAGAGTGAAATATAGAGGGAGCACTGCACTGTCGGAGGGTCAGTACTGAGAGAGTGCCGCACTGTCAGAGTGAAATACTGAGCGAACACCGCACTGTCAGAGTGAAATACAGAGGGAGCACCGCACTGTCAGAGTGAAATATAGAGGGAGCACCGCACTTTCGGAGGGTCAGTTCTGATGGAGCGCCGCACTGTCAGAAGGTCAGTCCTGAGGGAGCGCCGCACTGTCGGAGGGTCAGTCCTGATGGAGCGCCGCACTGTCGGAGGGTCAGTCCTGAGGGAGCGCCGCACTGTTGGAGGGTCAGTCCTGAGGGAGCGCCGCACTGTCGGAGGGTCAGTCCTGAAGGAGCGCCGCACTGTCGGAGGGTCAGTCCTGAAGGAGCGCCGCACTGTCGGAGTGAAATACTGAGCGAGAGCCGCACTGACGGAGTGAAATACTGAGCAAGTGCCGCACTGTCGGAGTGAAATACTGAGCGAGAGCCGCACTGTCGGAGTGAAATACTGAGCGAGAGCCGCACTGTCGGAGTGAAATACTGAGCGAGAGCCGCACTGATGGAGTGAAATACTGAGCGAAAGCCGCACTGATGGAGTGAAATACTGAGCGAGAGCCGCAGTGTCAGAGTGAAATACAGAGGGAGCACCGCACTGTCAGAGTGAAATACAGAGGGAGCACTGCAATGTCAGAGTGAAATACAGACCGAGCACCGCCCTGTCAGAGTGAAATACTGAGCGAGAGCCGCACTGATGGAGTGAAATACTGAGCGAAAGCCGCACTGATGGAGTGAAATACTGAGCGAAAGCCGCACTGATGGAGTGAAATACTGAGCGAGAGCCGCAGTGTCAGAGTGAAATACAGAGGGAGCACCGCACTGTCAGAGTGAAATACAGAGGGAGCACCGCCCTGTCAGAGTGAAATACTGACTGAGCGAGCACCGCCCTGTCAGAGTGAAATACTGACTGAGCGAGCACCGCACTGTCAGAGTGAAGTACAGAGGGAGCTCCGCACTATCGGAGTGAAGTGCAGAGGGAGTGCCGCACTGTCAGAGTGAAATACTGACTGAGCGAGCACCGCACTGTCAGAGTGAAGTACAGAGGGAGCGCCGCACTGTCAGAATGAAGTACAGAGGGAGCTCCGCACTGTCAGAGTGAAGTACAGAGGGAGATCCGCACTATCGGAGTGAAGTACAGAGGGAGAGCCGCACTGTCAGAGTGAAGTACAGAGGGAGATCCGCACTATCGGAGTGAAGTACAGAGCAAGCGCCGCACTGTCGGAGTGAAGTACAGTGCGAGAGCCGCACTGTTGGTGTGAAGTATATAGTGAGCGCCGCACTGTCGGTGTAAAGTACAGAGCGAGCGCCGCACTGTAGGAATGAAATACAGAGGGAGTGCTGCACTGTCGGAGTGAAATACTGAGGGAGTGCTGCATTGTCGGAGTGAAATACAGAGGGAGCGCCGCACTGTCAGAGTGAAGCACTGAGCGAGCACCGCACTGTCAGAGTGAAATACTGAGCGAGCACCGCACTGACAGAGTGAAATACAGAGGGAGCACTGCACTGTCAGAATGAAATACTGAGCGAACACCGCACTGTCAGAGTGAAATACAGAGGGAGCACCGCACTGTCAGAGTGAAATACAGAGGGAGCACTGCACTGTCAGAATGAAATACTGAGCGAACACCGCACTGTCAGAGTGAAATACTGAGGGAGCACCGCACTTTCAGAGTGAAATACAGAGCGAGCACCGCACTGACAGAGTGAAATACTGAGCGAGAACTGCACTGTCAGAGTGAAATACTCAGCGAGCGCCGCACTGTCAGAGTGCTGTACAGAGGGAGCACTGCACTGCCAGAGTGAAGTACAGAGGGAGCACCGCACTGTCAGAGTGAAGTACAGAGGGAGCACCGCACTGTCAGAGTGAAATACTGAGCGAGCACCGCACTGTCAGAGTGAAATACTGAACGAGCACCGCACTGTCGGAGTGAAATACAGAGGGAGCACTGCACTGTCGGAGGGTCAGTTCTGAGAGAGCGCCGCATTGTCAGAGTGAGATACTGAGCGAGCACCGCACTGTCAGAGTGAAATACTGAACAAGCACCGCACTGTCAGAGTGAAATACTGAGCGAGCACCGCACTGTCAGAGTGAAATACTGAATGAGCGAGCACCGCACTGTCAGAGTGAAATACTGACTGAGCGAGCACCGCACTGTCAGAGTGAAATACTGACTGAGCGAGCACCGCAATGTCAGAGTGAAATACTGACTGAGCGAGCACCGCAATGTCAGAGTGAAATACTGACTGAGCGAGCACCGCACTGTCAGAGTGAAATACTGACTGAGCGAGCACCGCACTGTCAGAGTGAAGTACAGAGGGAGCTCCGCACTATCGGAGTGAAGTGCAGAGGGAGTGCCGCACTGTCAGAGTGAAATACTGACTGAGCGAGCACCGCACTGTCAGAGTGAAGTACAGAGGGAGCGCCGCACTGTGAGAGTGAAGTACAGAGGGAGATCCGCACTATCGGAGTGAAGTACAGAGGGAGCGCCGCACTGTCAGAGTGAAGTACAGAGGGAGCACCGCACTGTCAGAGTGAAGTACAGAGGGAGCGCCGCACTGTCAGAGTGAAGTACAGAGGGAGCACCGCACTGTCAGAGTGAAGTACAGAGGGAGCTCCGCACTATCGGAGTGAAGTACAGAGCAAGCGCCGCACTGTCGGAGTGAAGTACAGAGCGAGAGCCGCACTGTCGGAGTGAAGTACAGAGTGAGCGCCGCACTGTCAGAGTGAAATACTGAGCGAGCACCGCACTGTCAGAGTGAAATACTGAGGGAGCACCGCACTGTCAGAGTGAAATACTGAGCGAGCACCGCACTGTCAGTGTGAAATACTGAGCGAGCACCGCACTGTCAGAGTGAAATACTGAGCGAGCACCGCACTGTCAGAGTGAAATACAGAGGGAGCACCGCACTGTCAGAGTGAAATACTGAGGGAGCACCGCACTGTCAGAGTGAAATACAGAGGGAGCACCGCACTGTCAGAGTGAAATACAGAGGGAGCACCGCACTGTCAGAGTGAAATACAGAGGGAGCACCGCACTGTCAGAGTGAAATACAGAGGGAGCACCGCACTGTCAGAGTGAAATACTGACTGAGCAAGCACCGCACTGTCAGAGTGAAATACTGACTGAGCGAGCACCGCACTGTCAGAGTGAAGTACAGAGGGAGATCCGCACTATCGGAGTGAAGTGCAGAGGGAGTGCCGCACTGTCAGAGTGAAATACTGACTGAGCGAGCACCGCACTGTCAGAGTGAAATACAGAGGGGGCACCGCACTGTCAGAGTGAAGTACAGAGGGAGATCCGCACTATCGGAGTGAAGTACAGAGGGAGCGCCGCACTATCGGAGTGAAGTACCAGAGGGAGCGCCGCACTGTCAGAGTGAAGTACAGAGGGAGCACCGCACTGTCAGTATGAAGTACAGAGGGGGCACCGCACTGTCAGAGTGAAGTACAGAGGGAGCTCCGCACTATCGGAGTGAAGTACAGAGCAAGCGCCGCACTGTCGGAGTGAAGTACAGAGCGAGAGCCGCACTGTTGGTGTGAAGTACATAGTGGGTGCCGCACTGTCGGTGTGAAGTACAGAGCGAGCGCCGCACTGTAGGAATGAAGTACAGAGGGAGTGCTGCACTGTCGGAGTGAAATACTGAGGGAGTGCTGCATTGTCGGAGTGAAATACAGAGGGAGCGCCGCACTGTCAGAGTGAAGCACTGAGCGAGCACTGCACTGTCAGAGTGAAATACAGAGGGAGCTCCGCACTGTCTGAGTGAAATACAGAGGGAGCACTGCACTGTCAGAATGAAATACTGAGCGAGCACCGCACTGTCAGAGTGAAATACTGAGCGAGCACCGCACTGACAGAGTGAAATACAGAGGGAGCACTGCACTGTCAGAATGAAATACTGAGCGAACACCGCACTGTCAGAGTGAAATACTGAGCGAGCACCGCACTTTCAGAGTGAAATACAGAGCGAGCACCGCACTGACAGAGTGAAATACTGAGCGAGCACCGTACTGTCGGAGTGAAATAAAGAGTAACGCTGCACTGTCAGATGAAATACAGAGGAAGCACCGCACTGTCAGATGAAATACAGAGCGAGCACCGCACTGTCAGAGTGAAATATAGAGGGAGCACTGCACTGTCGGAGGGTCAGTTCTGAGAGAGCGCCGCACTGTCAGAGTGAAATACTGAGCGAGCACCGCACTGTAAGAGTGAAATACAGCGGGAGCACCGCACTGTCAGAGTGAAATATAGAGGGAGCACCACACTGTCGGAGGGTCAGTTCTGATGGAGCGCCGCACTGTCAGAAGGTCATTCCTGAGGGAGCGCCGCACTGTCGGAGGGTCAGTCCTGATGGAGCGCCGCACTGTCGGAGGGTCAGTCCTGAGGGAGCGCCGCACTGTCGGAGGGTCAGTCCTGAGGGAGCGCCGCACTGTCGGAGGGTCAGTCCTGAAGGAGCGCCGCACTGTCGGAGGGTCAGTCCTGAAGGAGCGCCGCACTGTCGGAGTGAAATACTGAGCGAGAGCCGCACTGTCAGAGTGAAATACTGAGCGAGAGCCGCACTGTCGTGGTGAAACACTGAGCGAGAGCCGCAGTGTCGTGGTGAAACACTGAGCGAGAGCCGCACTGTCAGAGTGAAATACAGAGGGAGCGCCGCACTGTAGGAGTGAAGTACAGAGGGAGTGTTGCACTGTCGGAGTGAAATCAGAGGGAGCACCGCACTGTCGGAGTGAAATACTGAGGGAGTGCTGCACTGTCGGAGTGAAGCACAGAGGGAGCCCTGCACTGTCAGAATGAAGTACAGAGGGAGCGCCGCACTGTTGGAGTGAAATACTGAGCGAGAGACGCACTGTCAGAGTGAAATACAGAGGGAGAGCCGCACTGTCGGAGTGAAGTACAGAGGGCGTGCTGCACTGTCGGAGTCAAATCCACGGGTGCGCCGCACTGTTGGAGGGCCAGTGCTGAGGGAGCGCCGCACTGTAGGAGTGAAGTACAGAGGGAGTGCTGCACTGTCGGAGTGAAATCAGAGGGAGCGCCGCACTGTCAGAGTGAAGCACTGAGCGATCGCCGCACTGTCAGAGTGAAATACTGAGCGAGCACCGCACTGTCAGAGTGAAATACTGAGCGAGCACCGCACTGTCAGAGTGAAATACTGAGCGAGCACCGCACTGTCAGAGTGAAATACTGAGCGAGCACCGCACTGTCAGAGTGAAATACAGAGGGAGCACCGCACTGTCAGAGTGAAATACTGAGCGAGCACCGCACTGTCAGAGTGAAATACTGACTGAGCGAGCACCGCACTGTCAGAGTGAAATACTGACTGAGCGAGGACCGCACTGTCAGAGTGAAATACTGACTGAGCGAGCACCGCAATGTCAGAGTGAAATACTGACTGAGCGAGCACCGCACTGTCAGAGTGAAGTACAGAGGGAGATCCGCACTATCGGAGTGAAGTACAGAGGGAGCGCCGCACTGTCAGTATGAAATACTGACCGAGCACCGCACTGTCAGAGTGAAATACTGAGCGAGCACCGCACTGACAGAGTGAAATACAGAGGGAGAACCGCAATGTCAGAGTGAAATACAGAGGGAGCACTGCACTGTCAGAATGAAATACTGAGCGAACACGGCATTGTCAGAGTGAAATACTGAGCGAGCAACGCACTGACAGAGTGAAATACTGAGCGAGCACCGTCCTGTCGGAGTGAAATAAAGAGTAACGCTGCACTGTCAGATGAAATACAGAGGAAGCACCGCACTGTCAGAGTGAAATACAGAGCGAGCATTGCACTATCAGAGTGAAATACAGAGCGAGAACTGCACTGTCAGAGTGAAATACTCAGCGAGCGCCGCACTGTCAGAGTGCTGTACAGAGGGAGCACTGCACTGCCAGAGTGAAGTACAGAGGGAGCACTGCACTGTCAGAGTGAAGTACAGAGGGAGCACCGCACTGTCAGAGTGAAATAATGAGCGAGCACCGCACTGTCAGAGTGAAATACTGAACAAGCACCGCACTGTCAGAGTGAAATACAGAGGGAGCACCGCACTGTCAGAGTGAAATACTGAGCGAGCACTGCACTGTCAGAGTGAAATACTGACTGAGCGAGCACCGCACTGTCAGAGTGAAATACTGACTGAGCGAGCACCGCACTGTCAGAGCGAAATACTGACTGAGCGAGGACCGCACTGTCAGGGTGAAATACTGACTGAGCGAGCACCGCAATGTCAGAGTGAAATACTGACTGAGCGAGCACCGCACTGTCAGAGTGAAATACTGACTGAGCGAGCACCGCACTGTCAGAGTGAAGTACAGAGGGAGCGCCGCACTGTCAGAGTGAAATACAGAGGGAGCTCCGCACTGTCAGAGTGAAGTACAGAGGGAGATCCGCACTATCGGAGTGAAGTACAGAGGGAGCGCCGCACTGTCAGAGTGAAGTACAGAGGGAGCACCGCACTGTCATTATGAAGTACAGTGTGGGCACCGCACTGTCAGAGTGAAGTACAGAGGGAGGGCCGCACTGTCAGAGTGAAGTACAGAGGGAGCTCCGCACTATCGGAGTGAAGTACAGAGGGAGGGCCGCACTGTCAGAGTGAAGTACAGAGGGAGCTCCGCACTATCGGAGTGAAGTACAGAGCAAGCGCCGCACTGTCGGAGTGAAGTACAGAGCGAGAGCCGCACTGTTGGTGTGAAGTACAGAGTGAGCGCCGCACTGTCGGTGTGAAGTACAGAGCGAGCGCCGCACTGTAGGAGTGAAGTACAGAGGGAGTGCTGCACTGTCGGAGTGAAATACTGAGGGAGTGCTGCATTGTCGGAGTGAAATACAGAGGGAGCGCCGCACTGTCAGTATGAAATACTGAGCGAGCACCGCACTGTCAGAGTGAAATACTGGGCGAGCACCGCACTGACAGAGTGAAATACAGAGGGAGCACCGCACTGTCAGAGTGAAATACAGAGGGAGCACTGCACTGTCAGAGTGAAATACAGAGGGAGCACTGCACTGTCAGAGTGAAATACAGAGGGAGCACCGCACTGACAGAGTGAAATACAGAGCGAGCACCGCACTGTCAGAGTGAAATATAGAGGGAGCACTGCACTGTCGGAGGGTCAGTTCTGAGGGAGCACCGCACTGTCAGAATGAAATACTGAGCGAACACCGCACTGTCAGAGTGAAATACAGCGGGAGCACCGCACTGTCAGAGTGAAATATAGAGGGAGCACCGCACTTTCGGAGGGTCAGTTCTGATGGAGCGCCGCACTGTCAGAAGGTCAGTCCTGAGGGAGCGCCGCACTGTTGGAGGGTCAGTCCTGATGGAGCGCCGCACTGTCGGAGGGTCAGTCCTGAGGGAGCGCCGCACTGTTGGAGGGTCAGTCCTGAGGGAGCGCCGCACTGTCGGAGGGTCAGTCCTGAAGGAGCGCTGCACTGTCGGAGGGTCAGTCCTGAAGGAGCGCCGCACTGTCGGAGTGAAATACTGAGCGAGAGCCGCACTGTCGGAGTGAAATACTGAGCGAGAGCCGCACTGTCGGAGTGAAATACTGAGCGAGTGCCGCACTGTCGGAGTGAAATACTGAGCGAGAGCCGCACTGTCGGAGTGAAATACTGAGCGAGAGCCGCACTGATGGAGTGAAATACTGAGCGAAAGCCGCACTGATGGAGTGAAATACTGAGCGAGAGCCGCACTGTCAGAGTGAAATACTGAGCGAGCACCGCACTGTCAGAGTGAAATACGGAGGAAGCACCGCACTGTCAGAGTGAAATACAGAGCGAGCACTGCACTATCAGAGTGAAATACAGAGCGAGAACTGCACTGTCAGAGTGAAATACTCAGCGAGCGCCGCACTGTCAGAGTGCTGTACAGAGGGAGCACTGCACTGCCAGAGTGAAGTACAGAGGGAGCACTGCACTGTCAGAGTGAAGTACAGAGGGAGCACCGCACTGTCAGAGTGAAATACTGAGCGAGCACCGCACTGTCAGAGTGAAATACTGAACAAGCACCGCACTGTCAGAGTGAAATACAGAGGGAGCACCGCACTGTCAGAGTGAAATACTGAGCGAGCACTGCACTGTCAGAGTGAAATACTGACTGAGCGAGCACCGCACTGTCAGAGTGAAATACTGACTGAGCGAGCACCGCACTGTCAGAGCGAAATACTGACTGAGCGAGGACCGCACTGTCAGGGTGAAATACTGACTGAGCGAGCACCGCAATGTCAGAGTGAAATACTGACTGAGCGAGCACCGCACTGTCAGAGTGAAATACTGACTGAGCGAGCACCGCACTGTCAGAGTGAAATACTGACTGAGCGAGCGCCGCACTGTCAGAGTGAAGTACAGAGGGAGCGCCGCACTGTCAGAGTGAAATACAGAGGGAGCTCCGCACTGTCAGAGTGAAGTACAGAGGGAGATCCGCACTATCGGAGTGAAGTACAGAGGGAGCGCCGCACTGTCAGAGTGAAGTACAGAGGGAGCACCGCACTGTCATTATGAAGTACAGTGTGGGCACCGCACTGTCAGAGTGAAGTACAGAGGGAGGGCCGCACTGTCAGAGTGAAGTACAGAGGGAGCTCCGCACTATCGGAGTGAAGTACAGAGGGAGGGCCGCACTATCAGAGTGAAGTACAGAGGGAGCTCCGCACTATCGGAGTGAAGTACAGAGCAAGCGCCGCACTGTCGGAGTGAAGTACAGAGCGAGAGCCGCACTGTTGGTGTGAAGTACAGAGTGAGCGCCGCACTGTCGGTGTGAAGTACAGAGCGAGCGCCGCACTGTAGGAGTGAAGTACAGAGGGAGTGCTGCACTGTCGGAGTGAAATACTGAGGGAGTGCTGCATTGTCGGAGTGAAATACAGAGGGAGCGCCGCACTGTCAGTATGAAATACTGAGCGAGCACCGCACTGTCAGAGTGAAATACTGGGCGAGCACCGCACTGACAGAGTGAAATACAGAGGGAGCACCGCACTGTCAGAGTGAAATACAGAGGGAGCACTGCACTGTCAGAGTGAAATACAGAGGGAGCACTGCACTGTCAGAGTGAAATACAGAGGGAGCACCGCACTGACAGAGTGAAATACAGAGCGAGCACCGCACTGTCAGAGTGAAATATAGAGGGAGCACTGCACTGTCGGAGGGTCAGTTCTGAGGGAGCACCGCACTGTCAGAATGAAATACTGAGCGAACACAGCACTGTCAGAGTGAAATACAGCGGGAGCACCGCACTGTCAGAGTGAAATATAGAGGGAGCACCGCACTTTCGGAGGGTCAGTTCTGATGGAGCGCCGCACTGTCAGAAGGTCAGTCCTGAGGGAGCGCCGCACTGTTGGAGGGTCAGTCCTGATGGAGCGCCGCACTGTCGGAGGGTCAGTCCTGAGGGAGCGCCGCACTGTCGGAGGGTCAGTCCTGAAGGAGCGCTGCACTGTCGGAGGGTCAGTCCTGAAGGAGCGCCGCACTGTCGGAGTGAAATACTGAGCGAGAGCCGCACTGTCGGAGTGAAATACTGAGCGAGAGCCGCACTGTCGGAGTGAAATACTGAGCGAGTGCCGCACTGTCGGAGTGAAATACTGAGCGAGAGCCGCACTGTCGGAGTGAAATACTGAGCGAGAGCCGCACTGATGGAGTGAAATACTGAGCGAAAGCCGCACTGATGGAGTGAAATACTGAGCGAGAGCCGCACTGATGGAGTGAAATACAGAGGGAGCACCGCACTGTCAGAGTGAAATACAGAGGGAGCACCGCACTGTCAGAGTGAAATACAGAGGGAGCACTGCACTGTCAGAGTGAAATACTGACTGAGCGAGCACCGCCCTGTCAGAGTGAAATACTGACTGAGCGAGCACCGCCCTGTCAGAGTGAAATACTGACTGAGCGAGCACCGCACTGTCAGAGTGAAGTACAGAGGGAGCTCCGCACTATCGGAGTGAAGTGCAGAGGGAGTGCCGCACTGTCAGAGTGAAATACTGACTGAGCGAGCACCGCACTGTCAGAGTGAAGTACAGAGGGAGCGTCGCACTGTCAGAGTGAAGTACAGAGGGAGCTCCGCACTGTCAGAGTGAAGTACAGAGGGAGATCCGCACTATCGGAGTGAAGTACAGAGGGAGCGCCGCACTGTCAGAGTGAAGTACAGAGGGAGATCCGCACTATCGGAGTGAAGTACAGAGCAAGCGCCGCACTGTCGGAGTGAAGTACAGAGCGAGAGTCGCACTGTTGGCGTGAAGTATATAGTGAGCGCCGCACTGTCGGTGTAAAGTACAGAGCGAGCGCCGCACTGTAGGAATGAAATACAGAGGGAGTGCTGCACTGTCGGAGTGAAATACTGAGGGAGTGCTGCATTGTCGGAGTGAAATACAGAGGGAGCGCCGCACTGTCAGAGTGAAGCACTGAGCGAGCACCGCACTGTCAGAGTGAAATACTGAGCGAGCACCGCACTGACAGAGTGAAATACAGAGGGAGCACTGCACTGTCAGAATGAAATACTGAGCGAACACTGCACTGTCAGAGTGAAATACAGAGGGAGCACCGCACTGTCAGAGTGAAATACAGAGGGAGCACTGCACTGTCAGAATGAAATACTGAGCGAACACCGCACTGTCAGAGTGAAATACAGAGCGAGCACCGCACTGACAGAGTGAAATACTGAGCGAGCACCGTACTGTCAGAGTGAAATAAAGAGTAACGCTGCACTGTCAGATGAAATACAGAGGAAGCACCGCACTGTCAGAGTAAAATACAGAGTGAGCATTGCACTATCAGAGTGAAATACAGAGCGAGAACTGCACTGTCAGAGTGAAATACTCAGCGAGCGCCGCACTGTCAGAGTGCTGTACAGAGGGAGCACTGCACTGCCAGAGTGAAGTACAGAGGGAGCACCGCACTGTCAGAGTGAAGTACAGAGGGAGCACCGCACTGTCAGAGTGAAATACTGAGCGAGCACCGCACTGTCAGAGTGAAATACTGAACGAGCCCCGCACTGTCGGAGTGAAATACAGAGCGAGCACCGCACTGTCAGAGTGAAATATAGAGGGAGCACTGCACTGTCGGAGGGTCAGTTCTGAGAGAGCGCCGCATTGTCAGAGTGAGATACTGAGCGAGCACCGCACTGTCAGAGTGAAATACTGAACAAGCACCGCACTGTCAGAGTGAAATACTGAGCGAGCACCGCACTGTCAGAGTGAAATACTGACTGAGCGAGCACCGCACTGTCAGAGTGAAATACTGACTGAGCGAGGACCGCACTGTCAGAGTGAAATAATGACTGAGCGAGGACCGCACTGTCAGAGTGAAATACTGACTGAGCGAGCACCGCAATGTCAGAGTGAAATACTGACTGAGCGAGCACCGCACTGTCAGAGTGAAATACTGACTGAGCGAGCACCGCACTGTCAGAGTGAAGTACAGAGGGAGATCCGCACTATCGGAGTGAAGTACAGAGGGAGCGCCGCACTGTCAGAGTGAAGTACAGAGGGAGCGCCGCACTGTCAGAGTGAAATACTGACTGAGCGAGCACCGCACTGTCAGAGTGAAATACAGAGGGAGCTCCGCACTGTCAGAGTGAAATACAGAGCGAGCACCGCACTGTCAGAGTGAAGTACAGAGGGAGCGCCGCACTATCGGAGTGAAGTACAGAGGGAGCACCGCACTGTCAGAGTGAAATACAGAGGGAGCTCCGCACTGTCAGTATGAAGTACAGAGGGAGCGCCGCACTGTCAGTATGAAGTACAGAGGGGGCACCGCACTGTCAGAGTGAAGTACAGAGGGAGCGCCGCACTATCGGAGTGAAGTACAGAGGGAGCGTCGCACTGTCAGAGTGAAGTACAGAGGGAGCACCGCACTGTCAGTATGAAGTACAGAGGGAGCGCCGCACTATCAGAGTGAATTACAGAGGGAGCGCCGCACTGTCAGAGTGAAGTACAGAGGGAGGGCCGCACTATCAGAGTGAAGTACAGAGGGAGCTCCGCACTATCGGAGTGAAGTACAGAGCAAGCGCCGCACTGTCGGAGTGAAGTACAGAGCGAGAGCCGCACTGTTGGTGTGAAGTACAGAGTGGGTGCCGCACTGTCGGTGTGAAGTACAGAGCGAGCGCCGCACTGTAGGAATGAAGTACAGAGGGAGTGCTGCACTGTCGGAGTGAAATACTGAGGGAGTGCTGCATTGTCGGAGTGAAATACAGAGGGAGCGCCGCACTGTCAGAGTGAAGCACTGAGCGAGCACTGCACTGTCAGAGTGAAATACAGAGGGAGCACCGCACTGTCTGAGTGAAATACAGAGGGAGCACTGCACTGTCAGAATGAAATACTGAGCGAGCACCGCACTGTCAGAGTGAAATACTGAGCGAGCACCGCACTGACAGAGTGAAATACAGAGGGAGCACCGCACTGTCAGAGTGAAATACAGAGGGAGCACTGCACTGTCAGAATGAAATACTGAGCGAACACCGCACTGTCAGAGTGAAATATTGAGCGAGCACCGCACTTTCAGAGTGAAATACAGAGCGAGCACCGCACTGACAGAGTGAAATACTGAGCGAGCACCGTACTGTCGGAGTGAAATAAAGAGTAACGCTGCACTGTCAGATGAAATACAGAGGAAGCACCGCACTGTCAGATGAAATACAGAGCGAGCACCGCACTGTCAGAGTGAAATATAGAGGGAGCACTGCACTGTCGGAGGGTCAGTTCTGAGAGAGCGCCGCACTGTCAGAGTGAAATACTGAGCGAGCACCGCACTGTAAGAGTGAAATACAGCGGGAGCACCGCACTGTCAGAGTGAAATATAGAGGGAGCACCACACTG
Source organism: Carcharodon carcharias (assembly GCF_017639515.1). Taxonomy (NCBI): domain Eukaryota; kingdom Metazoa; phylum Chordata; class Chondrichthyes; order Lamniformes; family Lamnidae; genus Carcharodon; species Carcharodon carcharias. The sequence goes on from NC_054468.1 coordinate 7,114,852, forward strand.
TCGGAGGGTCAGTTCTGATGGAGCGCCGCACTGTCAGAAGGTCATTCCTGAGGGAGCGCCGCACTGTCGGAGGGTCAGTCCTGATGGAGCGCCGCACTGTCGGAGGGTCAGTCCTGAGGGAGCGCCGCACTGTCGGAGGGTCAGTCCTGAGGGAGCGCCGCACTGTCGGAGGGTCAGTCCTGAAGGAGCGCCTCACTGTCGGAGGGTCAGTCCTGAAGGAGCGACGCACTGTCGGAGTGAAATACTGAGCGAGAGCCGCACTGTCAGAGTGAAATACTGAGCGAGAGCCGCACTGTCGTGGTGAAACACTGAGCGAGAGCCGCAGTGTCGTGGTGAAACACTGAGCGAGAGCCGCACTGTCAGAGTGAAATACAGAGGGAGCGCCGCACTGTAGGAGTGAAGTACAGAGGGAGTGTTGCACTGTCGGAGTGAAATCAGAGGGAGCACCGCACTGTCGGAGTGAAATACTGAGGGAGTGCTGCACTGTCGGAGTGAAGCACAGAGGGAGCCCTGCACTGTCAGAATGAAGTACAGAGGGAGCGCCGCACTGTTGGAGTGAAACACTGAGCGAGAGACGCACTGTCAGAGTGAAATACAGAGGGAGAGCCGCACTGTCGGAGTGAAGTACAGAGGGCGTGCTGCACTGTCGGAGTCAAATCCACGGGTGCGCCGCACTGTTGGAGGGCCAGTGCTGAGGGAGCGCCGCACTGTAGGAGTGAAGTACAGAGGGAGTGCTGCACTGTCGGAGTGAAATCAGAGGGAGCACCGCACTGTCGGAGTGAAATACTGAGGGAGTGCTGCACTGTCGGAGTGAAGCACAGAGGGAGCCCTGCACTGTCAGAATGAAGTACAGAGGGAGCGCCGCACTGTTGGAGTGAAATACTGAGCGAGAGACGCACTGTCAGAGTGAAATACAGAGGGAGAGCCGCACTGTCGGAGTGAAGTACAGAGGGCGTGCTGCACTGTCGGAGTCAAATCCACGGGTGCGCCGCACTGTTGGAGGGCCAGTGCTGAGGGAGCGCCGCACTGTAGGAGTGAAGTACAGAGGGAGTGCTGCACTGTCGGAGTGAAATCAGAGGGAGCGCCGCACTGTCAGAGTGAAGCACTGAGCGATCGCCGCACTGTCAGAGTGAAATACTGACTGAGCGAGGACCGCACTGTCAGAGTGAAATACTGGCTGAGCGAGCACCGCACTGTCAGAGTGAAATACTGACTGAGCGAGGACCGCACTGTCAGAGTGAAATACTGACTGAGCGAGCACCGCAATGTCAGAGTGAAATACTGACTGAGCGAGCACCGCACTGTCAGAGTGAAGTACAGAGGGAGCACCGCACTGTCAGTGTGAAATACAGAGGGAGCACCGCACTGTCAGTATGAAGTACAGAGGGAGCTCCGCACTGTCGGAGTGAAGTACAGAGGGAGCGCCGCACTATCGGAGTGAAGTACAGAGGGAGCACTGCACTGTCAGAGTGAAGTACAGAGGGAGCACCGCACTGTCAGAGTGAAGTACAGAGGGAGCACTGCACTGTCAGAGTGAAGTACAGAGGGAGCACCGCACTGTCAGAGTGAAATACTGAGCGAGCACCGCACTGTCAGATTGAAATACTGAACAAGCACCGCACTGTCAGAGTGAAATACTGAGGGAGCACCGCACTGTCAGAGTGAAATACTGACTGAGCGAGCACCGCACTGTCAGAGTGAAATACTGACTGAGCGAGCACCGCACTGTCAGAGTGAAATACTGACTGAGCGAGCACCGCACTGTCAGAGTGAAATACTGACTGAGCGAGCACCGCACTGTCAGAGTGAAATACTGACTGAGCAAGCACCGCAATGTCAGAGTGAAATACTGACTGAGCGAGCACCGCACTGTCAGAGTGAAGTACAGAGGGAGGGCCGCACTGTCAGAGTGAAGTACAGAGGGAGCTCCGCACTATCGGAGTGAAGTACAGAGGGAGCGCCGCACTGTCAGAGTGAAGTACAGAGGGAGCACCGCACTGTCAGTATGAAGTACAGTGTGGGCACCGCACTGTCAGAGTGAAGTACAGAGGGAGCACCGCACTGTCAGTATGAAGTACAGTGTGGGCACCGCATTGTCAGAGTGAAGTACAGAGGGAGCACCGCACTGTCAGTATGAAGTACAGAGGGAGCTCCGCACTATCGGAGTGAAGTACAGAGGGAGCGCCGCACTATCAGAGTGAAGTACAGAGGGAGCTCCGCACTATCGGAGTGAAGTACAGAGCAAGCGCCGCACTGTCGGAGTGAAGTACAGAGCGAGAGCCGCACTGTTGGTGTGAAGTACAGAGTGAGCGCCGCACTGTCGGTGGGAAGTACAGAGCGAGCGCCGCACTGTAGGAGTGAAGTACAGAGGGTGTGCTGCACTGTCGGAGTGAAATACTGAGGGAGTGCTGCATTGTCGGAGTGAAATACAGAGGGAGCGCCGCACTGACAGTATGAAATACTGAGCGAGCACCGCACTGTCAGAGTGAAATACTGAGCGAGCACCGCACTGACAGAGTGAAATACAGAGGGAGCACCGCACTGTCAGAGTGAAATACAGAGGGAGCACTGCACTGTCAGAATGAAATACTGAGCGAACACGGCACTGTCAGAGTGAAATTCTGAGCGAGCAACGCACTGACAGAGTGAAATACTGAGCGAGCACCGTACTGTCGGAGTGAAATAAAGAGTAACGCTGCACTGTCAGATGAAATACAGAGGAAGCACCGCACTGTCAGAGTGAAATACAGAGCGAGAACTGCACTGTCAGAGTGAAATACTCAGCGAGCGCCGCACTGTCAGAGTGCTGTACAGAGGGAGCACTGCACTGCCAGAGTGAAGTACAGAGGGAGCACTGCACTGTCAGAGTGAAGTACAGAGGGAGCACCGCACAGTCAGAGTGAAATACTGAGCGAGCACCGCTCTGTCAGAGTGAAATACAGAGCGAGCACCGCACTGACAGAGTGAAATACTGAGTGAGCACCGCACTGTCGGAGTGAAGTTCAGAGCGAGCACAGCACTGTCAGAGTGAAATACAGAGGGAGTGCCACACTGTCGGAGTGAAATACAGAGGGAGCACCGCACTGTCGGAGTGAAATACGGAGCGAGACCCGCACTGTAGGAGTGAAGTACAGAGGGAGTGCTGTACTGTCGGAGTGAAATAAGAGGCAGCACCTCACTGTCGGAGTGAAATACTGAGGGAGTGCTGCACTGTCGGAGTGAAATCAGAGGGAGCGCTGCACTGTTGGAGGGCCAGTGCTGAGGGAGCGCCGCACTGTCGGAGGGCCAGTGCTGAGGGAGCGCCGCACCATCGGACGGCCATTGCTGAGGGGGCGACGCGCTGTCGGAATGAAATACTGAGCGAGCACTGCACTGTCGGGGTGAAATACAGAGGGAGCGCAGCACTGTCAGAGTGAAATACAGAGGGAGCGCAGCACTGTCGGAGTGAAATACTGAGCGAGCACCGCACTGTCAGAGTGAAATACTGAGCGAGCACCGCACTGTCAGAGTGAAATACTGAGCGAGCACCGCACTGTCAGAGTGAAATACTGAGCGAGCACCGCACTGTCAGAGTGAAATACTGAGCGAGCACTGCACTGTCAGAGTGAAATACTGAGCGAGCACCGCAATGTCAGAGTGAAATACAAAGCAAGCACCGCTCTGTCAGAGTGAAATACTGAGCAATCACCACACTGTAAGAGTGAAATACAGAGGGAGCTCCGCACTGTAGGAGTGAAGTACAAAGGGAGTGCCGCACTGTCGGAGTGAAATCAGAGGGAGCACCACAGTGTCGGAGTGAAATACTGAGGGAGTGCTGCATTGTCGGAGTGAAAACAGAGGGAGCGCTGCACTGTCGGAGTGAAATACTGAGCGAGCGCCGCACTGTTGGAGTGAAATACTGAGTGAGCACCGCACTGTCAGAGTGAAATACAGAGCGAGCACCGCACGGTCGGAGTGAAATACAGAGCAAGAGCCGCACTGTCTGAGTGAAATACAGAGGGAGCGCCGCACTGTCAGAGTGAAATACTGAGCGAGCACCGCACTGTCAGAGTGAAATACTGAGCGAGCGCCGCACTGTCAGAGTGAAATACAGAGGGAGCGCCGCACTGTCTGAGTGAAATACAAAGGGAGCGCCGCACTGTCTGAGTGAAATACAGAGCGAGCGCCGCACTGTCTGAGTGAAATACGGAGCGAGCGCCGCACTGTCAGAGTGAAATTATGAGCGAAAGCCGCACTGTCGGAGTGAAACACTGAGCGAGAGCCACACTGTCAGAGTGAAGTACAGAGGGAGCACCGCACTGTCAGAGTGAAGTACACAGGGAGCGCCGCACTGTCAGAGTGAAATACTGAGCGAGCGCCGCACCGTCGGAGTGAAATACTGAGCGAGCGCCGCACTGTCGGAGTGAAATACTGAGCGAGCACTGCACTGTCGGAGTTAAACACTGAGTGAGAGCCGCACTGTCGGAGTGAAACACTGAGCGAGAGCCGCACTGTCAGAGTGAAATACAGAGGGAGCGCCGCATTGTAGGAGTGAAGTACAGAGGGAGTGTTGCACTGTCGGAGTGAAATCAGAGGGAGCACCGCACTGTTGGAGTGAAATACTGAGGGAGTGCTGCACTGTCGGAGTGAAATCAGAGGGAGCACCACAGTGTCGGAGTGAAATACTGAGGGAGTGCTGCATTGTCGGAGTGAAATCAGAGGTAGCGCTGCACTGTCGGAGTGAAATCAGAGGGAGCGCCACACCGTCGGAGGGCCAGTGCTGAGGGAGCTCCGCACTGTCAGAGTGAAGCACTGAGCGAGCGCCACACTGTCAGAGTGAAATACGGAGGCAGCACCGCACTGTCAGAGTGAAATACAGAGGGAGCGCCGCACTGTCTGAGTGAAATACAAAGGGAGCGCCGCACTGTCTGAGTGAAATACAGAGCGAGCGCCGCACTGTCAGAGTGAAATACTGAGCGAAAGCCGCACTGTCGGAGTGAAACACTGAGTGAGAGCCGCACTGTCAGAGTGAAATACAGAGGGAGCGCCGCACTGTCAGAGTGAAATACTGAGCGAGCGCTGCACCGTCGGAGTGAAATACTGAGCGAGCGCCGCACTGTCGGAGTGAAATACTGAGCGAGCACTGCACTGTCGGAGTTAAACACTGAGCGAGAGCCGCACTGTCGGAGTGAAACACTGAGCGAGAGCCGCACTGACGGAGTGAAATACTGAGCGAGAGCCGCACTGTCAGAGTGAAATACAGAGGGAGCGCCGCACTGTAGGAGTGAAGTACAGAGGGAGTGTTGCACTGTCGGAGTGAAATCAGAGGGAGCACCGCACTGTCGGAGTGAAATACTGAGGGAGTGCTGCTCTGTCGGAGTGAAATCAGAGGGAGCACCGCACTGTCGGAGTGAAATACTGAGGGAGTGCTGCATTGTCGGAGTGAAATCAGAGGAAGCGCTGCACTGTCGGAGTGAAATCAGAGGGAGCGCCTCACTGTAGGAGTGAAGTTCAGAGGGAGTACTGCACTGTCGGAGTGAAATCAGAGGGAGCGCCGCACTGTTGGAGGGCCAGTGCTGAGGGAGCGCCGCACCATCGAAGGGCCAGTACAGAGGGAGCTCCGCACTGTCAGAGTGAAATACAGAGGGAGCGCCGCACTGTTGGAGTGAAATACAGAGTGAGCACCGCACTGTCAGAATGAAATACAGAGCAAGAGCCGCACTGCCTGAGTGAAATACAGAGGGAGCGCCGCGCTGTCAGAGTGAAATACTGAGCGAGCACCGCATTGTCAGGGTGAAATACTGAGCAAGCGCCGCATTTTCAGAGTGAAACACTGAGCGAGCACTGCACTGTCAGAGTGAAATACTGAGCAAGCACTGCACTGTCAGAGTGAAATACTGAGCAAGTGCCGCACTGTCGGAGTGAAATACAGAGCAAGTGCCGCACTGTCGGAGTGAAATACAGAGGGAGCGCTGCACTGTCGGAGTGAAATACTGAGCGAGAGCTGCACTGTTGGAGTGAAGTACAGAGGGAGCACAGCACTGTCAGAGTGAAATACAGAGGGAGTGCCACACTGTCGGAGTGAAGTACAGAGGGAGTGCTGCACTGTCGGAGTGAAATCAGAGGCAGCACCGCACTGTCGGAGTGAAATACTGAGGGAGTGCTGCACTGTCGGAGTGAAATCAGAGGGAGCGCCGCACTGTTGGAGGGCCAGTGCTGAGGGAGCGCCGCACCGTCGGACGGCCATTGCTGAGGGGGTGCCGCGCTGTCGGAATGAAATACTGAGCGAGCACTGCACTGTCGGGGTGAAATACAGAGGGAGCGCTGCACTGTCAGAGTGAAATACAGAGGGAGCACTGCACTGTCAGAGTGAAATACGGAGGGACCGCAGCACTGTCGGAGTGAAATACTGAGCGAGCACCGCACTGTCAGAGTGAAATACTGAGCGAGCACCGCACTGTCAGAGTGAAATACTGACTGAGCGAGCACCGCACTGTCAGAATAAAATACAGAGGGAGCGCCGCACTGTCAGAGTGAAATACTGAGCGAGCACCGCACTGTCAGAGTGAAATACTGAGCAAGCGTCGCATTGTCAGAGTGAAATACTGAGCGAGCACCGCACTGTCAGATGAAATACTGAGCGAGCACCGCACTGTCAGAGTGAAATACAGAGCGAGCACTGCACTGTCAGAGTGAAATACTGAGCGAACACCACACTGTCAGAGTGAAATACAGAGGCAGCACCGCACTGTCAGAGTGAAGCACTGAGCGAGCACCGCACTGTCAGAGTGAAATACAGAGGGAGCGCCGCACTGTCTGAGTGAAATACAAAGGGAGCGCCGCACTGTCTGAGTGAAATACAGAGCGAGCGCCGCACTGTCTGAGTGAAATACTGAGCGAAAGCCGCACTGTCGGAGTGAAACACTGAGCGAGAGCCGCACTGTCAGAGTGAAGTACAGAGGGAGAAACGCACTGTCAGAGTGAAGTACACAGGGAGCGCCGCACTGTCAGAGTGAAATACTGAGCGAGCGCCGCACTGTCGGAGTGAAATACTGAGCGAGTGCCGCACTGTCGGAGTGAAATACTGAGCGAGCACTGCACTGTCGGAGTTAAACACTGAGCGAGAGCCTCACTGACGGAATGAAATACTGAGCGAGAGCCGCACTGTCAGAGTGAAATACAGAGGGAGCACCGCACTGTAGGAGTGAAGTACAGAGGGAGTGCTGCACTGTCGGAGTGAAATCAGAGGGAGCACCGCACTGTCAGAATGAAATACAGAGGGAGCACCGCACTGTCAGAGTGAAATACAGAGCGAGCACCGCACTGTCAGAGTGAAATACTGAGCGAGCACCGCACTGTCAGAGTGAAATACAGAGGCAGCTCCGCACTGTCAGAGTGAAGCACTGAGCGAGCACCGCACTGTCAGAGTGAAATACAGAGGGAGCGCCGCACTGTCTGAGTGAAATACAGAGGGAGCGCCGCACTGTCTGAGTGAAATACAAAGGGAGCGCCGCACTGTCTGAGTGAAATACAGAGCGAGAGCCGCACTGTCAGAGTGAAGTACAGAGGGAGCACCGCACTGTCAGAGTGAAGTACACAGGGAGCGCCGCACTGTCAGAGTGAAATACTGAGCGAGCGCCACACCGTCGGAGTGAAATACTGAGCGAGCGCCGCACTGTCGGAGTGAAATACTGAGCGAGCACTGCACTGTCGGAGTTAAACACTGAGTGAGAGCCGCACTGTCGGAGTGAAACACTGAGCGAGAGCCGCACTGTCAGAGTGAAATACAGAGGGAGAGCCGCATTGTAGGAGTGAAGTACAGAGGGAGTGTTGCACTGTTGGAGTGAAATCAGAGGGAGCACCGCACTGTTGGAGTGAAATACTGAGGGAGTGCTGCACTGTCGGAGTGAAATCAGAGGGAGCACCACAGTGTCGGAGTGAAATACTGAGGGAGTGCTGCATTGTCGGAGTGAAATCAGAGGTAGCGCTGCACTGTCGGAGTGAAATCAGAGGGAGCACCGCACTGTTGGAGTGAAATACTGAGGGAGTGCTGCACTGTCAGAGTGAAATCAGAGGGAGCACCACAGTGTCGGAGTGAAATACTGAGGGAGTGCTGCATTGTCGGAGTGAAATCAGAGGTAGCGCTGCACTGTCGGAGTGAAATCAGAGGGAGTGCCGCGCTATAGGAGTGAAGTTCAGAGGGAGTGCTGCACTGTCGGAGTGAAATCAGAGGGAGAACCGCACTGTCAGAATGAAATACTGAGCGAGCACCGCACTGTCAGAGTGAAATACTGAGCGAGCACTGCATTGTCAGAGTGAAATACTGAGCAAGCGTCGCATTGTCAGAGTGAAGTACTGAGCGAGCACCGCACTGTCAGATGAAATACTGAGCGAGCACCGCACTGTCAGAGTGAAATACAGAGCGAGCACCGCACTGTCAGAGTGAAATACAGAGCGAGCACCGCACTGTCAGAGTGAAATACAGAGCGAGCACCGCACTGTCAGAGTGAAGCACTGAGCGAACACCGCACTGTCAGAGTGAAATACAGAGGCAGCACCGCACTGTCAGAGTGAAGCACTGAGAGAGCACCGCACTGTCAGAGTGAAATACAGAGGGAGCGCCGCACTGTCTGAGTGAAATACAAAGAGAGCGCCGCACTGTCTGAGTGAAATACAGAGCGAGCGCCGCACTGTCAGAGTGAAATACTGAGCGAAAGCCGTACTGTCGGAGTGAAACACTGAGCGAGAGCCGCACTGTCAGAGTGAAGTACAGAGGGAGCACCGCACTGTCAGAGTGAAGTACACAGGGAGCGCCGCACTGTCAGAGTGAAATACTGAGCGAGCGCCGCACTGTCGGAGTGAAATACTGAGCGAGCGCCGCACTGTCGGAGTGAAATACTGAGCGAGCACTGCACTGTCGGAGTTAAACACTGAGCGAGAGCCTCACTGACGGAGTGAAATACTGAGCGAGAGCCGCACTGTCAGAGTGAAATACAGAGGGAGCACCGCACTGTAGGAGTGAAGTACAGAGGGAGTGTTGCACTGTCGGAGTGAAATCAGAGGGAGCACCGCACTGTCGGAGTGAAATACTGAGGGAGTGCTGCACTGTCGGAGTGAAATCAGAGGGAGCACCGCACTGTCAGAGTGAAATACAGAGCGAGCACCGCACTGTCAGAGTGAAATACTGAGCGAGCACCGCACTGTCAGAGTGAAATACAGAGGTAGCACCGCACTGTCAGAGTGAAGCACTGAGCGAGCACCGCACTGTCAGAGTGAAATACAGAGGGAGCGCCGCACTGTCTGAGTGAAATACAGAGTGAGCGCCGCACTGTCTGAGTGAAATACAAAGGGAGCGCCGCACTGTCTGAGTGAAATACAGAGCGAGCGCCGCACTGTCAGAGTGAAATTATGAGCGAAAGCCGCACTGTCGGAGTGAAACACTGAGCGAGAGCCGCACTGTCAGAGTGAAGTACAGAGGGAGCACCGCACTGTCAGAGTGAAGTACACAGGGAGCGCCGCACTGTCAGAGTGAAATACTGAGCGAGCGCCGCACCGTCGGAGTGAAATACTGAGCGAGCGCCGCACTGTCGGAGTGAAATACTGAGCGAGCACTGCTCTGTCGGAGTTAAACACTGAGTGAGAGCCGCACTGTCGGAGTGAAACACTGAGCGAGAGCCGCACTTTCAGAGTGAAATACAGAGGGAGAGCCGCATTGTAGGAGTGAAGTACAGAGGGAGTGTTGCACTGTCGGAGTGAAATCAGAGGGAGCACCGCACTGTTGGAGTGAAATACTGAGGGAGTGCTGCACTGTCGGAGTGAAATCAGAGGGAGCACCACAGTGTCGGAGTGAAATACTGAGGGAGTGCTGCACTGTCGGAGTGAAATCAGAGGGAGCACCGCACTGTTGGAGTGAAATACTGAGGGAGTGCTGCACTGTCGGAGTGAAATCAGAGGGAGCACCACAGTGTCGGAGTGAAATACTGAGGGAGTGCTGCATTGTCGGAGTGAAATCAGAGGTAGCGCTGCACTGTCGGAGTGAAATCAGAGGGAGTGCCGCGCTATAGGAGTGAAGTTCAGAGGGAGTGCTGCACTGTCGGAGTGAAATCAGAGGGAGCACCGCACTGTCAGAATGAAATACAGAGGGAGCGCCGCACTGTCAGAGTGAAATACTGAGCGAGCACCACACTGTCAGAGTGAAATACTGAGCGAGCACCGCACTGTCAGAATGAAATACAGAGGGAGCGCCGCACTGTCAGAGTGAAATACTGAGCGAGCAGCGCACTGTCAGAGTGAAATACTGAGTGAGCACCGCACTGTCAGAGTGAAATACTGAGTGAGCACCGCACTGTCAGAGTGAAATACAGAGCGAGCACCGCACTGTCAGAGTGAAATACTGAGCGAGCACCGCACTGTCAGAGTGAAATACAGAGGCAGCACCGCACTGTCAGAGTGAAGCACTGAGCGAGCACCGCACTGTCAGAGTGAAATACAGAGGGAGCGCCGCACTGTCTGAGTGAAATACAGAGGGAGCGCCACACTGTCAGAGTGAAATACAAAGGGAGCGCCGCACTGTCTGAGTGAAATACAGAGCGAGCGCCGCACTGTCAGAGTGAAAACATGAGCGAAAGCCGCACTGTCGGAGTGAAACACTGAGCGAGAGCCGCACTGTCAGAGTGAAGTACAGAGGGAGCACCGCACTGTCAGAGTGAAGTACACAGGGAGCGCCGCACTGTCAGAGTGAAATACTGAGCGAGCGCCGCACCGTCGGAGTGAAATACTGAGCGAGCGCCGCACTGTCGGAGTGAAATACTGAGCGAGCACTGCACTGTCGGAGTTAAACACTGAGCGAGAGCGGCACTGTCGGAGTGAAACACTGAGCGAGAGCCGCACTGTCAGAGTGAAATACAGAGGGAGCGCCGCATTGTAGGAGTGAAGTACAGAGGGAGTGTTGCACTGTCGGAGTGAAATCAGAGGGAGCACCGCACTGTTGGAGTGAAATACTGAGGGAGTGCTGCACTGTCGGAGTGAAATCAGAGGGAGCACCACAGTGTCGGAGTGAAATACTGAGGGAGTGCTGCATTGTCGGAGTGAAATCAGAGGTAGCGCTGCACTGTCGGAGTGAAATCAGAGGGAGCACCGCACTGTTGGAGTGAAATACTGAGGGAGTGCGGCACTGTCGGAGTGAAATCAGAGGGAGCACCACAATGTCGGAGTGAAATACTGAGGGAGTGCCGCGTTATAGGAGTGAAGTTCAGAGGGAGTGCTGCACTGTCGGAGTGAAATCAGAGGGAGCACCGCACTGTCAGAATGAAATACAGAGGGAGCGCCGCACTGTCAGAGTGAAATACTGAGCGAGCACCACACTGTCAGTGTGAAATACTGAGCGAGCACCGCACTGTCAGAATGAAATACAGAGGGAGCGCCGCACTGTCAGAGTGAAATACTGAGCGAGCACCGCACTGTCAGAGTGAAATACTGAGTGAGCACCGCACTGTCAGAGTGAAATACTGAGTGAGCACCGCACTGTCAGAGTGAAATACAGAGCGAGCACCGCACTGTCAGAGTGAAATACTGAGCGAGCACCGCACTGTCAGAGTGAAATACAGAGGCAGCACCGCACTGTCAGAGTGAAGCACTGAGCGAGCACCGCACTGTCAGAGTGAAATACAGAGGGAGCGCCGCACTGTCTGAGTGAAATACAGAGGGAGCGCCACACTGTCTGAGTGAAATACAAAGGGAGCGCCGCACTGTCTGAGTGAAATACAGAGCGAGCGCCGCACTGTCAGAGTGAAAACATGAGCGAAAGCCGCACTGTCGGAGTGAAACACTGAGCGAGAGCCGCACTGTCAGAGTGAAGTACAGAGGGAGCACCGCACTGTCAGAGTGAAGTACACAGGGAGCGCCGCACTGTCAGAGTGAAATACTGAGCGAGCGCCGCACCGTCGGAGTGAAATACTGAGCGAGCGCCGCACTGTCGGAGTGAAATACTGAGCGAGCACTGCACTGTCGGAGTTAAACACTGAGCGAGAGCCGCACTGTCGGAGTGAAACACTGAGCGAGAGCCGCACTGTCAGAGTGAAATACAGAGGGAGCGCCGCATTGTAGGAGTGAAGTACAGAGGGAGTGTTGCACTGTCGGAGTGAAATCAGAGGGAGCACCGCACTGTTGGAGTGAAATACTGAGGGAGTGCTGCACTGTCGGAGTGAAATCAGAGGGAGCACCACAGTGTCGGAGTGAAATACTGAGGGAGTGCTGCATTGTCGGAGTGAAATCAGAGGTAGCGCTGCACTGTCGGAGTGAAATCAGAGGGAGTGCCGCGCTATAGGAGTGAAGTTCAGAGGGAGTGCTGCACTGTCGGAGTGAAATCAGAGGGAGCACCGCACTGTCAGAATGAAATACAGAGGGAGCGCCGCACTGTCAGAGTGAAATACTGAGCGAGCACCACACTGTCAGAGTGAAATACTGAGCGAGCACCGCACTGTCAGAATGAAATACAGAGGCAGCTCCGCACTGTCAGAGTGAAGCACTGAGCGAGCACCGCACTGTCAGAGTGAAATACAGAGGGAGCGCCGCACTGTCTGAGTGAAATACAGAGGGAGCGCCGCACTGTCTGAGTGAAATACAAAGGGAGCGCCGCACTGTCTGAGTGAAATACAGAGCGAGAGCCGCACTGTCAGAGTGAAGTACAGAGGGAGCACCGCACTGTCAGAGTGAAGTACACAGGGAGCGCCGCACTGTCAGAGTGAAATACTGAGCGAGCGCCACACCGTCGGAGTGAAATACTGAGCGAGCGCCGCACTGTCGGAGTGAAATACTGAGCGAGCACTGCACTGTCGGAGTTAAACACTGAGTGAGAGCCGCACTGTCGGAGTGAAACACTGAGCGAGAGCCGCACTGTCAGAGTGAAATACAGAGGGAGAGCCGCATTGTAGGAGTGAAGTACAGAGGGAGTGTTGCACTGTTGGAGTGAAATCAGAGGGAGCACCGCACTGTTGGAGTGAAATACTGAGGGAGTGCTGCACTGTCGGAGTGAAATCAGAGGGAGCACCACAGTGTCGGAGTGAAATACTGAGGGAGTGCTGCATTGTCGGAGTGAAATCAGAGGTAGCGCTGCACTGTCGGAGTGAAATCAGAGGGAGCACCGCACTGTTGGAGTGAAATACTGAGGGAGTGCTGCACTGTCAGAGTGAAATCAGAGGGAGCACCACAGTGTCGGAGTGAAATACTGAGGGAGTGCTGCATTGTCGGAGTGAAATCAGAGGTAGCGCTGCACTGTCGGAGTGAAATCAGAGGGAGTGCCGCGCTATAGGAGTGAAGTTCAGAGGGAGTGCTGCACTGTCGGAGTGAAATCAGAGGGAGAACCGCACTGTCAGAATGAAATACTGAGCGAGCACCGCACTGTCAGAATGAAATACTGAGCGAGCACCGCACTGTCAGAGTGAAATACTGAGCGAGCACTGCATTGTCAGAGTGAAATACTGAGCAAGCGTCGCATTGTCAGAGTGAAGTACTGAGCGAGCACCGCACTGTCAGATGAAATACTGAGCGAGCACCGCACTGTCAGAGTGAAATACAGAGCGAGCACCGCACTGTCAGAGTGAAGCACTGAGCGAACACCGCACTGTCAGAGTGAAATACAGAGGCAGCACCGCACTGTCAGAGTGAAGCACTGAGAGAGCACCGCACTGTCAGAGTGAAATACAGAGGGAGCGCCGCACTGTCTGAGTGAAATACAAAGAGAGCGCCGCACTGTCTGAGTGAAATACAGAGCGAGCGCCGCACTGTCAGAGTGAAATACTGAGCGAAAGCCGTACTGTCGGAGTGAAACACTGAGCGAGAGCCGCACTGTCAGAGTGAAATACAGAGGGAGCACCGCACTGTAGGAGTGAAGTACAGAGGGAGTGTTGCACTGTCGGAGTGAAATCAGAGGGAGCACCGCACTGTCGGAGTGAAATACTGAGGGAGTGCTGCACTGTCGGAGTGAAATCAGAGGGAGCACCGCACTGTCAGAGTGAAATACAGAGCGAGCACCGCACTGTCAGAGTGAAATACTGAGCGAGCACCGCACTGTCAGAGTGAAATACAGAGGTAGCACCGCACTGTCAGAGTGAAGCACTGAGCGAGCACCGCACTGTCAGAGTGAAATACAGAGGGAGCGCCGCACTGTCTGAGTGAAATACAGAGGGAGCGCCGCACTGTCTGAGTGAAATACAAATGGAGCGCCGCACTGTCTGAGTGAAATACAGAGCGAGCGCCGCACTGTCAGAGTGAAATTATGAGCGAAAGCCGCACTGTCGGAGTGAAACACTGAGCGAGAGCCGCACTGTCAGAGTGAAGTACAGAGGGAGCACCGCACTGTCAGAGTGAAGTACACAGGGAGCGCCGCACTGTCAGAGTGAAATACTGAGCGAGCGCCGCACCGTCGGAGTGAAATACTGAGCGAGCGCCGCACTGTCGGAGTGAAATACTGAGCGAGCACTGCTCTGTCGGAGTTAAACACTGAGTGAGAGCCGCACTGTCGGAGTGAAACACTGAGCGAGAGCCGCACTTTCAGAGTGAAATACAGAGGGAGAGCCGCATTGTAGGAGTGAAGTACAGAGGGAGTGTTGCACTGTCGGAGTGAAATCAGAGGGAGCACCGCACTGTTGGAGTGAAATACTGAGGGAGTGCTGCACTGTCGGAGTGAAATCAGAGGGAGCACCACAGTGTCGGAGTGAAATACTGAGGGAGTGCTGCACTGTCGGAGTGAAATCAGAGGGAGCACCGCACTGTTGGAGTGAAATACTGAGGGAGTGCTGCACTGTCGGAGTGAAATCAGAGGGAGCACCACAGTGTCGGAGTGAAATACTGAGGGAGTGCTGCATTGTCGGAGTGAAATCAGAGGTAGCGCTGCACTGTCGGAGTGAAATCAGAGGGAGTGCCGCGCTATAGGAGTGAAGTTCAGAGGGAGTGCTGCACTGTCGGAGTGAAATCAGAGGGAGCACCGCACTGTCAGAATGAAATACAGAGGGAGCGCCGCACTGTCAGAGTGAAATACTGAGCGAGCACCACACTGTCAGAGTGAAATACTGAGCGAGCACCGCACTGTCAGAATGAAATACAGAGGGAGCGCCGCACTGTCAGAGTGAAATACTGAGCGAGCAGCGCACTGTCAGAGTGAAATACTGAGTGAGCACCGCACTGTCAGAGTGAAATACTGAGTGAGCACCGCACTGTCAGAGTGAAATACAGAGCGAGCACCGCACTGTCAGAGTGAAATACTGAGCGAGCACCGCACTGTCAGAGTGAAATACAGAGGCAGCACCGCACTGTCAGAGTGAAGCACTGAGCGAGCACCGCACTGTCAGAGTGAAATACAGAGGGAGCGCCGCACTGTCTGAGTGAAATACAGAGGGAGCGCCACACTGTCAGAGTGAAATACAAAGGGAGCGCCGCACTGTCTGAGTGAAATACAGAGCGAGCGCCGCACTGTCAGAGTGAAAACATGAGCGAAAGCCGCACTGTTGGAGTGAAACACTGAGCGAGAGCCGCACTGTCAGAGTGAAGTACAGAGGGAGCACCGCACTGTCAGAGTGAAGTACACAGGGAGCGCCGCACTGTCAGAGTGAAATACTGAGCGAGCGCCGCACCGTCGGAGTGAAATACTGAGCGAGCGCCGCACTGTCGGAGTGAAATACTGAGCGAGCACTGCACTGTCGGAGTTAAACACTGAGTGAGAGCGGCACTGTCGGAGTGAAACACTGAGCGAGAGCCGCACTGTCAGAGTGAAATACAGAGGGAGCGCCGCATTGTAGGAGTGAAGTACAGAGGGAGTGTTGCACTGTCGGAGTGAAATCAGAGGGAGCACCGCACTGTTGGAGTGAAATACTGAGGGAGTGCTGCACTGTCGGAGTGAAATCAGAGGGAGCACCACAGTGTCGGAGTGAAATACTGAGGGAGTGCTGCATTGTCGGAGTGAAATCAGAGGTAGCGCTGCACTGTCGGAGTGAAATCAGAGGGAGCACCGCACTGTTGGAGTGAAATACTGAGGGAGTGCGGCACTGTCGGAGTGAAATCAGAGGGAGCACCACAATGTCGGAGTGAAATACTGAGGGAGTGCCGCGTTATAGGAGTGAAGTTCAGAGGGAGTGCTGCACTGTCGGAGTGAAATCAGAGGGAGCACCGCACTGTCAGAATGAAATACAGAGGGAGCGCCGCACTGTCAGAGTGAAATACTGAGCGAGCACCACACTGTCAGTGTGAAATACTGAGCGAGCACCGCACTGTCAGAATGAAATACAGAGGGAGCGCCGCACTGTCAGAGTGAAATACTGAGCGAGCACCGCACTGTCAGAGTGAAATACTGAGTGAGCACCGCACTGTCAGAGTGAAATACTGAGTGAGCACCGCACTGTCAGAGTGAAATACAGAGCGAGCACCGCACTGTCAGAGTGAAATACTGAGCGAGCACCGCACTGTCAGAGTGAAATACAGAGGCAGCACCGCACTGTCAGAGTGAAGCACTGAGCGAGCACCGCAATGTCAGAGTGAAATACAGAGGGAGCGCCGCACTGTCTGAGTGAAATACAGAGGGAGCGCCACACTGTCTGAGTGAAATACAAAGGGAGCGCCGCACTGTCTGAGTGAAATACAGAGCGAGCGCCGCACTGTCAGAGTGAAAACATGAGCGAAAGCCGCACTGTCGGAGTGAAACACTGAGCGAGAGCCGCACTGTCAGAGTGAAGTACAGAGGGAGCACCGCACTGTCAGAGTGAAGTACACAGGGAGCGCCGCACTGTCAGAGTGAAATACTGAGCGAGCGCCGCACCGTCGGAGTGAAATACTGAGCGAGCGCCGCACTGTCGGAGTGAAATACTGAGCGAGCACTGCACTGTCGGAGTTAAACACTGAGTGAGAGCGGCACTGTCGGAGTGAAACACTGAGCGAGAGCCGCACTGTCAGAGTGAAATACAGAGGGAGCGCCGCATTGTAGGAGTGAAGTACAGAGGGAGTGTTGCACTGTCGGAGTGAAATCAGAGGGAGCACCGCACTGTTGGAGTGAAATACTGAGGGAGTGCTGCACTGTCGGAGTCAAATCAGAGGGAGCACCACAGTGTCGGAGTGAAATACTGAGGGAGTGCTGCATTGTCGGAGTGAAATCAGAGGTAGCGCTGTACTGTCGGAGTGAAATCAGAGGGAGCACCGCACTGTTGGAGTGAAATACTGAGGGAGTGCGGCACTGTCGGAGTGAAATCAGAGGGAGCATCACAGTGTCGGAGTGAAATACTGAGGGAGTGCTGCATTGTCGGAGTGAAATCAGAGGTAGCGCTGCACTGTCGGAGTGAAATCAGAGGGAGTGCCGCGCTATAGGAGTGAAGTTCAGAGGGAGTGCTGCACTGTCGGAGTGAAATCAGAGGGAGCGCCACACCGTCGGAGGGCCAGTGCTGAGGGAGCGCCGCACCATCGAAGGGCCAGTACAGAGGGAGCTCCGCACTTTCAGAGTGAAGCACTGAGCGAGCGCCGCACTGTCAGAATGAAATACAGAGGGAGCGCCGCACTGTCAGAATGAAATACAGAGGGAGCGCCGCACTGTCAGAGTGATATACTGAGCGAGCACCGCACTGTCAGAGTGAAATACTGAGTGAGCACCGCACTGTCAGAGTGAAATACAGAGCGAGCACCGCACTGTCAGAGTGAAATATTGAACGAGCACCGCACTGTCAGAGTGAAATACAGAGGCAGCACCGCACTGTCAGAGTGAAGCACTGAGCGAGCACCGCACTGGCAGAGTGAAATACAGAGGGAGCGCCGCACTGTCTGAGTGAAATACAGAGGGAGCGCCGCAATGTCTGAGTGAAATACAAAGGGAGCGCCGCACTGTCTGAGTGAAATACAGAGCGAGCGCCGCACTGTCAGAGTGAAATACTGAGCGAAAGCCGCACTGTCGGAGTGAAACACTGAGTGAGAGCCGCACTGTCAGAGTGAAGTACAGAGGGAGCACCGCACTGTCAAAGTGAAATACTGAGCGAGCGCCGCACCGTCGGAGTGAAATACTGAGCGAGCGCCGCACTGTCGGAGTGAAATACTGAGCGAGCACCGCACTGTCAGAGTGAAATACTGACTGAGCGAGCACTGCACTGTCAGAGTGAAATACTGAGCGAGCACCGCACTGTCAGAGTGAAATACTGATCGAGCACTGCATTGTCAGAGTGAAATACTGAGCAAGCGTCGCATTGTCAGAGTGAAATACTGAGCGAGCACCGCACTGTCAGAGTGAAATACAGAGCGAGCACCGCACTGTCAGAGTGAAATACTGAGCGAACACCGCACTGTCAGAGTGAAATACAGAGGCAGCACCGCACTGTCAGAGTGAAGCACTGAGCGAGCACCGCACGGTCAGAGTGAAATACAGAGAGAGCGCCGCACTGTCTGAGTGAAATACAAAGGGAGCACCGCACTGTCTGAGTGAAATACAGAGCGAGCGCCGCACTGTCAGAGTGAAATACTGAGCGAAAGCCGCACTGTCGGAGTGAAACACTGAGCGAGAGCCACAATGTCAGAGTGAAGTACAGAGGGAGCACCGCACTGTCAGAGTGAAGTACACAGGGAGCGCCGCACTGTCAGAGTGAAATACTGAGCGAGCGCCGCACTGTCGGAGTGAAATACTGAGCGAGCGCCGCACTGTCGGAGTGAAATACTGAGCGAGCACTGCACTGTCGGAGTTAAACACTGAGCGAGAGCCTCACTGACGGAGTGAAATACTGAGCAAGAGCCGCACTGTCAGAGTGAAATACAGAGGGAGCACCGCACTGTAGGAGTGAAGTACAGAGGGAGTGTTGCACTGTCGGAGTGAAATCAGAGGGAGCACCGCACTGTCGGAGTGAAATACTGAGGGAGTGCTGCACTGTCGGAGTGAAATCAGAGGGAGCACCGCACTGTCGGAGTGAAATACTGAGGGAGTGCTGCATTGTCGGAGTGAAATCAGAGGGAGCGCTGCACTGTCGGAGTGAAATACAGAGGGAGCGCCGCACTGTCTGAGTGAAATACAGAGGGATCGCCGCACTGTCTGAGTGAAATACAGAGGGAGCGCCGCAATGTCTGAGTGAAATACAGAGGGAGCACCGCACTGTAATTGTGAAATACAGAGGGAGCGCCGCACTGTCTGAGTGAAATACAGAGGGAGTGCCGCACTGTCAGAGGGAAATACTGAGCGAGGACTGCACTGTCAGAGTGAAGCACTAAGCGAGCACCGCACTGTCAGAGTGAAATACAGAGGGAGCACCGCACTGTCTGAGTGAAATACAGAGCGAGCGCCGCACTGTCAGAGTGAAGTACAGAGGGAGCACCGCTCTGTCAGAGTGAAGTACACAGGGAGCACCGCACTGTCGGAGTGAAAGACTGAGCGAGCCCCGCACTGTCGGAGTGAAAGACTGAGCGAGCGCCGCACTGACGGAGTGAAATACTGAGCGAGAGCCGCATTGTCAGAGTGAAATACAGAGGGAGCACTGCACTGTCGGAGTGAAATACAGAGCAAGAGCCGCACTGTCTGAGTGAAATACAGAGGGAGCGCCGTACTGTCAGAGTGAAATACTGAGCGAACACCGCATTGTCAGGGTGAAATACTGAGCAAGCGCCGCATTGTCAGAGTGAAATACTGAGCGAGCACTGCACTGTCAGAGTGAAATACTGAGCGAGCACCGCACTGTCAGAGTGAAATACAGAGCGAGCACCGCACTGTCAGAGTGAAATACTGAGCGAGCACCGCACTGTCAGAGTGAAATACTGAGCGAGCACCGCACTGTCAGAGTGAAATACTGAGCGAGAGCCGCATTGTCGGAGTGTAGTACAGAGGGAGCACAGCACTGTCAGAGTGAAATACAGAGGGAGTGCCACACTGTCGGAGTGAAATACAGAGGGAGCGCCGCACTGTCGGAGTGAAATACTGAGCGAGAGCCGCACTGTCGGAGTGAAGTACAGAGGGAGCACAGCACTGTCGGAGTGAAATACAGAGGGAGTGCCACACTGTCGGAGTGAAATACAGAGGGAGCGCCGCACTGTCGGAGTGAAGTACAGAGGCAGCACCGCACTGTCGGAGTGAAATACTGAGGGAGTGCTGCAATGTCGGAGTGAAATCAGAGAGACCGCCGCACTGTTGGAGGGCCAGTGCTGAGGGAGCGCCGCACCGTCGGAGGGCCATTGCTGAGGGAGCGCCGCACTGTTGGAATGAAATACTGAGCGAGCACCGCACTGTCGGAGTGAAATACAGAGGGAGCGCTGCACTGTCGGAGTGTCAGTCCTGAGTGAGCGCCGCACTGTCGGAGTGAAATACAGAGGGAGCACCGCACTGTCAGAGTGAAGCACTGAGCGAGCACCGCACTGTCAGAGTGAAGCACTGAGCGAGCGCCGCACTGTCAGAGTGAAATACAGAGGGAGCGCCGCACTGTCTGAGTGAAATACAAAGGGAGCGCCGCACTGTCTGAGTGAAATACAGAGGGAGCACCGCACTGTCTGAGTGAAATACAGAGCGAGCGCCGCACTGTCTGAGTGAAATACTGAGCAAACACCGCATTGTCAGGGTGAAATACTGAGCAAACGCCGCATTGTCAGTGAAATACTGGGCGAGCACTGCACTGTCAGAGTGAAATACTGAGCGAGCACCGCACTGTCAGAGTGAAATACTGAGTGAGCACCGCACTGTCAGAGTGAAATACTGAGCAAGTGCCGCACTGTCAGAGTAAAATACAGAGCAAGTGCCGCACTGTCGGAGTGAAATACAGAGGGAGCGCTGCACTGTTCAAGTGAAATACTGAGCGAGAGCCGCACTGTCGGAGTGAAGTACAGAGGGAGCACAGCACTGTCGGAGTGAAATACAGAGGGAGTGCCACACTGTCGGAGTGAAATACCGAGGGAGCGCCGCACTGTCGGAGTGAAGTACAGAGGCAGCACCGCACTGTCGGAGTGAAATACTGAGGGAGTGCTGCACTGTCGGAGTGAAATCAGAGGGAGTGCCGCACTGTTGGAGGGCCAGTGCTGAGGGAGCGCCGCACCGTCGGAGGGCCATTGCTGTGGGAGCGCCGCACTGTCGGAATGAAATACTGAGCGAGCACCGCACTGTCGGAGTGAAATACAGAGGGAGCGCTGCACTGTCGGAGGGTCAGTCCTGAGTGAGCGCCGCACTGTCGGAGTGAAATACAGAGGGAGCGCCGCACCGTCGGAGTGAAATACTGAGCGAGCACCGCACTGTCGTAGTGAAATACAGAGGGAGCGCTGCACTGTCGGAGAGTCAGTCCTGAGTGAGCGCCGCACTGTCGGAGTGAAATACAGAGGGAACGCCGCACTGACGGAGTGAAATACAGAGGGAGCATCGCACTGTCGGAGAGTCATTCCTGAGGGAGCGCTGCACTGTCGGAGAGTCCGTGATTAACTTCTTGCTTTTGTTATACTTTCCCAAATCAACAATCTCAGAATTGACACAAGGCGCAAGGTAAGAAATGAGTCCGGGACAGTCCTGTAAAACTAGTGATGACGATTTGTCAGCAGGGTTTACACCAACCTCATCTTTTGATTGAAGATTTGGACGCTTTGAGATGAATCTCTGATACAGATTTAAGACAGTTTACAATAAACGAGGGGGCTTTTTTTTTTGACACAGCAAGTTTTTGTGATCTGGAATGCACTGCCTGAAAGGGCAGAAGTAGTACAGGTACAGTGTCTCAAAAGTGCAACACTGGGATTGGGGCAGTGCCGGATTTCGAATCTTGCCGGATTTCAAGTCAGGCGGTTTGAGCCAAGCTGGATTCCAAAAAATCAGCTTCTGGAGAACTCCAGTTTTCAGAGAGCTGAATTTGAGATGCAGTACCTGTCACAACTTTCAAAAGGGAATTAGATAAATACTTGAATAGGAAGAAATTGTAGGGTTATGGGGGAAATGGCAGAACAAAGGGACGAATTGGAGAGCTTTCACAGAGCTAGCAAGAAGTACAATGAGCTGAATGGCCTGCTTCTGGGCTGTGGGGGAACACCATCACCTAGAATTCCCCTCCAAGCCACACATGTACTGAGTTGGAAATATATCACGATTCCCTCACTGTCGCTGGGTCGACATCCTGGAACTCCCTCCTTAACAGCACCGTGGGTGCACCTACATCACACGGACTGCAGTGGTTCAAGAAGGCAGCTCACCACCACCTTCTCAAGGGCAATTAGGGATGGGTATTAAGTACTGATCCAGCCAGCAACTTGCTCATCCCATAAACAAATAAAAAGCCCAAATCTCATGGGCCCTTATCTTCTGTAACAACCTTTTGAGTGGCATCTTATCAAATGCCTTTCCAAATTCAAATGCATTACATCCATTTGTTCCCTTTTAGTTAACCTGCTAATTACATCCTCAATAATAATAGATTTGCCAAACATAATTTGCCTTTTGTAAAACCATCGACTCTGCCTAATTATATTGCGTCTTTTCTAGGTGTCTTTTTACCGCTTCCTTCATGACACAATCCAACGTTTTTCCCAGTGACTGATGTTAGGCTAACTGGGCCTTGGGCTTCCTGTTTTCTCCGTCCCTCCTTTTTTGAACAGTGGCTCGAAGACAATCTTGAATTAAACATACAGCAGTAAACGCTTAGGCGGGCAGCAGTATAGGAAATGCCTTTTAGAGCTTAGAAAAACAAGAGATTTATTCACTTCACTGGGGTTTGAGTTAGAATCGTGCAGCATTCTGTCATTAGTTAAGCTGCCTGGCAGTGTAAATGGGAGCAGCTGGATGTGAGCTATATAAATCTAATGGTACAACATGTAATCAAGTCAATGCACATGTTGCCTGGCAATCAATTAGCTCAAACAGACTTCACGCAGAAACGTCTGTAACTGATGAGGAAAGGATATTTGGTCAGGGTCATTGTGACCTGGGCTAACATTCCAATGATGCTGTATCCGGGTGCACAGACCCAGCCACTCTCAGAAGAAATGGAACATGGACAAATTTGCACTTGGCATTGGGAAAGGTTTGTCAAAGTGTGAAACTGTCTGATAATGCAAGGCACAAGTGACATCATCGATAGCTGAAGATATAATTATGAGGTACAAATGGCCAAAGTGAATTGAAACGATGCGAAATGCTGACCACGATGGTGCTGGCGTAGCTTAGTCCCCTCTTGGGTCAGTGGTTAAGCAGAATAACAAGGCTTGATCTTGACCAAATTGGACCTGTTCTTCTACAGATGCAATTTCATTGAGGTTAAAGCCAGAGTACAGTAAAGTGCTTTCATAACCAACATAATCAGGGTCAAGGCAATCAGCGCAGTACTGAGGGAGTGCTGCACCGTTGGAGGGTCAGTACTTTTTTTTATTCATTCACAAGATGTGGGCTTCGCTGGCTGGGCCAGCATTTCTTGCCCATCCCTAATTGCCCTTGAAGGTGGTGGTGAGCTGCCTTCTTGAACCACTGCAGTCCATGTGGGGTAGGTACACCCACAGTGCTGTTAGGAAGAGAGTTCCAGGATTTTGACCCAGCAACAGTGAAGGAACGGTGATATATTTCCAAGTCAGGTTGGTGAGTGACTTGGAGGGGAACTTCCAGGCGGTGGTGTTCCCATCTATCTGCTGCCCTTGTCCTTCCAGATGGTAGCAGTCATGGGTTTGGGAGGTGCTGTCGAAGGAGTCTTGGTGAATTCCTGAAGTGCATCTTGTAGATGGTACACTTGTAGATGTATGTCGGTGGTGGAGGGAGTGAATGTTTGTGGATTTGTGCCAATCAAGCGGGCTGCTTTGTCCTGGACAGTGACAAGCTTGAGTGATGTGGGAGCTGCACTCATCCAAGCAAGTGGGGAGTATTCCATCACACTCCTGACTTGTGCCTTGCAGATGGTGGACAGGCTTTGGGGAGTCAGGAGGCGAGTTACTCATCAAAGGATTCCTAGCCTCTGATCAGATCTTGTAGCCACAGTATTTATATGGCTAGTACAGTTCAGTTTCTGGTCAATGGTAACCCCCAGGATGTTGAAAGTGGGGGAGTAGTGATGGTAATGCCATTGAATGTCAAGGGGCAATGGTTGGATTCTTTCTTGTTGGAGATGGTCATTGCCTGACACTTGTGTGGCGTGAATGTTACTTGCCACTTGTCACCCCAAGCCTGGATATTGTCGAGATCTTGCTGCATTTGGACATGGACAGATTCAGTATCTGAGGAGTTGCGAATGGTGCTGAACATTGTGCAATCATCAGTGAACATCCCCACTCCTGACCTTATGATGGAAGGAAGGTCATTGATGAAGCAGCTGAAGATGATTAGTCTTAGGGCACTATCCTGAGGAACTCCTGCAGGGATGTCATGGGACTGAGATGACTGACCTCCAACAACCACCTTACTTTGTGCTAGGTATGACTCCAACCAGCGGAGAGTTTTCCCCCTGATTTCCATTGACTCCAGTTTTGCTCGATCTCCTTGCTGCCACACTCGGTCAAATGCTGCCTTGATGTCAAGGGCAGTACTCTCTCCTCACCTCGGGAGTTCAGCACTTTAGTCCATGTTTGAACTGAGGGGGCGCCGCACAGTCTGAGTGTCGGCACTGGGGAAGCGCCGCACTGTCTGAGGGTTAGTACTTAGGGAGCGCCGCACTGTCCGAGGGTTAGTACTGAGGGAGCGCCGCACTGTCCAAGGGTTAGTACTGAGGGAGCGCCGCACTGTCCGAGGGTTAGTACTGAGGGAGCGCCGCACTGTCCGAGGGTTAGTACTGAGGGAGCGCCGCACTGTCCGAGGGTTAGTACTGAGGGAGCGCCGCACTGTCCGAGGGTTAGTACTGAGGGAGCGCCGCACTGTCCGAGGGTTAGTACTGAGGGAGCGCCGCACTGTCCGAGGGTTAGTACTGAGGGAGTGCCGCACTGTCCGAGGGTTAGTGCTGAGGGAGTGCTGCACTGTCAGAGGGTCAGTACTGAGGGAGCGCCGCACTGTCCGAGGTTTAGTACTGAGGGAGCGCCGCACTGTCCGAGGGTCAGTACTGAGGGAGTACCGCACTGTCCAAGGGTTAGTACTGAGGGAGTGCCGCACTGTCTGAGAGTTAGTACTGAGGGAGTGCCGCACTGTCCAAGGGTTAGTACTGAGGGAATGCCGCACTGTCCGAGGGTTAGTACTGAGGGAGTGCCGCACTGTCCAAGGGTTAGTACTGAGGGAATGCCGCACTGTCCGAGGGTTAGTACTGAGGGAGCGCCGCACTGTCCGAGGGTCAGTACTGAGGGAGTGCCGCACTGTCCGAGGGTTAGTACTGAGGGAGTACCGCACTGTCCGAGGGTTAGTACTCAGGGAGTGCTATACTTGTTAAAGCAAGATCGCCATCTACTTTCTTAGGTGGTTGCAAAAATTTCCATGGCCGCTCCTTCTATTTCAAAGAGGAACAGGGGAGTTCTCCCCAGTGTCTGTTCCAATATTTATCCCTCAAATAATATTATCAAAAACAGATTATCTGTCGATTATGGCATTGTTGTTCATGAGAGCTTGTTCTATGCAAAGTGCCATCATGTTTCCTCTATTACAACAGGAACTGCATTTGATTTGCTGCAAAGTGCTTTTGGATGTCCTGTGGTTGCGAAAGGCATTATATTAACTAAAGTTACCTATGTCGGTTCTCAAACGTGGCCAATATCACTAGCTCGGTAGTTATTAGTCGTGCAGTGGCAATGCTCGTGGGCTAATAATCCAAACCACACATTCAAATCTGCAGTGGATCAAGAAAGCAACTCAACACCATATTCTCAGGAAAGAAAGACAGGCTTACATTTATATAGCGCTTTTCACAACCAATTAATGTTTCAAAGCACTTTTTGAAGTGCAGTCACTCTTCTAATGTAGGAAGAACAGCAGCAGCACACAGCAAACTCCCACAAACAGCAATGTGGTAACCACCAGATAATCTGTTTTTGTATAAAAGCAAACTACTGTAAATGCTGCAAATCTGAAATAACAGAAAATCCTGGAAATACTCAGCAGGTTAGGCAGCATCTGTGGAGAGAAGTTGAGGGAGGTGGTGGCGTAGTGGTATTGTTACTGGATTAGTAATCCAGAGGCCCAGGGTAATGCTTTGGGGACCCGGGTAATGTCCCAGACACCACCATCACCAACCCATGAGAACATGCGACACAGGGGTAAACAGTCGGGAGGCAGTTTGACCGAGTGTGGCATCAAGGAGCCCTAGCAAAACTGGAATCAATGGGAATTGGTGGAAAACACTCCACTGGTTGTAGTCATATGTCATGAAGAGATATCAATGTGTATGTTATTGGAAATTATTTTTTTAAATAGAATTCTAGTGGGGGTCTGTGTCTCGGTGTGTGTCTCAGTTGGATTAAAGCCAGCCAGTCTGGGTGCTTTGATGTATAGCACTTCGAGATGTTACATGGGTGAACAGTAAGGAGAACAGTCAGGTAAAGCGTTCATTTGCATTTGTTGAATAAACCATTTAAGACTGCGGGTAAAAACTTGCACCTCGCTAGCAGAAGCCAAACAATGTTTGTTTTTTTCAGCTTTCTGATAAAATTGGTGCTACGAAAGGGGTTTTATTGTTAGATGAGCTGAAGTTCAAAATACCCAGTCATACAATGGAAAATATACATTCAAAAGGAAGGCTCGGTATATAAAGGAGTTTGTGTGTGTGTAAGGTAGAGGCATTTAAGACCTAACCGGCCTGTACATCTCCTGGGAGTCCTCAATATTGACTCCGGACCCCATGAAGTCTCATGGCATCAGGTCAAACCACGTACCACGCTGATTACCACGTACCGTGCTCCTCCAGGTTGAGTATCATCACTTGGAGGAAGCACTGAGGGTGGCAAGGATGCAGAATGTACTCTGGGTGGGGGACTTCAATGTCCATCACCAAGAGTGGCTGGGTAGCACCACTACTGACCAAGCCCTAAATGACATAGCTGCTAGACTGGGTCTGCAGCAGGTGGTGAGGGAACCAGCAAGAGGAAAAAACATACTTGACCTCATCCTCACCAACCTGCCAGCCGCAGATGCATCATCCATTACAGTATCGGTAGGAGTGATCATCGCACAGTCATTGTGGAGACGAAGTCCCACCTTCACACTGAGGATACCCTCCATCATGTTGTGTGGCACTACCGCCGTGCTAAACGGATTAGATTTCGAACGGAACTAGCAAGTCAAGACTGGGCATTCATGAGGCACTGTGGGCCATCAGCAGCAGCAGAATTGTACTCGAACACAATCTGTAACCTCATGACCCGGCATATTCCCCACTCTACCATTACCATCAAGCCAGGGGGTCAACCCTGGTTCAATGAAGAGTGCAGGAGGGCATGTCATGAGCAGCAGCAGGCATATCTAAAAATGATGTGTCAACCTGGTGAAGCTATTACACATAGCTGCTTGGTTGCCAAACAGTATAAGCAGCAAGTGATAGACAGAGCTAAGCAATTCCACAACCAACAGATCAGATCTAAGCTCTGCAGTCCTGCCACATCCAGTCATGAATGGTGGTGGACAATTAAACAACTCACTGGAGGAGGCAGCTCCAGATATCCCCATCCTCAATGACAGAGGAGCCCAGCACATCAGTGCAGAAGATAAGGCTGAAGCATTTGCTACAATCTTCAGCCAGAAGTGCCGAGTGAATGATCCATCTCGGCCTCCTCCGGATGTCCCCAGCATCAGATGCCTGTCTCTAGCCAATTCAATTCACTCCACATGATATCAAGAAATGGCTGAAGGCACTGGATACTGCAAAGCCTATGGACCCTGACAACATTCCAGCAATAGTACTGAAGACTTGTGCTCCAGAACTTGCAGCACCTCTAGCCAAGCTGTTCCAGTACAGCTACAACACTGGCATCTACCCGGCTATGTGGAAAATTGCCCAGGTATACCCTGTACACAAAAAGCAGGACAAATCCAACCCGGCCAATTACCGCCTCATCAGTCTACTCTCCATCATCGCTAATGTAATGGAAAGGGTCATCAACAATGCTATCAAGTGGGACCTGCTTAGCAATAACCTGCTCACTGATGCCCAGTTTGGGTTCCGCCAGGGCCACTCAGCTCCTGACCTCATTACAGCCTTGGTTCAAACACGGACAAGAGAGCTGAACTCCCGAGGTGAGGGGAGTATGACAGCCCACGATATCAAGGCAGCATTTGACCGAGTGTGGCATCAAGGAGCCCCAGCAAAACTGGAATCAATGGGAATCAGGGGGAAAACACTCCACTGGTTGTAGTCATATGTCATGAAGAGATATCAATGTGTATGTTATTGGAAATTATTTTTTTAAATAGAATTCTAGTGGGGGTCTGTGTCTCGGTGTGTGTCTCAATTGGATTAAAGCCAGCCAGTCTGGGTGCTTTGATGTATAGCACTTCGAGATGTTACATGGGTGAACAGTAAGGAGAACAGTCAGGTAAAGCGTTCATTTGCATTTGTTGAATAAACCATTTAAGACTGCGGGTAAAAACTTGCACCTCGCTAGCAGAAGCCAAACAATGTTTGTTTTTTTCAGCTTTCTGATAAAATTGGTGCTACGAAAGGGGTTTTATTGTTAGATGAGCTGAAGTTCAAAATACCCAGTCATACAATGGAAAATATACATTCAAAAGGAAGGCTCGGTATATAAAGGAGTTTGTGTGTGTGTAAGGTAGAGGCATTTAAGACCTAACCGGCCTGTACATCTCCAAGCAACTTGCAAAGGAACCTCAATTGGAATTCGTAAGGTCAAATGTGCTTTGCCTGGGGTCTATTTAAAGTCTACTGTTGCCTTAGTGGAGATTTACCTGGGGGTGATTAATGGGGATTTATATTTGGAAAATTATAGTGTAATTTGTAGCCATTTGTATGTGCTTAACTTGTTAAATTAATAAATATTTAATTTAGGTTTATATAAAAACCATGAGACTCGGTGATCTTATTCCTACTGAATTCAAAGTCTGCATCGCAAAATTACAACTTGCAAAAATGGATTATGACAGTTGTTTCAATTTGCCCTCTGGGATTTGAACAACTCAGTCTTTACCATTGGCTGTGTCATAATACATACCTAGCACAAAGGAAGATGGTTGTGGTTGTAGGAGGTCAGTTGTCTCAGCTCCAGGACATCACTGCAGGAGGTCCTCATGGTAGTGTCCTCGGCCTAACCATCTTCAGCTGCTTCATCAATGACCTTCCTTCCATCATAAGGTCAGAAGTGAGGATGTTCGCTGATGATTGCACAATGTACAACACCATTCATGACTTCTGAGATACTGAAGCAGTCCATGTCCAAATGCAGCAAGACCTGGACAATATCCAGGCAGCAGTGTGTACCATCTACAAGATGTACTGCAGGAATTCACCCAGGTTGCTTAAACAGCACCTTCCAAATTGACAATCACTACCATCTAGAAAGATAAGGGCAGCAGATAGATGGGAACACCACCAGCTGGAAGTTCCCCTTCAAGTCACTCACCATCCTGACTTGGAAATATATTGCTATTCCTTCAGTGTCGCTGGGTCAAAATCCTGGAACTCCCTAACAGTACTGTGGGTGGACTGTAGCGGTTCAAGAAGGCGGCTCATCATCACCTTCTCAAGGGCAACTAGGGATGGGCAATAAATGTGGGCCCAGCCAGCGAAGCCCACGTCCTGTGAATGAATAAAAAAAGAGTTATTTCAGGTCAGCCGTGACCCATCATCAGAGCTGATCTTATAAAATTCTGATGAAAGGTCACATTAACCCAAAACATTAATTCTGTTTCTCTCCACAGCTGCTGCCGGACCTAAATATTTCCAGCATCTTCTGTTACTATTTATTTTTGATTGAAGGACAAAGTTTTAAAAGGACCCAGCGATAACCAACCTACTCCTTTTCTAAATAGTGGTCACGGTTCATTTACATCTAACCAAACAGGCAGACGGGATCTCGGTTTAACACCACATCGAAAAGCACTCCCTCCGAGCTGCAGGAAAGTCAGCCTTGACGTGAGACAATTAAGAATGGAGCAACAAATGCTGGCTTTGCCACTGGATCGCACGAATAAAAACCAGAAATCAGCCTCAACTGAGGGGTTTTGATATAATAAATAAGGAAAAACTGGCTTTATGATCAATAAGGTACAAGAACCAGAAGGAAGAATTTTTTCTTACACAAGCCAGGAGTGATCTGGGATGAAAATGTGTAGCAAACAAAGATTTAGTAATAACTTCCAGAGGGAACTGGATAAATATTTGGGAAGAAATCTACAGATTGATGGAGGGATACGGGCAAGCAAGGGGGGGGGGGAGGCAGGGGGAAGGAGGAGGACAGGGAAAGGGGGGGGGGGGACAGGGAAGGGGGGAGGAGAGGGACAGGGAAGGGGGGAGGAGAGGGACAGGGAAGGGGGGAGGAGAGGGACAGGGAAGGGGGGAGGAGAGGGACAGGGAAGGGGGGAGGAGAGGGACAGGGAAGGGGGGAGGAGAGGGACAGGGACGGGGGGGAGGAGAGGGACAGGGAAGGGGGGAGGAGAGGGACAGGGAAGGGGGGAGGAGAGGGACAGGGAAGGGGGGAGGAGAGGGACAGGGAAGGGGGGAGGAAAGGGACAGGGAAGGGGGGAGGAGAGGGACAGGGAAGGGGGGAGGAGAGGGACAGGGAAGGGGGGGAGGAGGGGGACAGGGAAGGGGGGAGGAGAGGGACAGGGAAGGGGGGAGGAGGGGGACAGGGAAGGGGGGAGGAGGGGGACAGGGGAGGACGATGGGGAGGGAGAGAGGGGGATTGTGGGAGAGGGGAGAGGCAGGCAGGGAGGGGGACAGAGGAGGATGGAAAGGGGAGGAGGATGGGGGGGGAAGGGGGAGGAGGATGGGGGGGGAAGGGGGAGGAGGATGGGGGGGGAGGGGGAGGAGGATGGGGGGGGGAGGGGGAGGAGGATGGGGGGGGAAGGGGGAGGAGGATGGGGGGGGAAGGGGGAGGAGGATGGGGGGGGAGGGGGAGGAGGATGGGGGGGGGAGGATGGGGGGGGGAAGGGGGAGGAGGATGGGGCGGGGGGGGAGGGGGAGGAGGATGGGGGGGGAGGGGGAGGAGGATGGGGGGGGGAGGGGGAGGAGGATGGGGGGGGAGGAGGAGGAGGATGGGGGGGGAGGGGGAGGAGGATGGGGGGGAGGGGGAGGAGGATGGGGGGGAGGGGGAGGAGGATGGGGGGGAGGGGGAGGAGGATGGGGGGGGAGGAGGAGGAGGGGGGGGGAGGAGGAGGAGGGGGGGAGGAGGATGGGGGGGGGGAGGAGGATGGGGGGGGAGGAGGATGGGGGGGAGGGGGGAGGAGGATGGGGGGGAGGGGGAGGAGGATGGGGGGGAGGGGGAGGAGGATGGGGGGGGGGAGGAGGATGGGGGGGGAGGAGGAGGAGGGGGGGGAGGGGGAGGAGGATGGGGGGGAGGGGGAGGAGGATGGGGGGGGGGAGGAGGATGGGGGGGGAGGAGGAGGAGGGGGGGGGAGGAGGAGGAGGGGGGGGAGGAGGATGGGGGGGGGAGGAGGATGGGGGGGGAGGAGGATGGGGGGGGGGAGGAGGATGGGGGGGGGAGGAGGATGGGGGGGGAGGAGGATGGGGGGGAGGAGGATGGGGGGGGAGGAGGATGGGGGGGGAGGAGGATGGGGGGAGGGGGATGGGGGGGGAGGGGGAGGAGGATGGGGGGGGAGGAGGATGGGGGGGGAGGAGGATGGGGGGGGAGGAGGATGGGGGGGGAGGAGGATGGGGGGAGGGGGATGGGGGGGGAGGGGGAGGAGGATGGGGGGGGAGGAGGATGGGGGGGGAGGAGGATGGGGGGGGAGGAGGATGGGGGGGAGGGGGGAGGAGGATGGGGGGGGAGGGGGAGGAGGATGGGGGGGAGGAGGATGGGGGGGAGGGGGAGGAGGATGGGGGGGAGGGGGATGGGGGGGGAGGAGTTTGGGGGGGGAGGGGGAGGAGGATGGGGGGGGAGGAGGAGGATGGGGGGGAGGAGGATGGGGGGGGAGGAGTTTGGGGGGGGAGGGGGAGGAGGATGGGGGGGGAGGAGTTTGGGGGGGGAGGGGGAGGAGGATGGGGGGGAGGGGGAGGAGGATGGGGGAGGGGGAGGAGGATGGGGGGGAGGGGGAGGAGGATGGGGGGGAGGGGGAGGAGGATGGGGGAGGGGGAGGAGGAGGATGGGGGAGGAGGATGGGGGGGAGGGGGGAGGAGGATGGGGGGGAGGGGGGGAGGAGGATGGGGGTGAGGGGGGGAGGAGGATGGGGGTGAGGGGGGAGGAGGATGGGGGGGAGGGGGAGGAGGATGGGGGGGAGGGGGAGGAGGATGGGGGGGAGGGGGGGAGGAGGATGGGGGGGGGAGGGGGAGGAGGATGGGGGGGAGGATGGGGGGGGAGGAGTTTGGGGAGGGAGGAGGATGGGGGGGAGGGGGGGAGGAGGATGGGGGGGGAGGAGGATGGGGGGGGAGGAGTTTGGGGGGGGAGGAGGATGGGGGGGGAGGAGGATGGGGGGGAGGAGGATGGGGGGGAGGGGGGGAGGAGGATGGGGGGGAGGGGGGGAGGAGGATGGGGGGGAGGGGGGGAGGAGGATGGGGGGGGAGGAGGATGGGGGGGGAGGAGTTTGGGGGGGGAGGGGGAGGAGGATGGGGGGGGAGGAGGAGGATGGGGGGGAGGAGGATGGGGGGGGAGGAGTTTGGGGGGGGAGGGGGAGGAGGATGGGGGGGGAGGAGTTTGGGGGGGGAGGGGGAGGAGGATGGGGGGAGGGGGAGGAGGATGGGGGGGAGGATGGGGGGGAGGGGGAGGAGGATGGGGGGGAGGGGGAGGAGGATGGGGGGGAGGGGGAG
Source organism: Carcharodon carcharias (assembly GCF_017639515.1). NCBI lineage: Eukaryota > Metazoa > Chordata > Chondrichthyes > Lamniformes > Lamnidae > Carcharodon > Carcharodon carcharias. The sequence goes on from NC_054468.1 coordinate 7,147,605, forward strand.
GAGGATGGGGGGGAGGGGGAGGAGGATGGGGGGGAGGGGGAGGAGGATGGGGGAGGGGGAGGAGGATGGGGGGGGAGGAGGATGGGGGGAGAGGAGGATGGGGGGAGGGGGAGGAGGATGGGGGGAGGAGGATGGGGGGAGGGGGGGGAGGAGGATGGGGGGGGAGGATGGGAGGGGGAGGAGGATGGGGGGGGAGGGGGAGGAGGATGGGGGGGGAGGAGGATGGGGGGGGAGGAGGATGGGGGGGAGGAGGATGGGGGGGAGGAGGATGGGGGGGAGGAGGATGGGGGGAGGAGGATGGGGGGAGGAGGATGGGGGGAGGGGGGGGCGGGCTCGATGGGTAAGTGCTTGAGGAGTCTCTGATGCCGCACCCACACCCACACCCACACCCACGACCTGTTTTCGGAGGGAGGCCTCTCCGCTCTAACAACGCTTCGTTTAACCGTCCGAGGGGCAAATCCACGCGCACGGATTAAACGAGGAGCTGCCACACTCCCCGCTCTACCCTGGCCGAGGCTGCAGGCCGGGCCTTGCCCACCTCCCCGCAGATGGGGACGGGGGGGGGGGGGGGCGGGGCGGAAGCGGTTTGAGGTTCATCACAAAAGTCGAGTTATTTAGACTCGAAGGCGGAAAAAAGATTCCGAAGGGAATTGGAAACCTTTTGGTTCACCCACGAGAAAGAAACGACAATAAACATCGGCACAGCCCCCCACCTCCTCATGGTCCGAGCGCCCGGCTCGGATTGAAGGCCGTAGGCCCCAGCAGCGCTATTTATAGACTGCCGCTGGGAACGAGGCTGGGGGCGGGACCGGTCTATACCAAGTGCGATTCACTCCTCATGCCACTGGAAGGGGTCATGGGAAAGGGAATGTAAATAAATTACACCTTTATTCCATCAGGGACGGCCTAGAATCATTTATAAACTGAAATAAAGATATACAGTCTCATTCTTAGTCAGACTTTGAACATTATGAAGTGATTTGAGGCTGTTTTGGACCCTCTTGTCTTTCTCCCCCCCCCCCCATTCCGCCAACCGCCCCCCCTTTCCTTTCCTGCAGAGATGGGTGTGGCCAGGCTCTGGGTGACGTCATTGACAGGCTGGGATCGTGTTGAGTTTTTTTTTTGGTGAAGAGGGAGATTTACCCATTGCTTAGGCAGTGGTCCTGCTGCTGGGGGTATATGTGTTTCCCCTTTGTTATTTTAATCTCTGCTTTGGAGGATAACAAGGAAGCCGGAGGGATGACATCGCAGATCAATAATCAAGTTTGTGCAGGTAAAAATACAGAAAGGGGAGCAAGGACTTTAAACATTTTAAGGGGGCTGGTTACAGAGTCTCTTTGTAGCTGCTAATGGAGTGAGTGTGTCTGGGACTGGGCGCGTCTCTGCCTCCCCCTTCTCTCCCCTTTTTCCATTACTTTTAGTCGTTCCGCAAACTAATGCAACGTTTTAATCGCTCTGGTGTTTAAAAAAAAAGAAAGAGTTGGGGTTGGTGGGGTTGGTGGGGGTGGGGAGAGGCTTAACTTTCAGGCTGTAGGACTTTGAAGTTGATTTTAAGGTGTGTAATTTGCCACTTGGACTGGTCACTATTCTTTGGTAACTGGCTGTTGTTTTCTTTCATAATTAATTGGAAACTTTCACCTCTTTCAGAAGCGGGCTCGGGAGCGGCGATGATTTCTGAGGTGAGTGCCTTGCCTGGTTTGCAGGATGTTTCCTATGATGCTAAGAGAGTTAAGGCAGCTTTCGGGGGGGGGATGTCTGTAGCTTCATTGACATTTCCCCCCCCCCCCCCCACCCCCCCCCCCCCCCCCCCACCCCCTTTGGCGTTTATAGTTTCCTTTCAAACCTGTTCTTTTCTCTTCGGTGGTGGAGTAAATCCTCCTCCTCCCCCCCCCCCCCCCCCATTGTGTGTGGGAATCAGTGCAATGGAGCTGGGTGGATTGCTGAATTTTGGATTGATGTGGAGCAGAGAGATCCGCTGTTTGTTGTCCAGACTGTTTGCTGATGCATTGTTGTTGTGAGGGGACCAAATAGTTGACAGGTCGGCGAGGCTGTGCCGCATTTTGCCGCCTCTAGCTGAGCCCCGGGGTTATCCCTTCACCCTTGTCCTTGCTGCAGGAGATAAGTGGACGGTGTGAGCACTTTGGGGGCTGGAAGAGTTGTGGCTGGTGGCCGCCCGTGGCTGCTCTTTCTGTCTGTCTTGTCTGTGTCTGTCTGTCTGTCTCTGCAGTCGCCATCTTGCTAGTGGATGTCAAAAAAAGTGTCTTTTCTTCAAACAAAAGGTTGCAAATATTGGCTAAAGTCTGTGTGTGTGTGTGTGTGTGTGTGTGTGTGTGTGTGAGAGAGAGGGAGGGAGAGGGAGAGGGAAGAGGACCCTGCTGCTTATTGGCATGGTGGGCTGTGAGCAGGAGGACACGAAGCTGAGAAACAAAATGCTTTCGAGCAATGAATGCACTTTGCCTTCTTCCATCTCACTCTCGCCTGGTCGGATGATGTTTCCTTTATTTTGATTTAACCCCCCTCCCTCCCTCTCTCTCTGTCCCTCTGTCTCTCTCTCCTTTTCCTGTCTCTCTTTTTATTCCTCTTTTTTTTTTCTACAATCCTGTATTCTGCCACCACGTGCTGGAATGATTTCCTCCCCTCAGACAAGGACATTGAAACTCCGGGAATTGGCGCTGGTCGTCTGTGGGGTTCCGGAGTGGAAAGCCCTCTCCTCGGGGTTCGCTTCACTCCGGGCTCGGTGCCAGGCTCAGACCGGCTTCAGATCGGAGCAGAGCCCGCAGGCTGGGGGGAGAGAGTCTCCCCTCCAGGCCTCTCCCTCTCTCTGTGTGTTTATGTTTGCAATCCCTGTGTCTGTATATTTCACATTGTTTGAAGCTGGATTTATATTTATTCCAACGTCCCCCAAGGAGAAGACGCTTTTGAAAAGGTTCAGATGCGTTTGAACCAAAAGTGTCAGCAAAATAGCAAAAACCTGAAACTTCGAACAGACCCGGAGTCTGGAAACTTTGTTACTTTTTTTTTTAGTATCAATAATTGTCTGAAAAGTGTCCCCCTGAACATTGCAACATCGGGGGGAGAATCCAATCGCAGCCGTGGTCAGATTGTTCCTTCTTGCTGGGATCTTGCTCTGCAAACTTTGCCCGTGTCGCCGGGGGAGGGTGGGGGCCGGCTCGGTTACACTCGGTCCCTTTAACTCGGGGCGGGGCGGTTATCAGCTTCGCCACCGGGACTCGGACCGGATTCGTGAGCCGGCAGCAGATGTCAGTCTCCGGCTGGAGAATGGGGGACAAGAGCTGCGTGGCCGCGGCACCAGAGCCGGCCTTTGGGGTTAGGGGGTCTCTTCGGACCCGGGGGAGGTTCACCAGCCTCGGCCGCGGATTTTCCGGTTGCTTAATCGACCCTTCCCCTCCTCCCCTCCCTCCCCCCCCCTTCTCCAGCCTCATTGCCTCCCCCTTAGAAGGGAGGAGGGAGGGGAGGGAGAAGGGAAATGAGGGGTGGGAGAAGGCTTAAGGGGCTATGTACATGCAAGTTATTGTCAGTATTCCCAGATTATTGCTGTGATCTGCCATTTCGGTGTGTTAGATTTTCAGCATCACAATTACTGGTCTGAATGTGTTCACAGTGGATCACAGCACTGCAACCCCAGCTTTCCCCTGGTATGAAACCAAGATGGGAATTTAAAATTCTAGCTTAAGTAAAGAAGAGTAAGAACTTGCATTTATGTAGAATCTTTCACAATCTCCAAGTGCTTCATAGCTAATAAAACACTTCACAACAACTGCATTTTTAACGTGGGAAATGTTAGTCTGCACACAGCAAGATCCCACAATGAGATTTTTTTAAAAACTGAGTAATTGAAGGATAATAAAAAACCAAGAGACTGTGACCACCCCCCCCCCCCCACCCCCGCTCTTTGAATAATGCCATGGGAGCTATTATGTCCACCTGAGAGGACAGGCAGTGCCTCACTTTAACATCTCATCCTGAAGACAGCACCTCCAGGAGTGCAGCAATCCCCCAGTACAAACACTGGGAATGTTAGCCTGCATTATGTACACACTGCTTGAATCTAGAACCTTCTGCTTGAGGTCTGTCACAGTATAACACGGGTTTACTATGCCAATTGATACATTTCTGTCACTATAACACTAGGGTACAGTAGTGGTGGGGACAGGTCTGTCACTGTATAACACTGGGGTACAGTAGTGGTGGGGACAGGTCTGTCACTGTATGACACTGGGGTACAGTAGTGGTGGGGACAGGTCTGTCACTGTATAACACTGGGGTACAGTAGTGGTGGGGACAGGTCAGTCACTGTATGACACTGGGGTACAGTACTGGTGGGGACAGGTCTGTCACTGTATGACACTGGGGTACAGTACTGGTGGGGACAGGTCAGTCACTGTATAACACTGGGGTACAGTACTGGTGGGGACAGGTCTGTCACTATAACACTGGGGTACAGTACTGGTGGGGACAGGTCTGTCACTGTATAACACTGGGGTACAGTACTGGTGGGAACAGGTCTGTCAGTATAACACTGGGGTACAGTACTGTTGGGACAAGTCTGTCACTATAACACTGGGGTACAGTACTGGTGGGGACAGGTCTGTCACTGTATAACACGGGTACAGTACTGGTGGGGACAGGTCTGTCACTGTATAACACTGGGGTACAGTACTGGTGGGGACAGGTCTGTCTCTGTATAACACTGGGGTACAGTACTGGTGGGGACAGGTCTGTCTGTATAACACTGGGGTACAGTACTGGTGGGGACAGGTCTGTCTCTGTATAACACTGGGGTACAGTACTGGTGGGGACAGGTCTGTCACTGTATAATACTGGGGTACAGTACTGGTGGGGAAGGGTCTGTCACTGTATAACACTGGGGTACAGTACTGTTGGGGACAGGTCTGTCACTGTATAACACTGGGGTACAGTACTGTTGGGGACATGTCTGTCACTGTATAACACTGGGGTACAGTACTGGTGGGGACAGGTCTGTCTCTGTATAACACTGGGGTACAGTACTGGTAGGGACAGGTCGTCATTATAACACTGGGGTACAGTACTAGTGGGGACAGGTCTGTCTCTGTATAACACTGGGGTACAGTACTGGTAGGGACAGGTTGTCATTATAACACTGGGGTAAAGTACTGGTGCATACATAGGAATGGAAGATACAGTAACAGGAGTCAGCGATTTCGCCTCTCGAGCCTGCTCTGCCATTTAACTAGATCAGGGGTGACCATCTACCTCTACCCCATTTTTCTCCACTATACCCATATCCCTTGATAATATTAGTATCCAGAAACTTCCTGATTTCTGTCCAGAAATGCTCAATGACTGAGTCTCCACAGGCCTCTGGGGTAGAGAATTCTAAAGTTCACCACCCTCTGAGTGAAGAAATTCGCCATTATCTCAGTCCTAAATGGCCTGCCCCTTATTCTGAGACTGTGTCCCCTGGTTTTAAAGCCCCTCTAGCCAGTGTAAACGTCCTTTCTGTATCTACCCTGTTGAGCCTGGGAAGAATTTTGTAAGTTTCAATGAGATCACTTCTCATTCTTCAAAACTCAAGAGAATACAGGCCCAGTCTCCTCAATCTCTCCTCAGGACAATCCCACCATCTCAGCAATCAGTTTGATGAATCTTCATTGCAGTCCCTCTACGGCAAGTATATACCAGGTTGGATAAGGAGGGTGCTGTCCTAGCAAGACTCCATACGATTGCAGGATCCTCCAATCCTCTTGCAGTAAAAAACCAATCTTCTAACTTCCTTCCTAATTGCTTTCTGTACTATTTTGTTTGCTTTTAGTGATTCATAAATAAGGCCACCCAGGTCCCTTTGGACATCAACATTTCCCAATCTCTCGCCATTTAAGAAAAGTGCCATGTTTTTGTTTATTGACCAAACATGGATAACTTCACATTTTTCCACATTACATTCTGTCTAGATCCCCCTGAAGCCTATTTGCATCCTCCTTGTAATTCATATTCCCACTTAGATTTTTGTCATCAGCAAACTTGGAAATATTACATTTGGTCCTCGCTTCCAAATCATTGATATAGATTGTGAACAGCTGGGGCCCAAGTACTGATCCCTGCGGTACACCACTTGCCAACCTGAGAATTTATGTTCACTGTTTTCTGTTCTTTAACCAATTCTGAATCCATGCCGGTACATTGCCCCCAAATGAAACTGGACGGACAACCCTGCAACAACCCAAGGCACCGGAAACAACAATGGCAAGCGCAGAAAACTCACCCTTACTAACATCTAGGGGCTTGTTCCAGAATTGGGAGAACCATCTCACCAGCTAGTCAAGCAACAGCCTGATGTTGTCATACTCACAGAATCGTACCTTACAGAACATGTCCCAGACACCACCGTCACCATCCCTGGGAATGTCCTGTCCCACCGGCATGACAGGCCCAGCTGAGGTGGCGGCACAGTGATATATAGTTGGGAGGAAGTTGCCCTGGGAGTCCTCAACATTGACTCCGGACCCCATGAAGTCTCATGGCATCAGGTTAAACGTGCAAGGAAACCTCCTGCTGATTAGCATGTACTGCCCTCCCTCAGCTGATGAATCAGTGCTCCTCCATGTTGAACACCACTTGGAGGAAGCACTGAGGGTGGCAAGGGCACAGAATGTACTATGAGGACATCAATGTCCATCACCAAGAGTGGCTCGGTAGCACCACCATAGACGGAACTGGCTGAGTCCTAAAGGACATAGCTGCTAAACTGGGTCTGCTGTGGGTGGTGAGGGAACCAACAAGAGGGAAAAACATACTTGACCTCATCCTCACCAACCTGCCTGCCACCAATTCCTCTGTCCATGATGGTATCAGTAGGAGTGACCACCGCACAGTCCTTGTAGAGACCAAGTTCTGTCTTCACATTGAGGATACCCTCCATCATGTTGTGTGGCGTGGTAAATGGGATAGATGAACAGATCTAGCAACTTAAGACTGGGTATCCATGAGGTGCTGTGGGCCATCAGCAGCAGCAAAATTGTACTCAGCCACAATCTGTAATCTCATGGCCCGGCATATCCCAACTCTACCATTACCATCAAGCTAGGGTATCAACCCTGGTTCAATGAAGAGTGCAGGAGGATGTGCCAGAAGCAGCACCAGGCATACCTAACAATGAGGTGTCAACCTGGTGAAGCTATAAAACAGGATGACTTTCATGCCAAACAGCATAAGCAGCAAGTGATAGACAGAGCTAAGCGACCCCACAACCAATGGATCAGATCTAAGCTCTGCAGTCCTGCCACATCCAGTCGTGAATGGTGGTGGACAATTAAACAACTCACGGGAGGAGAACAATCCACAAATATTTCCATCCTCAATGATGGGGGAGCCCAGCACGTCAGTGCAAAAGATAAGGCTGAAGCATTTGCAACAACTTGAGCCAGAAGTGCCGAGTGGATGATTCATCTCAGCCTCCCCTGGAGATCCCCAGCATCACAGATGCCAGTCTTCAGCCAGTTAGATTCGCTCCATGTGATATCCAGAAACAGCTGAAGGCACTGGATACTGCAAAGGCTATGGGCCCTGACAATATTCTAGCAATAGTACTGAAGTCTTGTGCCAAGTTGTTCCAGTACAGCTTCAACACTGGCATCTACCCGGCTATGTGGAAAATTGCCCAGGTATATCCTGTACACAAAAATCAGGACACATACAACCCGGATTTAATATCGCTCCATAAATCTACTCTCGATCATCAGTAAAGTGATAGAAGGGGTCATCAACAGTGCTATCAAGCGGCATTTGCTTAGCAATAACCTGCTCACTGACACTCAGTTTGGGTTCTGCCAGAGTCACTCAGCTCCTGACCTCATTACAGCCTTGGTTCAAACATGGACAAAAGAGCTGAACTCCTGAGGCGAAGTGAGAGTGACTGCCCCTGACATCAAGGCAGCATTTGACCGAGTGTGGCATCAAGGAGCCCGAGCAAAACTGGAGTCAATGGGAATCAGGGGGAAACGCTCTGCTGGTTGGAATCATACGGAAGGAAGATGATTGTGGTTGTTGGAGGTCGGTTGTCTCAGCTCCAGGACATCACTGCAGGAGTTCCTCAGGGTAGTGTCCAAGGCACAACCATCTTCAGCTGCTTCATCAAAGACCTTCCTTCCATCATAAGGTCAGAAGTGGGGATGTTCGCTGATGATTGCAGAATGTACAACACCATTCATGACTTCTGAGATACTGAAGCAGCCCCTGTCCAAATGCAGCAAGACCTGGACAATATCCAGGCTTGCGCTGACCAGTGGTAAGTAACATTCGTGCCACACAAGTGCCAGGCAATGACCATCTCCGAGAGAGAATCTAACCATCTCCCCATGACATTCATTGGCATCACCATCACTAAATCCTCCACTATCAACATCCTGGGGGTTACCATTGACAAGAAAGTGAACTGGACTAGCCATATAAGAGCAGCTCAAAGGCTGAGAATCAAGCGATGAGTATCTCACCTCCTGACTCCCCAAAGCCTGTCCACCATCTACAAGGCACAGGTGAGGAGTGTTATGGAATACTCTCCATTTGCCTGGATGAGTGCAGCTCCAATAACATTCAAGCTTGACACCATCCAGGACAAAGCAGCCTGCTTGATTGGCACCCCATCCACAAACATTCACTCCCTTCACCACCAATGCATGGTACCAGCAGTGTGTACCATCTACAAGATGCACTGCAGAAACTTACCAAGGCTCCTTGGGCAGCACCTTCCAAACCCATGACCTCTACCATCCAGAAAGACAAGGGCAGCAGGCATATGGGAACGCCAGCACTTGGAAGTTCCTCTCCAAGCCACTGATCATCCTGACTTGAAAATATATCGTCGTTCCTTCACTGTCGCTAGGCCAAAATCTTGGAACTCCCTCCCTAACAGCACTGTGGGTGTAACTACACCACATGGACTGCAGCGGTTCAAGAAGGGAGCTCACCACCACCTTCTCAAGGGTAACGAGGTATGGGCAATAAATGATGGCCTCTACAGCGATGCCCACCATGCCATAAATGAATTTTTTAAAAACCCATGTGCTCTATTTTGTTTAGTAACCTCTTGTGTGGGACCTTATCAAGGAAATGGCAGAGCAATTAAACAACTACTTAGTTCTGTCTTCATGGAGGAAGAAACAAATAACTTCCCAGAAATGCTAGGGAACCAGGGGTCTAGTGAGAAGGAGGAACTGAAGGAAATTAACATTACTAAAACAATAGTGCTGGAGAAATTAATGGGATTGAAAGCCAATAAATCCCCAGGGCCTGATAATCTGAATCCCAGGGTACTAAAGGAAGTGGTCATGGAAACAGTGGATGCATTGGTTATCATCTTCCAAAATTCTGTAGAGTTTGGAACAGTCACAGCAAATTGGAGGGTGGTAAATGTAACCCCGTTATTTTTTTTAAAAAAAGGAGGGAAGGAAAAATCAACGAATTACAGAGCAGTTAACCTAACTTCAGGAGTAGGGAAAATGCTGGAGTCAATTATAAAGGATGTGATAATATGACACTTGGAAAATATCAACAGGATTAGACAAAGTCAACATGGGTTTATGAAAGGGAAATTGTGTTTGAGGAGGTAACTAACAGAATAGATAAAGGAGAACCAGTGGATGTGGTGTATTTGGGTTTTCAGAAAGCTTTTGATAAAGTCTCACTTAAGAGTTTAGTGTGCAAAATTAAAGCACATGGGATTGGGGGTAATATGTAGCCATGGATTGAGAATTGGTTAGCAGACAAGAAATGGAAATTAGGAATAAATGGGTCTCTTTCAGAGTGGCAGGTGGTGACTAGTGGCTACCACAGGGATCAGTGCTTGGGCCCCAGCAATTCACAATATATATCAATGATATGCATGAGGGAAGCAAATGTAATATTTCCAGGTTTGCTGACAACATGAAACTTGGTGGGAATGTGAGTGATGAGGAGGGTGTTAAGAAGCTTCAATGCAATTTAGACAGGTTGAGTGAGTGGGCAAATTCCTGGCAGATGCAGCATAACGTGGATAAGTGTGAAGTTATCCACTTTGGTAGGAAAAACAGAATGGCAGAGTGTTATTTAAATGGTGATAGTTTGGGAAATGTTGATGTACAAAGGGACCTGGGTGTCCTTATACACCAATCACTGAAAGCAAGCATGCAGGTGCAGCAAGCAGTTAAGAAGGCACATGGTGAGAGGACTTGAGTACAGGAGCAAGGATGTCTTGCTGCAGCTGTACAGGGCCTTGGTGAGACCACACCTGGAGTATTGTGTGCAGTTTTGGTGGTCCTACCTAAGAAAGGATATACTTGCCATAAAGGAAATGCAGCAAAGGTTCACCAGACTGATTCCTGGGATGGCAGAATTGTCGTATGAGGAGAGATTGGGCCGACTAGGCCTGTATTCACTGGAGTTTAGAAGAATGAGAGGGGATCTTATTGAAATGTATAAAATTCTGACAGGGATGGACAGACAGAATGTAGGGATGATATTTCCCCTAGTTTGGGATCTAGAGCAAGGGGCCACAGTCGCAGGATACAGGGTAGGCCATTTAGGACTTGGGTGAGGAGAAACTTCTTCATTCAGAGGATGGTGAACGTATTGAACTCTCTACCACAGAGGCTGTGGAGGCCAAGTCACTGAATGTATTTCAGAAGGTAGAGACGCTAATGGTCCCTGGAGGCTGCAGAGACCAAATTCAAAAGAAATTATAGAAGAAACCATCAACATTTCATAAGCCAGGCCTGGCCCATCAGAGCTGATACATCTGCTAGGACAAAGGACCCTGCAACCTCCTGTTAAGTGTTAATGGTTGGAATATTAAAAATCTCAGGGACCAGACAAAGGGATACACATCCTTTGTTAAAGCCGGAGTGGAGAGGGGGAGTCATGTGGCATCCTCCCCCCGCAACCTGCACCTGGTGGAACCTATAATGTTGCCTTGTGGATGGAGCTGCAAAGCTCAGTCTGCCATCTTCCCATCTATTAAGTAGCAGCACAGAAAAGGGGCTTTGTCCAGATCTGACTGCCTGGCCCCTAGCTACGCTTTTTCTGCTGGAACTTCTGAGCTTTGGAACTACCGCCTACAAGACTAACTCATGTCTGTGTTGTAGAAGTCCTCTCATTGTGGAAGTCCTCTCTACTGGAAAAGTGAATTATTTCCCCCCTCCACCCCCCACAGTAGTTTTCAGCCTGCTGACCTCTGTCTCTGGACTCTAGACACAGGTGAAACAATAATTATTTTCCCTGTGGTCTTTGCCCTGTAAATCTTTTTTTCTCTATCCCTCTTTTCTTTATATGAGTGCAAAATAGACAAGGTTGTGTCCCTTGTCCCGTGTTTCAGCGTGCAAAATAAACCAACCCTCCTGAGTCCATCCTGTCCCGAGTTTAGTGTGGGGTTATTAATAGAAATTGGATCATACCTAAACCGAGGGGCTGGGAAAAATGCCACCACTTACAAAGGGGCAAACAAAATCAAAACACTTTTCTGTTTACGGATGCTAGATTGAACCCCCCATGGTTACTGTAATACCCTTGTTACACACACGTCTAATTTCCGGAATTATACCGTGCCCTGCATTACCCTTACTGTTGGTCTATAAATAACTCCTATCAAAGTTTGCTGCCCCTTGCTATTTCTTAACTCCAGCCAAACTGATTCTGCATCTTGACCTTCTGATCTAAGATCCTGTTACTAATGTACTGATCTTGTCCTTTAAGAACACCACTGCCCAACCTTTTTCCTTTTTGCCTATCCTTCTTAAATGTGGAATATCCTTGAGCATTGCCGGCCTTGGTCACCCTGTAGGCGTGTCTCTGTAACGACAGTTAGATCATACCTGTTTATTTTTATCTGTGCCATCAGTTCATCTACCTTGTTGCGAATGCTGCATGCATTCCAGTAGAGTACCTTCAATTTTGCCTTTTTTACATTTTTCCATGTTTTGACCCTATTTGGTGCACCTTTGTTTCCACTTCCTTCCAATTTTGCTTGCTACTTTTCTTCCTACCATACCAGCTTTGTTCCTGTCCTGTCAGAAGTCCCTCTCAGGTTCCCACCCTGCTGCCAACCTAGTTTAAACTCTTCCCCAACAGCACTTGCAAGTCTCCCTGCGAGGATATTGGTTCCAGTCCTGTTAAGGTGTAACCCATCCCCCTTCACTGGTCCCACTTGCCCCAGAACCAGTCCTAATACCTCAGAAATGTAAATTCCTCGTGCCTGCACCATCTCTGAATGCTCTATCATCCTATTTTTGTACTCACTAGCACGAGGCTATGGGAGTAATCGTGAGATTACTGTCATTGATGTTCTGCTTTTTAATCTTTTTCCAAGCTCTCTCAAATCTGCTTTTAGCACCTCATCCCTATTTCTACCTATGTTGTTGGTACTGATGTGGACCACGATCTGTGGTTCTCCTCATGGACCCTCCCCAATAAGAATGTACAGCACCCACTCTGTGACATCCTTGACCCTGGCACAAGGGAGGCACCAGTCCATCCTGCAGTTATGTCTACAGCCAGAGATACACACATCTGTTGCCCTAACTATTGAATTCCCTATCGTTATAGCTCTTCCACTCCTCTTCCTCCCCTCCTGTGCAGCTGAACCACCTGTGGTGCCATGGACTTGGCTCTTGCTGCACTCATTTGAAGAACCATTGTCCTCACTAGTATCCAAACTGGAAAACCAGCTAGTGAGCAAGATGGACTTGGGGGACTCCTGCACCTGGTCCTCCTAGACTATCTGGCGATAACCCATTTTCTCTGTTAACCTGCAGTGTAACTACTTCCCTAGCTGTGCTATCCGTGTGGTTTTCAGCCTCTTGAATGCACCACAGTGACACCAGCCATTGCTCAGGTTCCGAAACCCAGAGCTCACGTTTTTGTAGCTGGTGACACTTCTGGACATGTGGTCGCCTAGGCCACAGGAAGGCTTTCCACTTGGCCAAGCTGCCCTGCCACCTTAACTTCACAGACTATTTATTATAAACTTGAGACTAGAAGGCAGAATTGCTCACCAGCTTCTTATCAATTAGCTCCTTCTGCTGTGTTGACATCACTTTTTTTTTATTCCTGACATCACTTTTTGAACTCTGCCTGTGCTCTGCTCCCATTGGTCACTTTTTATGCCCTGCTCAGCTCTTGCTCCTTCCCACCTCCAATTAGCTAATTACTTATTTTCTTAATTTTTTTTTGCTGTCAAAGCTTTTCATCTTGCACCCATCAGGACAGTTTGCAAGAATACCAATTGTAAAGGGTACAACAATTTATATTGCATGAGAAGATAGTGCTGATTGGTTGGCAAGTGGACTCTGGTAGAGGTGTTGCCGTGGAGAATGTACCAGGGAATAGTTAACTGCCAAGCTTTTGTTCAGATGCAAACCAAGCAGGTCGACTCTAGTCAAGGCATTGGCATAGGGAATAAGCCAAGGAGTGCCTGTCCCCCAGGCTTTTGTTTAGTTGAAAAAGGCACAATATGTGGACATGCTCCTTCTTCTACAAAGGACTGTGTGTGAAGGAGGCCGTGGGGTGGTGGTTTTGTCACTGGACTGGTAATCTAGAGACACAGGGTAATGCTCTGGGACCCGGGTTTGAATCCCATCGCAGCAGATGGTGGAATTTGAATTCAATAAATACCTGGAATTAAGGTCTAGTGATGACCATGAAACCATTATTGATTGTCACTAAAAAAATCCATGCTGTCCTCACATGGTCTGACTGACATGTGACTCCAGACCCAGAGCAATGTGGTTGACTCTTAAAAAATGCCCTCTGAATAAGGGGAATTAGGGATGGGCAATAAATGCTGGCCTAGTCAGCGATGCCCATATCCCACGAACGAATATTTAAAAAATGTAGCCTCTCGCAAGCATAAGTGAGCCACACAGGTGAGCCCGGCTGATAACCTTAAATTGTTTGTTGGCGGAATTCTTAGTGCAATCAGGATGATTCAGCAAGTGATGTCCGATCGTGGAATCACATCTATTTTCGGACGCTCTTTTTGAGTTTTGCCGGTTTGGGCTGGTTAGGTACAGTCAATACTTTGCCTGTTGTGAACAGCCGGAGGGACATAGAGTTTGATGCGATCTGCCAGTCGTTGGGATGTGCAGCCTACTTACCTGGCGTCACAGTGACTCTGAAATTCATATACCACATTACACGTTTGTAGGATAGGCAGAACGTCTTTTTGGCTTGACGGCAGCATCCTGTTAGTGGAGAAACAATTTAAGATTACCAGTTTGGGCTCACAGTGTTGCTCACTTACGTGTGCCAGAAGCTACATATGTTCACACACACAGCCCTGTCCTTTGCAGACAGAAGGAGTATGTCCGTGCAATTTGTCTTTTTCAACTAAATAAAAGCATGTGGTAAAGCCATTCCCTGGTTCATTTCTCATGGCAATGCCTTGACCGATCAGAGTCGACCTGCCTGGTTTGAAATGGAACAAAAGCTTGGCAGTTAACTGTTTCCTGGTGCATTATCTGTGGCAACGCCTCTACCAATCAGAGTCCACTTGCCAATCAACCAGCCCGATATTGTCAAGCAGTATAAATTTTTGTTCCCTGAATAGTTTGCAAGAATGCCAATTGTAAAGATGAGTCGAAGAAGAAATGCTTGGACAGCATGTCTCTTGTTTCAGCAATATCCCAGCTCTGTGCTACCAAACGACTCATTAGTTTTTAATTATTGCATCTCCTCACCACCGCTAATGGACTACTTTAAACCTTAGCGAGAATAAATCTTAACACGTAAATATAAAATAAAACAGCAAATTCACCAGCTTCTTGCTTTCCTTCAGATTGCATCAGTTGATTATAGTTATATCATTACATGCAGGTTATTTCATTTTGAGGTTTTTCTACTCGGTAACTAATCAGCTTGTGGTTTTCCTCTGCTGTCACTGTTTGTTTTTCAAACACGGGGTCATCGACTGAAGGCTCCAGCTGCTCGCTGATAGGTCAGGGCCCCTCTCCACTCCCAGCCAATCACCAGCCTGCATCCCTGTGATGTCACTCCTTGATTTTTCTTTTTGATTGTGGTGGTGATTGTTTAAAACTCTGATTGTATAATGGGGTACAGTACTGGTGGGGACAGGGCTGTCACTGTATAACACTGGGGTACAGTACTGGTGGGGATGGGTCTGTCACTGTATAACACTGGGGTACAGTACTGGTGGGGACAGGTCTGTCTCTGTATAACACTGGGGTACAGTACTGGTGGGGACAGGTCTGTCTCTGTATAACACTGGGGTAGAGTACTGGTGGGGACAGGGCTGTCACTGTATAACACTGGGGTACAGTACTGGTGGGGATGGGTCTGTCACTGTATAACACTGGGGTACAGTACTGGTGGGGACAGGTCTGTCTCTGTATAACACTGGGGTACAGTACTGGTGGGGACAGGTCTGTCTCTGTATAACACTGGGGTACAGTACTGGTGGGGACAGGGCTGTCACTGTATAACACTGGGGTACAGTACAGGTGGGGACGGGTCTGTCACTGTATAACACTGGGGTACAGTACTGGTGGGGACAGGTCTGTCTCTGTATAACACTGGGGTACAGTACTGGTGGGGACAGGGCTGTCACTGTATAACACTGGGGTACAGTACTGGTGGGGACAGGGCTGTCACTGTATAACACTGGGGTACAGTACTGGTGGGGACAGGTCTGTGACTGTATAACACTGGGGTACAGTACTGGTGGGGACAGGTCTGTCACTGTATAACACTGGGGTACAGTACTGGTGGGGACAGGTCTGTCACTGTATAACACGGGTACAGTACTGGTGGGGACAGGGCTGTCACTGTATAACACTGGGGTACAGTACTGGTGGGGACAGGTCTGTTACTGTATAACACTGGGGTACAGTACTGGTGGGGACGGGTCTGTCACTGTGTAACACTAGGGTACAGTACTGGTGGGGACAGGTCTGTCACTGAATAACACTGGGGTACAGTACTGGTGGGGACAGGTCAGTCACTGTATAACACTGGGGTACAGTACTGATGGGGATGGGTCTGTCTCTGTATAACACTGGGGTACAGTACTGGTGGGGACAGGTCAGTCACTGTATAACACTGGGGTACAGTACTGGTGGGGACAGGTCAGTCACTGTATAACACTGGGGTACAGTACTGGTGGGGACAGGTCTGTCACTGAATAACACTGGGGTACAGTACTGGTGGGGACAGGTCAGTCACTGTATAACACTGGGGTACAGTATTGGTGTGGACAGGTCTGTCATTGTACAACACTGGGGTACAGTACTGGTGGGGACAGGTCTGTCACTGTATAACACAGGGGTACAGTACTGGTGGGGACAGGTCTGTCACTGTATAACACTGGGGTACAGTACTGATGGGGACAGGTCTGTCACTGTATAACACTGGGGTACAGTACTGGTGGGGACAGGTCTGTCACTGTGTAACACTGGGGTACAGTACTGGTGGGGACGGGTCTGTCACTATATAACACGGGTACAGTACTGGTGGGGATGGGTCTGTCACTGTGTAACACTGGGGTACAGTACTGGTGGGGACGGGTCTGTCATTGTATAACATTGGGATACAGTACTGGTGGGGACAGGTCTGTCACTGTATAACACTGGGGTACAGTACTGGTGGGGACGGGTCTGTCTCTGTATAACACTGGGGTACAGTACTGGTGGGGACAGGTCTGTCTCTGTATAACACTGGGATACAGTACTGGTGGGGACAGGTCTGTCACTGTATAACACTGGGGTACAGTACTGGTGGGGACAGGTCTGTCATTGTACAACACTGGGGTACAGTACTGGTGGGGACAGGTCTGTCGCTGAAGAACACTGGGGTACAGTACTGGTGGGGACAGGTCTGTCACTGTATAACACTGGGGTACAGTACTGGTGGGGACAGGTCAGTCACTGTATAACACTGGGGTACAGTACTGGTGGGGACAGGTCTGTCACTGTATAACACTGGGGTACAGTACTGGTGGGAACAGGTCTGTCACTGTGTAACACTGGGGTACAGTACTGGTGGGTACGGGTCTGTCACTATATAACACTGTGGTACAGTACTGGTGGGGATGGGTCTGTCACTGTGTAACACTGGGGTACAGTACTGGTGGGGACAGGTCCGTCACCGTGTAACACTGGGGTACAGTACTGGTGGGGACAGGTCTGTCACTGAATAACACTGGGGTACAGTACTGGTGGGGACAGGTCAGTCACTGTATAACACTGGGGTACAGTACTGGTGGGGATGGGTCAGTCACTGTATAACACTGGGGTACAGTACTGGTGGGGACAGGTCAGTCACTGTATAACACTGGGGTACAGTACTGGTGGGGACAGGTCTGTCACTGAATAACACTGGGGTACAGTACTGGTGGGGACAGGTCAGTCACTGTATAACACTGGGGTACAGTATTGGTGTGGACAGGTCTGTCATTGTACAACACTGGGGTACAGTACTGGTGGGGATAGGTCTGTCACTGTATAACACAGGGGTACAGTACTGGTGGGGACAGGTCTGTCACTGTATAACACTGGGGTACAGTACTGATGGGGACAGGTCTGTCACTGTATAACACTGGGGTACAGTACTGGTGGGGACAGGTCTGTCACTGTGTAACACTGGGGTACAGTACTGGTGGGGACGGGTCTGTCACTATATAACACTGGGGTACAGTACTGGTGGGGATGGGTCTGTGACTGTATAACACTGGGGTACAGTACTGGTGGGGACAGGTCTGTCTCTGTATAACACTGGGGTACAGTACTGGTGGGGACAGGTCTGTCACTGTATAACACTGGGGTACAGTACTGGTGGGGACAGGTCTGTCATTGTACAACACTGGGGTACAGTACTGGTGGGGACAGGTCTGTCACTGTATAACACTGGGGTACAGTACTGGTGGGGACAGGTCTGTCACTGTATAACACTGGGGTACAGTACTGGTGGGGATGGGTCTGTCACTGTATAACACTGGGGTACAGTACTGGTGGGGACAGGTCTGTCACTGTATAACACTGGGGTACAGTACTGGTGGGGACAGGTCTGTCACTGTATAACACTGGAGTACAGTACTGGTGGGGACAGGTCTGTCACTGTATAACACTGGGGTACAGTACTGGTGGGGACGGGTCTGTCACTATATAACACTGGGGTACAGTACTGGTGGGGACAGGTCTGTCACTGTGTAACACTGGGGTACAGTACTGGTGGGGACAGGTCTGTCACTGTGTAACACTGGGGTACAGTACTGGTGGGGACAGGTCTGTCAGTGTATAACACTGGGGTACAGAACTGGTGGGGATGGGTCTGTCATTGTATAACATTGGGATACAGTACTGGTGGGGACAGGTCTGTCATTGTACAACACTGGGGTACAGTACTGGTGGGGACAGGTCTGTCACTGTATAACACTGGGGTACAGTACTGGTGGGGACAGGTCTGTCATTGTACAACACTGGGGTACAGTACTGGTGGGGACAGGTCTGTCACTGTATAACACTGGGGTACAGTACTGGTGGGGACAGGTCTGTCACTGTATAACACTGGGGTACAGTACTGGTGGGGACAGGACTGTCAGTCACTGTATAACACTGGGGTACAGTACTGGTGGGGACTGGTCTGTCACTGTATAACACGGGTATAGTACTGGTGGGGACAGGTCTGTCATTGTACAACACTGGGGTACAGTACTGGTGGGGACAGGTCTGTCCGTGTATAACACTGGGGTACAGTACTGGTGGGGACAGGTCTGTCATTGTACAACACTGGGGTACAGTACTGGTGGGGACAGGTCTGTCACTGTATAACACTGGGGTACAGTACTGGTGGGGACAGGTCTGTCACTGTATAACACTGGGATACAGTACTGGTGGGGACAGGTCAGTCAGTGTATAACATTGGGATACAGTACTGGTGGGGACAGGTCTGTCACTGTATAACACTGGGGTACAGTACTGGTGGGGACAGGTCTGTCACTGTATAACACTGGGGTACAGTACTGGTGGGGACAGGTCTGTCACTGTATAACACTGGGGTACAGTACTGGTGGGGACGGGTCTGTCACTATATAACACCGGGGTACAGTACTGGTGGGGACAGGTCTGTCACTGTGTAACACTGGGGTACAGTACTGGTGGGGACAGGTCTGTCACTGTGTAACACTGGGGTACAGTACTGGTGGGGACAGTTCTGTCAGTGTATAACACTGGGGTACAGAACTGGTGGGGATGGGTCTGTCATTGTATAACATTGGGATACAGTACTGGTGGGGACAGGTCTGTCATTGTACAACACTGGGGTACAGTACTGGTGGGGACAGGTCTGTCACTGTATAACACTGGGGTACAGTACTGGTGGGGACAGGTCTGTCATTGTACAACACTGGGGTACAGTACTGGTGGGGACAGGTCTGTCACTGTATAACACTGGGGTACAGTACTGGTGGGGACAGGTCTGTCACTGTATAACACTGGGGTACAGTACTGGTGGGGACAGGACTGTCAGTCACTGTATAACACTGGGGTACAGTACTGGTGGGGACTGGTCTGTCACTGTATAACACGGGTATAGTACTGGTGGAGACAGGTCTGTCATTGTACAACACTGGGGTACAGTACTGGTGGGGACAGGTCTGTCACTGTATAACACTGGGGTACAGTACTGGTGGGGACAGGTCAGTCAGTGTATAACATTGGGATACAGTACTGGTGGGGACAGGTCTGTCACTGTATAACACTGGGGTTCAGTACTGGTGGGGACGGGTCTGTCACTGTATAACACTGGGGTACAGTACTGGTGGGGACAGGTCTGTCTCTGTATAACACTGGGGTACAGTACTGGTGGGGACAGGTCTGTCACTGTATAACACTGGGGTACAGTACTGGTGGGGACAGGTCTGTCATTGTACAACACTGGGGTACAGTACTGGTGGGGACAGTTCTGTCACTGTATAACACTGGGGTACAGTACTGGTGGGGACAGGTCTGTCACTGTATAACACTGGGGTACAGTACTGGTGGGAACAGGTCTGTCACTGTATAACACTGGGGTACAGTACTGGTGGGGACAGGTCTGTCACTGTATAACACTGGGGTACAGTACTGGTGGGGACAGGTCTGTCACTGTATAACACTGGGGTACAGTACTGGTGGGGACGGGTCTGTCACTATATAACACTGGGGTACAGTACTGGTGGGGACAGGTCTGTCACTGTGTAACACTGGGGTACAGTACTGGTGGGGACAGGTCTCACTGTGTAACACTGGGGTACAGTACTGGTGGGGACAGGTCTGTCAGTGTATAACACTGGGGTACAGAACTGGTGGGGACGGGTCTGTCATTGTATAACATTGGGATACAGTACTGGTGTTGAAAGGTCTGTCATTGTACAACACTGGGGTACAGTACTGGTGGGGACAGGTCTGTCACTGTATAACACTGGGGTACAGTACTGGTGGGGACAGGTCTGTCATTGTACAACACTGGGGTACAGTACTGGTGGGGACAGGTCTGTCACTGTATAACACTGGGGTACAGTACTGGTGGGGACAGGTCTGTCATTGTACAACACTGGGGTACAGTACTGGTGGGGACAGGTCTGTCACTGTATAACACTGGGGTACAGTACTGGTGGGGACAGGTCTGTCACTGTATAACACTGGGGTACAGTACTGGTGGGGACAGGACTGTCAGTCACTGTATAACACTGCGGTACAGTACTGGTGGGGACAGGTCTGTCACTGTATAACACTGGGGTACAGTACTGGTGGGGACAGGTCTGTCATTGTACAACACTGGGGTACAGTACTGGTGGGGATAGGTCTGTCACTGTATAACACTGGGGTACAGTACTGGTGGGGACAGGTCTGTCACTGTATAACACTGGGGTACAGTACTGGTGGGGACAGGACTGTCAGTCACTGTATAACACTGGGGTACAGTACTGGTGGGGACTGGTCTGTCACTGTATAACACGGGTATAGTACTGGTGGGGACAGGTCTGTCATTGTACAACACTGGGGTACAGTACTGGTGGGGACAGGTCTGTAAGTGTATAACACTGGGGTACAGTACTGGTGGGGACAGGTCAGTCAGTGTATAACATTGGGATACAGTACTGGTGGGGACAGGTCTGTCACTGTATAACACTGGGGTTCAGTACTGGTGGGGACGGGTCTGTCACTGTATAACACTGGGGTACAGTACTGGTGGGGACAGGTCTGTCTCTGTATAACACTGGGGTACAGTACTGGTGGGGACAGGTCTGTCACTGTATAACACTGGGGTACAGTACTGGTGGGGACAGGTCTGTCATTGTACAACACTGGGGTACAGTACTGGTGGGGACAGTTCTGTCACTGTATAACACTGGGGTACAGTACTGGTGGGGACAGGTCTGTCACTGTATAACACTGGGGTACAGTACTGGTGGGAACAGGTCTGTCACTGTATAACACTGGGGTACAGTACTGGTGGGGACAGGTCTGTCACTGTATAACACTGGGGTACAGTACTGGTGGGGACAGGTCTGTCACTGTATAACACTGGGGTACAGTACTGGTGGGGACGGGTCTGTCACTATATAACACTGGGGTACAGTACTGGTGGGGACAGGTCTGTCACTGTGTAACACTGGGGTACAGTACTGGTGGGGACAGGTCTCACTGTGTAACACTGGGGTACAGTACTGGTGGGGACAGGTCTGTCAGTGTATAACACTGGGGTACAGAACTGGTGGGGACGGGTCTGTCATTGTATAACATTGGGATACAGTACTGGTGTTGAAAGGTCTGTCATTGTACAACACTGGGGTACAGTACTGGTGGGGACAGGTCTGTCACTGTATAACACTGGGGTACAGTACTGGTGGGGACAGGTCTGTCATTGTACAACACTGGGGTACAGTACTGGTGGGGACAGGTCTGTCACTGTATAACACTGGGGTACAGTACTGGTGGGGACAGGTCTGTCATTGTACAACACTGGGGTACAGTACTGGTGGGGACAGGTCTGTCACTGTATAACACTGGGGTACAGTACTGGTGGGGACAGGTCTGTCACTGTATAACACTGGGGTACAGTACTGGTGGGGACAGGACTGTCAGTCACTGTATAACACTGCGGTACAGTACTGGTGGGGACAGGTCTGTCACTGTATAACACTGGGGTACAGTACTGGTGGGGACAGGTCTGTCATTGTACAACACTGGGGTACAGTACTGGTGGGGATAGGTCTGTCACTGTATAACACTGGGGTACAGTACTGGTGGGGACAGGTCTGTCACTGTATAACACTGGGGTACAGTACTGGTGGGGACAGGACTGTCAGTCACTGTATAACACTGGGGTACAGTACTGGTGGGGACTGGTCTGTCACTGTATAACACGGGTATAGTACTGGTGGGGACAGGTCTGTCATTGTACAACACTGGGGTACAGTACTGGTGGGGACAGGTCTGTCCGTGTATAACACTGGGGTACAGTACTGGTGGGGACAGGTCTGTCATTGTACATCACTGGGGTACAGTACTGGTGGGGACAGGTCTGTCACTGTATAACACTGGGGTACAGTACTGGTGGGGACAGGTCTGTCACTGTATAACACTGGGGTACAGTACTGGTGGGGACAGGACTGTCACTGTATAACACTGGGGTACAGTACTGGTGGGGACAGGACTGTCAGTCACTGTATAACACGGGTACAGTACTGGTGGGGACAGGTCTGTCATTGTACAACACTGGGGTACAGTACTGGTGGGGACAGGTCTGTCACTGTATAACACTGAGGTACCATACTGGTGGGGACAGGTCTGTCACTGTATAACACTGAGGTACAATACTGGTGGGGACAGGTCTGTCACTGTATAACACTGGGGTACAGTACTGGTGGGGACGGGTCTGTCACTGTATAACACTGGGGTATAGTACTGGTGGGGAGGGATCTGTCACTGTATAACACTGGGGTACAGTACAGGTGGGGACGGGTCTGTCACTGTATAACACTGGGGTACAGTACTGGTGGGGACAGGTCTGTCTCTGTATAACACTGGGGTACAGTACTGGTGGGGACAGGTCTGTCTCTGTATAACACTGGGGTACAGTACTGGTGGGGACGGGTCTGTCACTGTATAACACTGGGGTACAGTACTGGTGGGGACAGGTCTGTCTCTGTATAACACTGGGGTACAGTACTGGTGGGGACAGGTCTGTCACTGTATAACACTGGGGTACAGTACTGGTGGGGACAGGTCTGTCACTGTATAACACTGGGGTACAGTACTGGTGGGGACAGGTCTGTCACTGTATAACACTGGGGTACAGTACTGGTGGGGACAGGTCTGTCACTGTATAAGAATGGGGTACAGTACTGGTGGGGACAGGTCTTTCACTGTATAACGCTGGGGTACAGTACTGGTGGGGACGGGTCTGTCACTATATAACACTGGGGTACAGTACTGGTGGGGACAGGTCTGTCACTGTGTAACACTGGGGTACAGTACTGGTGGGGACAGGTCTGTCACTGTCTTAACACTGGGGTACAGTACTGGTGGGGACAGGTCTGTCACTGTGTAACACTGGGGTACAGTACTGGTGGGGACAGGTCTGTCAGTGTATAACACTGGGGTACAGAACTGGTGGGGACGGGTCTGTCATTGTATAACATTGGGGTACAGTACTGGTGGGGACAGGTCTGTCACTGTATAACACTGGGGTACAGTACTGGTGGGGACAGGTCTGTCATTGTACAACACTGGGGTACAGTACTGGTGGGGACAGGTCTGTCACTGTATAACACTGGGGTACAGTACTGGTGGGGACAGGTCTGTCACTGTATAACACTGGGGTACAGTACTGGTGGGGACAGGACTGTCAGTCACTGTATAACACTGGGGTACAGTACTGGTGCGGACTGGTCTGTCACTGTATAACACGGGTATAGTACTGGTGGGGACAGGTCTGTCATTGTACAACACTGGGGTACAGTACTGGTGGGAACAGGTCTGTCCGTGTATAACACTGGGGTACAGTACTGGTGGGGACAGGTCTGTCATTGTACAACGCTGGGGTACAGTACTGGTGGGGACAGGTCTATCACTGTATAACACTGGGGTACAGTACTGGTGGGGACAGGTCTGTCACTGTATAACACTGGGGTACAGTACTGGTGGGGACAGGACTGTCACTGTATAACACTGGGGTACAGTACTGGTGGGGACAGGACTGTCAGTCACTGTATAACACTGGGGTACAGTACTGGTGGGGACTGGTCTGTCATTGTATAGCACGGGTACAGTACTGGTGGGGACAGGTCTGTCATTGTACAACACTGGGGTACAGTACTGGTGGGGACAGGTCTGTCACTGTATAACACTGAGGTACAATACTGGTGGGGACAGGTCTGTCACTGTATAACACTGAGGTACAATACTGGTGGGGATGGGTCTGTCACTGTATAACACTGGGGTACAGTACTGGTGGGGACAGGTCTGTGACTGTATAACACTGGGGTACAGTACTGGTGGGGACAGGTCTGTCTCTGTATAACACTGGGGTACAGTACTGGTGGGGATGGGTCTGTCACTGTATAACACTGGGGTACAGTACTGGTGGGGACAGGTCTGTGACTGTATAACACTGGGGTACAGTACTGGTGGGGACAGGTCTGTCTCTGTATAACACTGGGGTACAGTACTGGTGGTGATGGGTCTGTCACTGTATAACACTGGGGTACAGTACTGGTGGGGACAGGTCTGTGACTGTATAACACTGGGGTACAGTACTGGTGGGGACAGGTCTGTGACTGTATAACACTGGGGTACAGTACTTGTGGGGACAGGTCTGTCTCTGTATAACACTGGGGTACAGTACTGGTGGGGATGGGTCTGTCACTGTATAACACTGGGGTACAGTACTGGTGGGGACGGGTCTGTCACTATATAACACGGGTACAGTACTGGTGGGGACAGGTCTGTCACTGAATAACACTGGGGTACAGTACTGGTGGGGACAGGTCAGTCACTGTATAACACTGGGGTACAGTATTGGTGTGGACAGGTCTGTCATTGTACAACACTGGGGTACAGTACTGGTGGGGATAGGTCTGTCACTGTATAACACAGGGGTACCGTACTGGTGGGGACAGGTCTGTCACTGTATAACACTGGGGTACAGTACTGATGGGGACAGGTCTGTCACTGTATAACACTGGGGTACAGTACTGGTGGGGACAGGTCTGTCACTGTGTAACACTGGGGTACAGTACTGGTGGGGACGGGTCTGTCACTATATAACACTGGGGTACAGTACTGGTGGGGATGGGTTTGTGACTGTATAACACTGGGGTACAGTACTGGTGGGGACAGGTCTGTCTCTGTATAACACTGGGGTACAGTACTGGTGGGGACAGGTCTGTCACTGTATAACACTGGGGTACAGTACTGGTGGGGACAGGTCTGTCATTGTACAACACTGGGGTACAGTACTGGTGGGGACAGGTCTGTCACTGTATAACACTGGGGTACAGTACTGGTGGGGACAGGTCTGTCACTGTATAACACTGGGGTACAGTACTGGTGGGGATGGGTCTGTCACTGTATAACACTGGGGTACAGTACTGGTGGGGACAGGTCTGTCACTGTATAACACTGGGGTACAGTACTGGTGGGGACAGGTCTGTCACTGTATAACACTGGGGTACAGTACTGGTGGGGACAGGTCTGTCACTGTATAACACTGGGGTACAGTACTGGTGGGGACGGGTCTGTCACTATATAACACTGGGGTACAGTACTGGTGGGGACAGGTCTGTCACTGTGTAACACTGGGGTACAGTACTGGTGGGGACAGGTCTGTCACTGTGTAACACTGGGGTACAGTACTGGTGGGGACAGGTCTGTCAGTGTATAACACTGGGGTACAGAACTGGTGGGGATGGGTCTGTCATTGTATAACATTGGGATACAGTACTGGTGGGGACAGGTCTGTCATTGTACAACACTGGGGTACAGTACTGGTGGGGACAGGTCTGTCACTGTATAACACTGGGGTACAGAACAGGTGGGGACAGGTCTGTCACTGTATACCACTGGGGTACAGTACTGGTGGGGACAGGTCTGTCCGTGTATAACACTGGGGTAGAGTACTGGTGGGGACGGGTCTGTCACTGTATAACACTGGGGTAGAGTACTGGTGGGGACAGGACTGTCAGTCACTGTATAACACTGGGGTACAGTACTGGTGGGAACTGGTCTGTCACTGTATAACACGGGTACAGTACTGGTGGGGACAGGTCTGTCACTGTACAACACTGGGGTACAGTACTGGTGGGGACAGGTCTGTCCGTGTATAACACTGGGGTACAGTACTGGTGGGGACAGGTCTGTCATTGTACAACACTGGGGTACAGTACTGGTGGGGACAGGTCTGTCACTGTATAACACTGGGGTACAGTACTGGTGGGGACAGGTCTGTCACTGTATAACACTGGGATACAGTACTGGTGGGGACAGGTCAGTCAGTGTATAACATTGGGATACAGTACTGGTGGGGACAGGTCTGTCACTGTATAACACTGGGGTACAGTACTGGTGGGGACAGGTCTGTCACTGTATAACACTGGGGTACAGTACTGGTGGGGACAGGTCTGTCACTGTATAACACTGGGGTACAGTACTGGTGGGGACAGGTCTGTCACTGTGTAACCCTGGGGTACAGTACTGGTGGGGACAGGTCTGTCACTGTGTAACACTGGGGTACAGTACTGGTGGGGACAGTTCTGTCAGTGTATAACACTGGGGTACAGAACTGGTGGGGATGGGTCTGTCATTGTATAACATTGGGATACAGTACTGGTGGGGACAGGTCTGTCATTGTACAACACTGGGGTACAGTACTGGTGGGGACAGGTCTGTCACTGTATAACACTGGGGTACAGTACTGGTGGGGACAGGTCTGTCATTGTACAACACTGGGGTACAGTACTGGTGGGGACAGGTCTGTCACTGTATAACACTGGGGTACAGTACTGGTGGGGACAGGTCTGTCACTGTATAACACTGGGGTACAGTACTGGTGGGGACAGGACTGTCAGTCACTGTATAACACTGGGGTACAGTACTGGTGGGGACTGGTCTGTCACTGTATAACACGGGTATAGTACTGGTGGAGACAGGTCTGTCATTGTACAACACTGGGGTACAGTACTGGTGGGGACAGGTCTGTCACTGTATAACACTGGGGTACAGTACTGGTGGGGACAGGTCAGTCAGTGTATAACATTGGGATACAGTACTGGTGGGGACAGGTCTGTCACTGTATAACACTGGGGTTCAGTACTGGTGGGGACGGGTCTGTCAATGTATAACACTGGGGTACAGTACTGGTGGGGACAGGTCTGTCTCTGTATAACACTGGGGTACAGTACTGGTGGGGACAGGTCTGTCACTGTATAACACTGGGGTACAGTACTGGTGGGGACAGGTCTGTCATTGTACAACACTGGGGTACAGTACTGGTGGGGACAGTTCTGTCACTGTATAACACTGGGGTACAGTACTGGTGGGGACAGGTCTGTCACTGTATAACACTGGGGTACAGTACTGGTGGGAACAGGTCTGTCACTGTATAACACTGGGGTACAGTACTGGTGGGGACAGGTCTGTCACTGTATAACACTGGGGTACAGTACTGGTGGGGACAGGTCTGTCACTGTATAACACTGGGGTACAGTACTGGTGGGGACGGGTCTGTCACTATATAACACTGGGGTACAGTACTGGTGGGGACAGGTCTGTCACTGTGTAACACTGGGGTACAGTACTGGTGGGGACAGGTCTCACTGTGTAACACTGGGGTACAGTACTGGTGGGGACAGGTCTGTCAGTGTATAACACTGGGGTACAGAACTGGTGGGGACGGGTCTGTCATTGTATAACATTGGGATACAGTACTGGTGTTGAAAGGTCTGTCATTGTACAACACTGGGGTACAGTACTGGTGGGGACAGGTCTGTCACTGTATAACACTGGGGTACAGTACTGGTGGGGACAGGTCTGTCATTGTACAACACTGGGGTACAGTACTGGTGGGGACAGGTCTGTCACTGTATAACACTGGGGTACAGTACTGGTGGGGACAGGTCTGTCATTGTACAACACTGGGGTACAGTACTGGTGGGGACAGGTCTGTCACTGTATAACACTGGGGTACAGTACTGGTGGGGACAGGTCTGTCACTGTATAACACTGGGGTACAGTACTGGTGGGGACAGGACTGTCAGTCACTGTATAACACTGCGGTACAGTACTGGTGGGGACAGGTCTGTCACTGTATAACACTGGGGTACAGTACTGGTGGGGACAGGTCTGTCATTGTACAACACTGGGGTACAGTACTGGTGGGGATAGGTCTGTCACTGTATAACACTGGGGTACAGTACTGGTGGGGACAGGTCTGTCACTGTATAACACTGGGGTACAGTACTGGTGGGGACAGGACTGTCAGTCACTGTATAACACTGGGGTACAGTACTGGTGGGGACTGGTCTGTCACTGTATAACACGGGTATAGTACTGGTGGGGACAGGTCTGTCATTGTACAACACTGGGGTACAGTACTGGTGGGGACAGGTCTGTCCGTGTATAACACTGGGGTACAGTACTGGTGGGGACAGGTCTGTCATTGTACATCACTGGGGTACAGTACTGGTGGGGACAGGTCTGTCACTGTATAACACTGGGGTACAGTACTGGTGGGGACAGGTCTGTCACTGTATAACACTGGGGTACAGTACTGGTGGGGACAGGACTGTCACTGTATAACACTGGGGTACAGTACTGGTGGGGACAGGACTGTCAGTCCCTGTATAACACGGGTACAGTACTGGTGGGGACAGGTCTGTCATTGTACAACACTGGGGTACAGTACTGGTGGGGACAGGTTTGTCACTGTATAACACTGAGGTACAATACTGGTGGGGACAGGTCTGTCACTGTATAACACTGAGGTACAATACTGGTGGGGACAGGTCTGTCACTGTATAACACTGGGGTACAGTACTGGTGGGGACGGGTCTGTCACTGTATAACACTGGGGTATAGTACTGGTGGGGAGGGATCTGTCACTGTATAACACTGGGGTACAGTACAGGTGGGGACGGGTCTGTCACTGTATAACACTGGGGTACAGTACTGGTGGGGACAGGTCTGTCTCTGTATAACACTGGGGTACAGTACTGGTGGGGACAGGTCTGTCACTGTATAACACTGGGGTTCAGTACTGGTGGGGACGGGTCTGTCACTGTATAACACTGGGGTACAGTACTGGTGGGGACAGGTCTGTCTCTGTATAACACTGGGGTACAGTACTGGTGGGGACAGGTCTGTCACTGTATAACACTGGGGTACAGTACTGGTGGGGACAGGTCTGTCACTGTATAACACTGGGGTACAGTACTGGTGGGGACAGGTCTGTCACTGTATAACACTGGGGTACAGTACTGGTGGGGACAGGTCTGTCACTGTATAAGAATGGGGTACAGTACTGGTGGGGACTGGTCTTTCACTGTATAACGCTGGGGTACAGTACTGGTGGGGACGGGTCTGTCACTATATAACACTGGGGTACAGTACTGGTGGGGACAGGTCTGTCACTGTGTAACACTGGGGTACAGTACTGGTGGGGACAGGTCTGTCACTGTCTTAACACTGGGGTACAGTACTGGTGGGGACAGGTCTGTCACTGTGTAACACTGCGGTACAGTACTGGTGGGGACAGGTCTGTCAGTGTATAACACTGGGGTACAGAACTGGTGGGGACGGGTCTGTCATTGTATAACATTGGGGTACAGTACTGGTGGGGACAGGTCTGTCACTGTATAACACTGGGGTACAGTACTGGTGGGGACAGGTCTGTCATTGTACAACACTGGGGTACAGTACTGGTGGGGACAGGTCTGTCACTGTATAACACTGGG
Source organism: Carcharodon carcharias (assembly GCF_017639515.1). NCBI lineage: Eukaryota > Metazoa > Chordata > Chondrichthyes > Lamniformes > Lamnidae > Carcharodon > Carcharodon carcharias. The sequence continues at coordinate 7,177,579 of NC_054468.1, forward strand.
GTACAGTACTGGTGGGGACAGGTCTGTCACTGTATAACACTGGGGTACAGTACTGGTGGGGACAGGACTGTCAGTCACTGTATAACACTGGGGTACAGTACTGGTGCGGACTGGTCTGTCACTGTATAACACGGGTATAGTACTGGTGGGGACAGGTCTGTCATTGTACAACACTGGGGTACAGTACTGGTGGGAACAGGTCTGTCCGTGTATAACACTGGGGTACAGTACTGGTGGGGACAGGTCTGTCATTGTACAACGCTGGGGTACAGTACTGGTGGGGACAGGTCTATCACTGTATAACACTGGGGTACAGTACTGGTGGGGACAGGTCTGTCACTGTATAACACTGGGGTACAGTACTGGTGGGGACAGGACTGTCACTGTATAACACTGGGGTACAGTACTGGTGGGGACAGGACTGTCAGTCACTGTATAACACTGGGGTACAGTACTGGTGGGGACTGGTCTGTCACTGTATAGCACGGGTACAGTACTGGTGGGGACAGGTCTGTCATTGTACAACACTGGGGTACAGTACTGGTGGGGGCAGGTCTGTCACTGTATAACACTGAGGTACAATACTGGTGGGGACAGGTCTGTCACTGTATAACACTGAGGTACAATACTGGTGGGGATGGGTCTGTCACTGTATAACACTGGGGTACAGTACTGGTGGGGACAGGTCTGTGACTGTATAACACTGGGGTACAGTACTGGTGGGGACAGGTCTGTCTCTGTATAACACTGGGGTACAGTACTGGTGGGGATGGGTCTGTCACTGTATAACACTGGGGTACAGTACTGGTGGGGACAGGTCTGTGACTGTATAACCCTGGGGTACAGTACTGGTGGGGACAGGTCTGTCTCTGTATAACACTGGGGTACAGTACTGGTGGTGATGGGTCTGTCACTGTATAACACTGGGGTACAGTACTGGTGGGGACAGGTCTGTGACTGTATAACACTGGGGTACAGTACTGGTGGGGACGGGTCGGTCATTGTATAACATTGGGATACAGTACTGGTGGGGACAGGTCTGTCACTGTATAACACTGGGGTACAGTACTGGTGGGGACGGGTCTGTCTCTGTATAACACTGGGGTACAGTACTGGTGGGGACAGGTCTGTCTCTGTATAACACTGGGGTACAGTACTGGTGGGGACAGGTCTGTCACTGTATAACACTGGGGTACAGTACTGGTGGGGACAGGTCTGTCATTGTACAACACTGGGGTACAGTACTGGTGGGGACAGGTCTGTCGCTGAAGAACACTGGGGTACAGTACTGGTGGGGACAGGTCTGTCACTGTATAACACTGGGGTACAGTACTGGTGGGGACAGGTCAGTCACTGTATAACACTGGGGTACAGTACTGGTGGGGACAGGTCTGTCACTGTATAACACTGGGGTACAGTACTGGTGGGAACAGGTCTGTCACTGTGTAACACTGGGGTACAGTACTGGTGGGTACGGGTCTGTCACTATATAACACTGTGGTACAGTACTGGTGGGGATGGGTCTGTCACTGTGTAACACTGGGGTACAGTACTGGTGGGGACAGGTCCGTCACCGTGTAACACTGGGGTACAGTACTGGTGGGGACAGGTCTGTCACTGAATAACACTGGGGTACAGTACTGGTGGGGACAGGTCAGTCACTGTATAACACTGGGGTACAGTACTGGTGGGGATGGGTCTGTCTCTGTATAACACTGGGGTACAGTACTGGTGGGGACAGGTCAGTCACTGTATAACACTGGGGTACAGTACTGGTGGGGACAGGTCAGTCACTGTATAACACTGGGGTACAGTACTGGTGGGGACAGGTCTGTCACTGAATAACACTGGGGTACAGTACTGGTGGGGACAGGTCAGTCACTGTATAACACTGGGGTACAGTATTGGTGTGGACAGGTCTGTCATTGTACAACAATGGGGTACAGTACTGGTGGGGATAGGTCTGTCACTGTATAACACAGGGGTACAGTACTGGTGGGGACAGGTCTGTCACTGTATAACACTGGGGTACAGTACTGATGGGGACAGGTCTGTCACTGTGTAACACTGGGGTACAGTACTGGTGGGGACGGGTCTGTCACTATATAACACTGGGGTACAGTACTGGTGGGGATGGGTCTGTGACTGTATAACACTGGGGTACAGTACTGGTGGGGACAGGTCTGTCTCTGTATAACACTGGGGTACAGTACTGGTGGGGACAGGTCTGTCACTGTATAACACTGGGGTACAGTACTGGTGGGGACAGGTCTGTCATTGTACAACACTGGGGTACAGTACTGGTGGGGACAGGTCTGTCACTGTATAACACTGGGGTACAGTACTGGTGGGGACAGGTCAGTCACTGTATAACACTGGGGTACAGTACTGGTGGGGATGGGTCTGTCACTGTATAACACTGGGGTACAGTACTGGTGGGGACAGGTCTGTCACTGTATAACACTGGGGTACAGTACTGGTGGGGACAGGTCTGTCACTGTATAACACTGGGGTACAGTACTGGTGGGGACAGGTCTGTCAGTGTATAACACTGGGGTACAGTACTGGTGGGGACAGGTCTGTCACTGTGTAACACTGGGGTACAGTACTGGTGGGGACAGGTCTGTCAGTGTATAACACTGGGGTACAGAACTGGTGGGGATGGGTCTGTCATTGTATAACATTGGGATACAGTACTGGTGGGGACAGGTCTGTCATTGTACAACACTGGGGTACAGTACTGGTGGGGACAGGTCTGTCACTGTATAACACTGGGGTACAGTACTGGTGGGGACAGGTCTGTCATTGTACAACACTGGGGTACAGTACTGGTGGGGACAGGTCTGTCACTGTATAACACTGGGGTACAGTACTGGTGGGGACAGGTCTGTCACTGTATAACACTGGGGTACAGTACTGGTGGGGACAGGACTTTCAGTCACTGTATAACACTGGGGTACAGTACTGGTGGGGACTGGTCTGTCACTGTATAACACGGGTATAGTACTGGTGGGGACAGGTCTGTCATTGTACAACACTGGGGTACAGTACTGGTGGGGACAGGTCTGTCACTGTATAACACTGGGGTACAGTACTGGTGGGGACAGGTCTGTCATTGTACAACACTGGGGTACAGTACTGGTGGGGACAGGTCTGTCACTGTATAACACTGGGGTACAGTACTGGTGGGGACAGGTCTGTCACTGTATAACACTGGGGTACAGTACTGGTGGGGACAGGTCAGTCAGTGTATAACATTGGGATACAGTACTGGTGGGGACAGGTCTGTCACTGTATAACACTGGGGTACAGTACTGGTGGGGACAGGTCTGTCACTGTATAACACTGGGGTACAGTACTGGTGGGGACAGGTCTGTCACTGTATAACACTGGGGTACAGTACTGGTGGGGACGGGTCTGTCACTATATAACACTGGGGTACATTACTGGTGGGGACAGGTCTGTCACTGTGTAACACTGGGGTACAGTACTGGTGGGGACAGGTCTGTCACTGTGTAACACTGGGGTACAGTACTGGTGGGGACAGTTCTGTCAGTGTATAACACTGGGGTACAGAACTGGTGGGGATGGGTCTGTCATTGTATAACATTGGGATACAGTACTGGTGGGGACAGGTCTGTCATTGTACAACACTGGGGTACAGTACTGGTGGGGACAGGTCTGTCACTGTATAACACTGGGGTACAGTACTGGTGGGGACAGGTCTGTCATTGTACAACACTGGGGTACAGTACTGGTGGGGACAGGTCTGTCACTGTATAACACTGGGGTACAGTACTGGTGGGGACAGGTCTGTCACTGTATAACACTGGGGTACAGTACTGGTGGGGACAGGACTGTCAGTCACTGTATAACACTGGGGTACAGTACTGGTGGGGACTGGTCTGTCACTGTATAACACGGGTATAGTACTGGTGGAGACAGGTCTGTCATTGTACAACACTGGGGTACAGTACTGGTGGGGACAGGTCTGTCCGTGTATAACACTGGGGTACAGTACTGGTGGGGACAGGTCTGTCATTGTACAACACTGGGGTACAGTACTGGTGGGGACAGGTCTGTCACTGTATAACAGTGGGGTACAGTACTGGTGGGGACAGGTCTGTCATTGTACAACACTGGGGTACAGTACTGGTGGGGACAGGTCTGTCACTGTATAACACTGGGGTACAGTACTGGTGGGGACAGGTCTGTCATTGTACAACACTGGGGTACAGTACTGGTGGGGACAGGTCTGTCACTGTATAACACTGGGGTACAGTACTGGTGGGGACAGGTCTGTCACTGTATAACACTGGGGTACAGTACTGGTGGGGACAGGACTGTCAGTCACTGTATAACACTGGGGTACAGTACTGGTGGGGACTGGTCTGTCACTGTATAACACGGGTATAGTACTGGTGGAGACAGGTCTGTCATTGTACAACACTGGGGTACAGTACTGGTGGGGACAGGTCTGTCCGTGTATAACACTGGGGTACAGTACTGGTGGGGACAGGTCTGTCATTGTACAACACTGGGGTACAGTACTGGTGGGGACAGGTCTGTCACTGTATAACAGTGGGGTACAGTACTGGTGGGGACAGGTCTGTCACTGTATAACACTGGGGTACAGTACTGGTGGGGACAGGTCAGTCAGTGTATAACATTGGGATACAGTACTGGTGGGGACAGGTCTGTCACTGTATAACACTGGGGTTCAGTACTGGTGGGGACGGGTCTGTCACTGTATAACACTGGGGTACAGTACTGGTGGGGACAGGTCTGTCTCTGTATAACACTGGGGTACAGTACTGGTGGGGACAGGTCTGTCACTGTATAACACTGGGGTACAGTACTGGTGGGGACAGGTCTGTCATTGTACAACACTGGGGTACAGTACTGGTGGGGACAGTTCTGTCACTGTATAACACTGGGGTACAGTACTGGTGGGGACAGGTCTGTCACTGTATAACACTGGGGTACAGTACTGGTGGGAACAGGTCTGTCACTGTATAACACTGGGGTACAGTACTGGTGGGGACAGGTCTGTCACTGTATAACACTGGGGTACAGTACTGGTGGGGACAGGTCTGTCACTGTATAACACTGGGGTACAGTACTGGTGGGGACGGGTCTGTCACTATATAACACTGGGGTACAGTACTGGTGGGGACAGGTCTGTCACTGTGTAACACTGGGGTACAGTACTGGTGGGGACAGGTCTGTCACTGTGTAACACTGGGGTACAGTACTGGTGGGGACAGGTCTGTCACTGTATAACACTGGGGTACAGAACTGGTGGGGACGGGTCTGTCATTGTATAACATTGGGATACAGTACTGGTGGGGACAGGTCTGTCACTGTATAACACTGGGGTACAGTACTGGTGGGGACAGGACTGTCAGTCACTGTATAACACTGGGGTACAGTACTGGTGGGGACTGGTCTGTCACTGTATAACACGGGTATAGTACTGGTGGGGACAGGTCTGTCATTGTACAACACTGGGGTACAGTACTGGTGGGGACAGGTCTGTCCGTGTATAACACTGGGGTACAGTACTGGTGGGGACAGGTCTGTCATTGTACAACACTGGGGTACAGTACTGGTGGGGACAGGTCTGTCACTGTATAACACTGGGGTACAGTACTGGTGGGGACAGGTCTGTCACTGTATAACACTGGGGTACAGTACTGGTGGGGACAGGACTGTCACTGTATAACACTGGGGTACAGTACTGGTGGGGACAGGACTGTCAGTCACTGTATAACACGGGTACAGTACTGGTGGGGACAGGTCTGTCATTGTACAACACTGGGGTACAGTACTGGTGGGGACAGGTCTGTCACTGTATAACACTGAGGTACAATACTGGTGGGGACAGGTCTGTCACTGTATAACACTGAGGTACAATACTGGTGGGGACAGGTCTGTCACTGTATAACACTGGGGTACAGTACTGGTGGGGACGGGTCTGTCACTGTATAACACTGGGGTATAGTACTGGTGGGGAGGGATCTGTCACTGTATAACACTGGGGTACAGTACAGGTGGGGACGGGTCTGTCACTGTATAACACTGGGGTACAGTACTGGTGGGGACAGGTCTGTCTCTGTATAACACTGGGGTACAGTACTGGTGGGGACAGGTCTGTCACTGTATAACACTGGGGTTCAGTACTGGTGGGGACGGGTCTGTCACTGTATAACACTGGGGTACAGTACTGGTGGGGACAGGTCTGTCTCTGTATAACACTGGGGTACAGTACTGGTGGGGACAGGTCTGTCACTGTATAACACTGGGGTACAGTACTGGTGGGGACTGGTCTGTCACTGTATAACACTGGGGTACAGTACTGGTGGGGACAGGTCTGTCACTGTATAACACTGGGGTACAGTACTGGTGGGGACAGGTCTGTCACTGTATAAGAATGGGGTACAGTACTGGTGGGGACAGGTCTTTCACTGTATAACGCTGGGGTACAGTACTGGTGGGGACGGGTCTGTCACTATATAAAACTGGGGTACAGTACTGGTGGGGACAGGTCTGTCACTGTGTAACACTGGGGTACAGTACTGGTGGGGACAGGTCTGTCACTGTCTTAACACTGGGGTACAGTACTGGTGGGGACAGGTCTGTCAGTGTATAACACTGGGGTACAGAACTGGTGGGGACGGGTCTGTCATTGTATAACATTGGGGTACAGTACTGGTGGGGACAGGTCTGTCACTGTATAACACTGGGGTACAGTACTGGTGGGGACAGGTCTGTCATTGTACAACACTGGGGTACAGTACTGGTGGGGACAGGTCTGTCACTGTATAACACTGGGGTTCAGTACTGGTGGGGACAGGTCTGTCACTGTATAACACTGGGGTACAGTACTGGTGGGGACAGGACTGTCAGTCACTGTATAACACTGGGGTACAGTACTGGTGCGGACTGGTCTGTCACTGTATAACACGGGTATAGTACTGGTGGGGACAGGTCTGTCATTGTACAACACTGGGGTACAGTACTGGTGGGAACAGGTCTGTCCGTGTATAACACTGGGGTACAGTACTGGTGGGGACAGGTCTGTCATTGTACAACGCTGGGGTACAGTACTGGTGGGGACAGGTCTATCACTGTATAACACTGGGGTACAGTACTGGTGGGGACAGGTCTGTCACTGTATAACACTTGGGTACAGTACTGGTGGGGACAGGACTGTCACTGTATAACACTGGGGTACAGTACTGGTGGGGACAGGACTGTCAGTCACTGTATAACACTGGGGTACAGTACTGGTGGGGACTGGTCTGTCACTGTATAGCACGGGTACAGTACTGGTGGGGACAGGTCTGTCATTGTACAACACTGGGGTACAGTACTGGTGGGGACAGGTCTGTCACTGTATAACACTGAGGTACAATACTGGTGGGGACAGGTCTGTCACTGTATAACACTGAGGTACAATACTGGTGGGGATGGGTCTGTCACTGTATAACACTGGGGTACAGTACTGGTGGGGACAGGTCTGTGACTGTATAACACTGGGGTACAGTACTGGTGGGGACAGGTCTGTCTCTGTATAACACTGGGGTACAGTACTGGTGGGGATGGGTCTGTCACTGTATAACACTGGGGTACAGTACTGGTGGGGACAGGTCTGTGACTGTATAACACTGGGGTACAGTACTGGTGGGGACAGGTCTGTCTCTGTATAACACTGGGGTACAGTACTGGTGGTGATGGGTCTGTCACTGTATAACACTGGGGTACAGTACTGGTGGGGACAGGTCTGTGACTGTATAACACTGGGGTACAGTACTGGTGGGGACAGGTCTGTGACTGTATAACACTGGGGTACAGTACTTGTGGGGACAGGTCTGTCTCTGTATAACACTGGGGTACAGTACTGGTGGGGATGGGTCTGTCACTGTATAACACTGGGGTACAGTACTGGTGGGGACAGGTCTGTCACTGTATAACACTGGGGTACAGTACTGGTGGGGACGGGTCTGTTACTGTATAACACTGGGGTATAGTACTGGTGGGGACGGGTCTGTCACTGTATAACACGGGTACAGTACAGGTGGGGACGGGTCTGTCACTTTATAACACTGGGGTACAGTACTGGTGGGGATGGGTCTGTCACTGTATAACACTGGGGTACAGTACTGGTGGGGACAGGTCTGTGACTGTATAACACTGGGGTACAGTACTGGTGGGGACAGGTCTGTCTCTGTATAACACTGGGGTACAGTACTGGTGGGGATGGGTCTGTCACTGTATAACACTGGGGTACAGTACTGGTGGGGACAGGTCTGTGATTGTATAACACTGGGGTACAGTACTGGTGGGGACAGGTCTGTCTCTGTATAACACTGGGGTACAGTACTGGTGGGGATGGGTCTGTCACTGTATAACACTGGGGTACAGTACTGGTGGGGACAGGTCTGTGACTGTATAACACTGGGGTACAGTACTGGTGGGGACAGGTCTGTCTCTGTATAACACTGGGGTACAGTACTGGTGGGGATGGGTCTGTCACTGTATAACACTGGGGTACAGTACTGGTGGGGACAGGTCTGTAACTGTATAACACTGGGGTACAGTAATTGTGGGGACGGGTCTGTCACTATCATACAGGGTGGGTTACCTAGCATCGACCAGGGCATTGGCAATGATAACGCCAAACCCAGTCCTGTTGACCCTGCAAAGTCCTCCTTCCTAACATCTGGGGTTAGTGTCAAAATTGGGAGAGCTTGTCTCACAGACTCGTCAAGCAACAGCCTGACATAGCCATTCCCACAAAATCATACCTTACAGACAATGTCCCAACACCTTGCACCCCATCCCTGTCTATATCCTGTGCCTCTGCCAGAGGTGGCAGCACACTGGTACACTGTCGGGAGTGAGTTGCCATGGGTGTTATCAGCATCGACTCTGGAACCCATGAGGTTTCATGGCACCAGGTCGAACATGATCAAGGAAACCTCCTGCAGGCTGCCGCTTATCACCATCCCACCCCCTCAGCTAACGAATCAATACTCCCCTGTGCTGAACACCACTTGGAGGATGCACTGAGGATTCCTATGGCACAGTCTGTACTCTGGGTGGCACTTCAATGTTCGTAACCACGAGTGGCTCAGTAGCACCACCACAGACTAAGCTGGCAAGTCCTTAAGGACATAGCTGCTGGACTGGGTCTGCGCTAGGTGTTGTGGAAACCAACAAGAGGCAAAAACCTGACCTCGTCCTCGCTAGTCTACTTGCCGCTGATGCATCTGTTCATGACAGTTTTGGTGGGAGTGATCACTGCACTGTCCTTGTGGAGATGAAGTCTTGTGTTCACATTGAGAATACTTTCCATCGTGTTGTGTGGCACTACCACCGTACTAAATGAGAGAGATCTCAAACAGGTTTAGCAACTCAAGACTGGGTATCCATGAGGTTCTGTGGGCCATCAGCAGCAGCAGAATTGTACTCAAGCACAATCTGTAACCTCATGGCCCAGCATATCCCCCACTCCACCATTACCATCAAGCCAGGGGATCAACCCTGGTTCAATGAAGAGTGCAGGAGGGCATGTCAGGAGCAGCACCAGGCATACCTAAAAATAAGGTGTCTACCTGCTGAAGCTATTACACAGGACAACTTGTGTGCCAAACAGCATAAGCAGCAAGTGATAGACAGAGCTCAGCGACTCCACAGCCAAGCGCATCAGATCTAAGCTCTGCAGTCCTGCCACTGTCGTGAATTGGGGTGGCCCATTAAACAACTAAGTGGAGGAGGAAGTTCCACAAATATCCCTATCCTCATTGATGGGGGAGCTCAGCACCTCCAGTGCGAAAGATTAGGCTGAAGCATTTGTAACAATCTTAAGCCAGAAATACCAAATGGATGATCCATCTCGGCCTCCTCCAGTGGTCCTCAGTGTAGCTTTTGACTCCCTTGCCAAACAAATTCTGTCTAACTCTACCTTGAATAAATTCAAGACCCAGCTTCCACTACATTCTTGGGAAGAGAATTCCACACACCAATGACCCTTTGGGAGAAAAGGTTTCTCCTCCTCTCCCTCTCTTAAAAGGGAGACCTCTTATTCTTAAACTATGCCCCAAGTTTTTGTCTGTCCCACAAGAGGAAACATCCTCCGGGTATCCACCCTATCAAGTCCCCTTAGGATCTTATATGTTTCAATAAGTTCACCTCTCATTCTTCTAAACTCCAAGGGATTTAGGCACAGCCTGCTCAACCTTTCTTCATAAAGCAACCCCTTCATCCCAGAAATGAGTCCAGTGAATCTTCTCTGAACTCCGTCTAAAGCAGCTATATCTTTTTTCAGATAAGGAGACCAAACTGCACACACTACTCCAGAGATGGTGTCATTGAAGCACTGTACAGTTGTGGTAAAACTTCCCTACTTTTATATTGACTTATCCACCCTCTACAAGGCACAAGTCAGGAGTGCGGTGGAATACTTTCCACTTGCCTGGATGAGTGCAGCCCCAATAACATTCAGAAAGCTCGACAAAGTAGCCCACTTATAGGCATCTCATTCACCACCTTAAACATTCACTCCCTCCGCCACGGACACACAATGGCAACAGTATGTACCATCTCTAAGATGCACTGCAGCAACTTTACTGGGGCACCTTCAATAGCAGCTTCCAAAGTCACAACCTCTACCTCAGAGAAGGACAAGGGCAGCAGATGGATGGGACACCATCTCCTGGGAGTTCCCCTCCAAACCACGCACCAAAATGACTTGGAGAAATATCACCGTTCCTTCAGTGTCGCTGGGTCAAAATCCTGGAACTCCATCCCTAACAGCACTGTGGGTGTACCTACACCACGTGGACTGCAGTGGATCAAGAAGGCAGCTCACAACCACCTTCTTGAGGGCAATTAGGGATGGGCAATAAAAATGATGCCAGCAATGCCTACGTCCTGTTAAAGAATGAGAAAAACACTGGGGTACGGTATTGGTTATTGGTCTGTCACTGTATAACACTGTATAACACTGGTAATGTCCTTGGAAAAAACTGGGTTACAGTAAATATCGCTGGAGGTGATGTTATCTAAGGCAAGATGAATTAAGAATACCACGCCAGATTGGCATGGAATTGCAACATACATTGGCTGAGTTGGGATGCTTTGGTTATTGAAATGACTCTGTTGAGTCTGTACTTCAATGATTTGCATCTTTTTGTACCGGACTAATAGACAGGTCTTGATGGTGGCTGTGGGTGGAATAAATTGGAATCTGGTCTGTGAATCCCAGCATCAGGCAGAAGAATCTTTATTTGGCCCAGTATATTTTCCATTTGTCTTGGATGACTGGCATTGCAATTTCCTAATAGTTAATTAAGGATGTATGATGCCTTCAAAATGTCAATAAATCACAACAGGCTGAAGATCTGACCTTTCTCGGTGTGAGAATGATGAAGGGTTTGATCATGCAATGTATATTGATGTCTAGCAACAGTCAGAGCAGAGAATCCTTGGAAGCTTGAACTCATGGGTTAGTCTTCAGCTTTTGCATTGTTTAATTTCTCCTTCTCCCTCGCCCTTCCCCCATTGAATTGGCTTTCCCTCCCCTCAGGAACACAAGGTAAATGTTTATGAACTCTAATCCCAATGGGTTTTCAGAATGGCCCATTAGAATTGAGGAGCAATCTTTCATACACAATATTCATCATATGTTGCTTGTTCATTGCTCCTGTTTTTGCCAGAGTTTGTTGTGTTTGGAGATGTAATTTTCAGGAGGTCCCTTAATATATTTCCCCCCTCCAAAACAGGTAACTGGAACCAGAAAGTAGGGATAATTGGTTCATTTTTGGGTTGATAAACTGTAACTAATGGACTGCCACAAGGATTAATACTAGGGCCTCGACTGTTTACAATCTATCCATGACTTGGATGAAGGGACTGAATGTAAGGTTATTAAATTTGCTGAGGTAGGAGAGTAAATTGTGAGCAGGACATAAGGGGTCTGCAAAGGGAGACAGGTTAAGTGAGTGGGCAAAAATTTGGCAGATGGAGAATAATGTAAGAAAGTGTGAACTTGTCCACTTTGGCAGGAAGAATAGTAAAGCAGTATATTAGTTAAACAGCAAGAGCTTGCAGAACTCTGGTACAGACGGATCTGGGTGCCTTGGCACATGAATCATAAAAAGTTAGTCTGCAGGTGCAGCAAGTGATTAGGAAGGCAAATTGAATATTTGCGTTTATTACAAAGTTAACGGAATGTAAAAGTAAGAAAGCTTTGTTACAATTGTATAGAGTGTTGGTGTGACCACATCTGGAGTACCGGGTACTGCTTTGATCTCCTTAATTTAATTAAGAAAGGATATAATTGCATTAGAAGCAGTTCAAAGAAAATTTCACTTGACTGATTCCTGGGTTGAAGAGGTTGTCTCATGTGGAAAAGTTGGACAGGTTGAGCCTGTATCGATTGGAGTTTAGAAGAATGAAAGGTGATCTTATTAAACAAATAAGATTCTGAGGGAGCTTGACAGGTGGGTGCTGAAAGAATGTCTCCACTTGTGGGAGAGTCTAGAATCAGTGTCAAAGGTTATGAGGAAAGGCTCTTCATCCTCCAGATGACGGGGCTGAGAGATGATCATGTTTAAGGTGCATCAGTATTGGACTGATAAGCCTGGAAAACTATTTGAAACAGAGTAGGAAAAAAGGGACATGGGTTCAAACTCATCAAATGGCCACATTAATAGGATGCCAGGAAATTCTTCACACATTGACCAACCCTGGGAATCAGCTCCAGATAGAGAGGTGAATATGAAACGCCTGACATAGTTCAGGAAATAATTGCATATTGCAATGGGTGGACAGTGATTAGATGAATAAATTAAGATGGACTGGCCTTTCTCATTTCAATTGATATTTTAATTAGGGTTCCATATATTCTTTGCTATTAATGTTATGCACCATTCTTTTCTTTGTGTTGATGCCACCTTTATTGTCTGTAGCCTGCCTGAATGAGATTGCAAGTGAATCTAATATTCTGGCAATGCCTGCTATTGGCATGTGAATATCTTATAATTGTTAGTATGTAAGACATGAACACATGGCAGGCTCCCCAGTGCCATGATTTATTCATATCCCCCAGTGTTACTAACTTTATCTGGATGTGAAATATAGAAACAGAAAGAGGCGATTCAGTCCCTTGAATCTATTCTGGAATTCAGTTAGATCATGGATAATCCATACCTTAACTCCATCCACTCACCTCGGTTCTTTTTTATTCATTCATGAGATGTGGGCTTCGCTGGCTGGTCCAGCATTTATTGCCCATCCCTAGTTGCCCTTCAGAAGGTGGTGGTGAGCTGCCTTCTTGAACCGCTGCAGTCCCTATGGTGTAGGTCACCCACAGTGCTGTTAGGGAGGGAGTTCCAGGATTTTGACCCAGTGACAGTGAAGGAATAGCGATGTATTTCCAAGTCAGAATGGTGAGTGGCTTGGAGGGGAACTTCCAGGTGGTAGCGTTTCCATGTATCTGCTGCCCTTGTCCTTCTAGAGGGTAGTGGTTGTGGGTTTGGAAGGTGCTATCTAGGGAGCCTTGGTGAATTCTTGCAGTGCATCTTGTAGATGGTACACAACTGCTACTGTGCGTCTTTAGTGAAGTGAGTGAATGTTTTTGGATGCAGTGCCAGTCAAGCAGGCTGCTTTGTCCTGGATGCTCTCAAGGCTGGAGTGTTGTGGGAGCTGCACTCATCAAGGTGATTGGGGAGTATTCCATCACATTCCTGACCTGTGCCTCATAAATGGTGGACAGGCTTTGGAGAGTCAGGAGGCAAGTTACTCACTGCAGGATTCCTAGCCTTTGACCTGCTTTTGTAGCCACAGTATTTATATGGCTAGTCCAGTTCAGTTTCTGGTCAATGATAACCTCCAAGATGCTGATAGTGGAGAATTCAGTGATGGTAATGCCATTGAATGTCATGGGGCGATGGTTAGATTCTCTCTTGTTGGAGAGGGTCATTGTGTGGCACTTGTGTGGTGTGAATGTTACTTGCCACTTGTCAGCCCAAGCCAGGATATTGTCCAGGCCCTGTTACATTTGGACATGGACTACTTCAGTATCTGAGGAGTTGTGAATGGTGCTGAACATTGTGCAATCATCAGCGAACATCCCCACTTCTGACCTTATGATGAAGCAGCTGAAGGTGGTTGGGCCTGGGACCCTACCAAATGTTCCATAATCTTTAATACCCTTAACGCCTAACAAAAACCCATTGATCTCAGTTTTGAATTGCCTTAGTCTTGCCAGCGTTTTATGGGAGAAAGCTCCAGTTTTTAAATCTTTGAATGTTTCAGTAATGTCCTCATTTTACTTGATGCTGGATTCTTCTGTTTGCATTTCTTGCCAGATCAAGGCAGATTGATGGAATTAAAATGCAGATCAAACATAATGTTAAAGAATGGTGGCACAGGCTTGAAGGGCTAACTGGTGGCCTCAGGCTCCTTTGGTAAATTCTGTAAATGCCATTAATCTCTGGCTCCCTTCCCCATTGGCCATGCCTCATGTCTGAGCCTACGCAGTGAAGGTTGGCTGGTAATTGAAATGTAAGGTGGCACTGAACCTCAGAAGCAGGTGCAAGAATAGGCCATTCAACCCCTCGAGCCTGTTCATCCTTCATTAAGATCATGGCTGATCTTCAATCTCAGAGAGAGAGATGGAGAGATTCAGGGAACAAATTCCAGGTCTTGGCACCTTTTTCAGCTGAAGGCTGGAACAATTAAAATCAGAGATGAACAAGATATCAGAATTGGAGGAGCGTGGAGACCTCAGAGGATTGCAGGCTTAGAGAAAGAAATAGATGAGAGAGTGAAGCCAATAGTGGGGGTGTGGGGATTTGAATGCACGTACTAAAATCAAGGTGGGCAGGGAGCTGAATTGGGTTTATATTGTTTAGTGGCAGTTTTGTTTGATCATGAGGATTAACACTTGACCCTAACAAATTTGATGCTGTGTTGTCCAAACAGCTCCGTGCCAAGTCTCTGAAACTTAATTCTGTTTTATTCTTAGCCACCGAAGAAGAGACAGAGAACAGTGGAGGACTTCAACCAGTTCTGCACGTTTGTCCTGGCATATGCGGGCTACATTCCATACCCAAAAGAGGTAAGGTTGCTCTGCTTGTATTAATACAGATGCTCTGGGGGGTCTTTAATTTTGCTAGTCTTCTTTGTGAAGATCTTGGGTAGGTCCTTGCTTCCTGAAGGAGGAATAGAAGTAATTGGAACGTTTAAGTCCAAAGCAGAATGTTAGGTCCAAGGGCACACGTTTAACATAAGCTCATGGTAAATTTTGTCCCAGCTGGTGTATTGTGTTCAATTCTGGGTGCCACCACTTTTTAGGAAGAATATCAAGGCCTTAGAGAGGGTGCAGAGAAGTTTCAGTCGAATGGTGACAGTGAGGAGGGACTTCAGTTATGTGGAGAAGCTGCAATTGTTCATCTTAGAGCAGAGAAGGGCAAGGGGAGATTTAACAGCAGTGTTCAAAATCATGAAGTGTTTTGATAGCGTTAATGAGGAGAAGCTGTTTCTACTGGCAGGAGGGCCAGTTTCCAGAGGACTCGATTTCAGGTGATTGTCAAAAGAACGAGGGGGGAGATTAGGAGATTTTTTTTGACACAGCAAATTGTTGTGGTCTGGACCACACTGCCAGAAAGAGTGGTGAAAGCAATATATTAGTAACTTTACAGAGGAAGTAAGATAAATATTAGCAGACAAAAGTTGCAGGGCTTTGGGGAAAGGGCAGAAGGATTGGGATTAATTTCTTTCAAAGTGCTGGCATAAGCACAGTGAGCTGAAAACTTCTACAATTCTACTAAAGAGTGGTTAACACATGGAATGGGCTCCTGACAGGATGAAGGGAACAAAGTAAAACTTTGGCCTGGATTTTAACACCCCCCACTGGGCACATACAATATGACTGGTGGTTAGCCCACCACCTCACCAACCCCAAACCCATTCTCTATAAGATAGTAGGTGGGCGGGTGCTGAAATTAGCAGCCCATTGACCATTTTTTTTAAAGATAATTAACAGGCAATTGAGCTTCTGAGCAAACCAGTTGACCCGAATATCATGCTGCCCAAGCTGTAATATGGGCAAGTGGGTGGAAGGTGGTAGGTCTTTTTTTAACCAAACTGGTTAAAAAGCAGGAAGGGGGGTGGGGGGGCAACATTTGGGGTGAGTGCCCTGGGAGCACCCCCATCCTCCCTGTCCTCCTCCCTAGGCTCCCCAATCCATCCCCTTCCCAAACCCTGGACTTAACCCTGGAGTCCTTCAGGGTCTCCAGGGCCTAGCTGAAGTCTCAGCATCATCCACTACTGAGTGCTGGTGCTGCTGAGACTGGTAGTCTACTTAAGGCCGCGCACACAGTTTTACGGTGTGTCATCTCTGCGGGTCACCTTGTTTAACATGAGTTGGCTGGCGTCCGGCATTTATTACGGTGGGGGGAGGCAAGCAATACACAAACCTGCGCCCCCCACCGCCGCCCCCCCCCCCCCCCCCCCCAACCACATGTAAAATTCAGCCCATAGAAACCATCTGAAGGAAATGAATGCTGCAGTGAGGGGATTGTAGGTTTGTTTGGCCCATGTCTGAGTTACATGTTCCAATTCAGAACTTGATCTAATGGTCTACTGTTATGATACAGCAGGTGGTATTTGCCAGGCTGATCCAAATCCACAAGAGAAACTTGGCCACACTATCCCAATGGTTTTGCAATTTGTATTTATTACGAGAAGGTTTGTGCACTGAATTCAGAAGTAATGAGTCAGCTAACACCTTAAGGGATTTAAAAAAAATAAATTAAAACATTCTTTAACAAAATTATAAAACACAATTACAAACTTACTTAATATTATAACAATTCCCAAAATTCCTAATTAACCAGACTCCCAACTATATACTCCCTTTAAGGCAACATTCCAAAATAGATTTTAAATTACAGACAGTCCAGCAAGGTTACCACAAGCACCCACTCGACAGTGGAATTCCAAAGGCTTTTTTAAAATTCATTCATAGGATGTGGGCTTCGCTAGCTAGGCCAGCATTTATTGCCCATCCCTAATTGCCCTTGTTCAGAGGGCATTTAATAGTTAACCACATTGCTGTGGGTCTGGAGTCACATATAAGACAGACCAGGTAAGGCAGATTTCCTTCCCTAAATTACATTAGTGAACCAGATGGGTTTCTAAAACAATCGACAATGGTTTCAGGGTCATCATTAGACTTCTAATTCCAGATTTTTATTGAATTCAATTTCCACCATTTGCCGTGGCAGGAACTGACCCAGGTCTCCAGAGCATTACCCTGGGTCTCTGGATTACTAGACCAGCAACAATACCACTACACCATCACCTCCCCATTTTAACACAACTTTGGTTACTGGAACAGTCTCCTGCAAAGTGGCTAGAGGCTTTTCCCCAAGTTTGTTTCACATGATGTACCTTTCAGATCTCACATGGCTACCCCCAAACAGCCTTCCATCCTCCTTTAAATATAGTTCTCCTCCTTTGATTTGTAAATTCCATTGTTTCCCTATGTTTTTGGAATTAACTTTTTCCATAATAAAAAAAAATTGTTGTCATTATGGTTAGCACTTTCGGGAAAAATCAATGTAATAACCTTGCCCTGTTTTCTTGCCAGTCATAAAAACCTTATGTCCCTTTGAAAATCCAACAACTTTTCCTCTTCTCTATAAATGCAGATTTCATTTATACTCTGTCTGCTGACTTTACCCTAGCTCACTCATTAGCATTTCAAATGCCCTTTTACACCTAACTCTCTTGATAATTTCAATGTTGTAGTCTACCCATCTCTAATTTAAATCTCTTACACACACACACACTTTCCAATATCCCACAATAATATTATGAAGAATATGGTAGTTTTGTAACACTACACCTGCACTTTATTGCAGTATTGAGGGAGTGTTGCACTGCAGGTGGTACCACTTTCAGATGTGACAGTGCACTAAGGCCCCATTAGCTGCCTTGGATTGGTCAAGATCCAATGATACTGCTTGGAGAAGAGCAGAGAGTCCTAGCCAACATTCCTCCCTCAGCCAATTCCACCAAAAACAGATGAACTGGTCATTCATTTCATTACAATTTGACTGCCACATTTACCTATAAAACACCAGGTAGCCTCACTTGTGAGCCTGAGGCTCAGGCTCAAATCATACCCGGCAGAACAAACTGATTCTCCTGTGCAAACATGCACTTTTTTGTTGGAAACGACAGTTACCTTAAAGTTACCTGGAACGAGGAGGGGGAATTAATTTGGGTTTCTGATGAGCACCTCTAAACTGCTGCAAAGTACGTGTGCACAAACATTGACTTGGAGCAGGATTGTGTTTGGTTCTGGCTGATGCCCAACGTGAGTGAGTGAACATGTTTTGGGGCTGGGTGGGAAGAATTGGTGCAGCAGATTAACACTATCCGTGTGCCTGCTATATGGTGCAGGAGTGCATCAGAATCATTGTTAATTGTATATTTTTATTTGTGTGCAGGTAGTGGGCATTTACTGGGGATTCACTTGTGTTTCTATAAATAGGAACTGACTGAAACTGGGGTTGGGTTTGGAGGTGCATGTTTGTCATGTATAACTCTGAAAATAAAAGCTTATAAAAGTGTGTAAAGATTGGCTCAGGTTCCACCCTTCACTGCCTGGCTTCATGGAATAGAACAGCCATTCCCGACCCATTAGCTTTAGCCTACTGTTTGCGCTTTCTTGCTGCTATATTAGAAGCAAGTTGGACCAGATGCCTTCCATTTCTGGTCATTTCCAATTCTTAAAAAGCTTTTCCATTGGAGATTTTATCTATAGTATAACAAATGATGGTTGGATCCTGTTTTCATTGAACAAAGGCCAGATGGGGCTTGGCAATAAATACTGGCTTTGACAGTGATGCCCAAATCACGTGAATTATTAAATTTATTAATTACATTACAGGAAGGTCATTGATTCTGTTATGATTCAAAAGCCTGTGTGTGTGCATTCAACTGTCTATTTTGCCATTGGATTATGCGATGCACTTGATTAGCAACCCCAAGGCCAAGAGTTCAATTCCTACCCCACAATTTAAGGTTAAGTTCAATAAATCTGCTAATCTGTGGGCTGGCGTCAGAAAAACTCACCATGAAAGCTGCAGTTTTGTTCCTTTTTCACCATTCGCTGAGGTAATGGCTGATGTGTACCTCAACTAGGGCAGCTGATACATGGGAACACCACCACCTCGAAGTTCTCCTCCAAGCCACTCATCATCCTGGCTTGGAAGTAAATCCTTGTTTCTTCACTTTCGCTGGGTCACAATCCTGGAACTCCCTCCCTAACATCACTCTGGGTGTACCTACACCATATGGACTGCAGCAGTTCAAGAAGGCAGCTCACCACCACCTTCTCAAAGACATTTAGGGATAGGCAATATATACTGGCCTAGCCAGTGACATCCATATCCTGTAAATGAATAAAAACAAAAACTCCATTTTGCTTGCTTTGCTCTACATCCTTTGATGCTCTTACCCAACAACGGTGCAGTGGTCACAGTTTTGAAAGCTTCAATTGACCTGCAGCATCCAGAGCCTTTGGGAAAAAGAGTTCCAGACTTCCACTACCCTGTGTGCTAGATTGGACAGTTTGCTTCCTGATATCACTCCTGAATGGCTTAGCTATAACTTTAAGATTGTGCTGCAATGTTCCGGACTCATCCTTAAGAGGAAATAGGGTGGATACAGAGAAACTATCAAATCCAACTCCTAATCAGATTCACCTCTCCCTAAATCCTTCAAAACCCAAGGAAATATAAGAGAAGTTTATACAACCTATCTTCATAATTTAACTCTTTTAAAGCCCCTGAATAATTCTGGTCAACCTGCACTGTACCCCCACCAAGGACAATATATCTCTTGCATAATGAAAGCAAAATACTGCAGATGCTGGAAATCTAGAATAAAAACAGAAAATGCTGGAAATACTTAGCAAGTCTGGCAGCATCCGTGGAGGGAGAAACAGTTAACATTTGAGGTCAAGGATCTTTCTTCAGAACCAAAGAAAGGCCCTTGACCCAAAACATGGTCAGATTTCACCTGGATTAAATACAATAAATGCTTAGGCTTCTCACAGACTGAAGGACCTCAATTCAGGGATTTTGAAGCAATTTGCATCAGGCTTGGGATGAGGCTGGTGCTCTGGCCAAACTGGGAATACTCATTAGATCAGTGTGCCTTATAATGAAAATTAGCACCAATTCCCGGCTGTGACGACTTCTCCTGGGAATATGTTCCTGAAAAAGGCTTAATCTGGTTTAGGTAGAATATTTGTGTAATATTTATATTCATAAAATAATGTCCAGATATGCAGCATTTAATCGACTGTCAACGTAATGATCGACTGTGTTACTGTTAACCTTGCTGGACCCAGGAGATAGAGACACAGCAAACCAGTGGAAACTGGTTATTATCATCACATCCTCACGTTTTAACAGTGCACAAGTGTGCTGGCTCCAAATGGTAGCATTATAGTTTGTGCCAGGATTACATTGTTACTTTCTGGTTCACTGCATTCGAGTAACAAAAGTTACATGGGACGTCTACACTTTGATCAGGTATTAATGAGTAAATTGCTCCTTACAGTGCAGTGCTGGGGGAACCTGTGGGTGACCATTCCTAGTGCCTGAAACTGTGAGGGAGAGATTAGAACTCAGTTGAAACCTTTGTGATGTTTGAGGTGGGGAGGAGGTGTAGTAAAGCTGTGGCCTAAACCTGGACCCGGTTGCAGATACTGGTCTACATTGAGCCTACACGAGAGTTTGGAAGGGCTTTGAAGGCAAAAGGATTAGCGTGCATGCACATCTGTGGGTATAGGTGCCAAGGGTTGGGAGGGAAGCTTTTCAACCAAAGAGGCTTCAGTGAGTGAAAGTGAGGGGTGGGGAGATGCAATGTGCAAGTGTCAAAATGGTGTCTCTTTGTGGGTCACTAAGCTGAATACAGCGGCACCTTAAACAGTCCTGTGTGGAGTTTAAAAGATGTCCCCATTAATTAACAGATCTTGTGTTGTGAAACCCAACAGAGATTCATTTCTGGGTTAGGATTTAATCAACAATGGGGGACCTGCATTCACAAACGATCTTTCCAAATCAGTGGCTCCACAAGTTCCAAACAAGAGAAAGCAGCACAAGAAGAAGCCTTATTATAAATATATAAAAAATACATCCAACTGAGTACAGAATTTAACAGCACAGAGAAAGGTCATTTGGCCCAATTGGCCTGTGCTGGTGTTCGTGTTCCACACAAGCCTCCTCCCACCCTACTTCATCTCATTCTATCAGCAAATCCTTCTATTCCATTCTTCTTCATGTGTTTATCTAGATTCTCCTTAAACTCATCTATTCTATTTGCCTCAAATACTCCGTGATAGTGAGTTCCACATTCTCACTGTATTCTGGTTAAGAATAACTATCGTGTATTTAAGGCCCCTAGTCTTGGTCTCCCCAGCAAGTAGAAACATCTTCTCTATGTTTACTCAACTGATTTCTGAAACAAAGGGGTTATCTTATGAAGAAAGGTTGGACAGATTGGGCCTGCATCCGTTAGTTTAGAAAAATAAGAGGTGATCTTATTGAAACATAAAAGACCCTAGGAAATTGACAGGGTAGTTGCTGAGTGGATGGTTCCCCATTGTGGGAGAGACTAGAACTAGGACACAATTTAAAACTAAGTGGTCTCCCGTTTAAGATGGAGATGAGGAGAAATTCCTTTCTTGAGGGTCTGTGGAATTTTCTTTGTGAGAGAGCAGTGGAGACTGGATCATTGACTATTTTTAAGGCTGAGTTAAATTCTCAATTGACAAGTGAGTCCAAGGTTATAGGGGCTAGACAGGAAAGTGGAGTTAAGGCCACAATCAGATCAACCACTATATCAAATGGTGGAGCAGGCTTGAGGGACTGACTGGCCCTTGGCTGCTCCTTATTCATATATACGCATGTTTACTCAATCAAACTCCTTCACAATTTTAAAGATTTTGATCAGGTTATTCCTTAGCCTTCTCCTTTCTAGAATAAAAATCCCAGCCTGTACAATTGACCTTTCTGGATTTGGGAGGTGAATGATCAGTCAGGACTCCATCCAGAATGTGTCAGAAAGGTCAACCTCGTCACAGCTTAGGAACATAGGAACAGGAGTATGTCATTCAGCCCATCAAGCCTGCATGCTGCATTTAATTTGATCATGGCTGATCATCTACCTCAATGCCACTTTCCTGCACTATCTCCATATCCCTTGATGTATTGGTGTCCAGAAATCTATCGATTTCTGCCTTGAACGTGTTCAATGATTGAGCTTCCACAGTCCTCTGAGTGAAGAAATTCCTCCTCATCTCAGTCTTAAATGGCTTACCCCTTATCCTGAGGTTATGTCCCTTTGTTTTAAACTCACTAGCTGGGGGGATCATCTTATCTACATCCATCCTGTCACGCCCTGTAAAAAATTTTGTAGGTTTCAGTGAGGTCACCGCTCATTCTTCAAAACTCAATAGAATACAGACCCGGTCTCCCCAATCTCTCCTCATAAGACAATCCTGCCGTCCCAGGGAATCATCTGGTGAACCATCTGGTGAACGTCATTACACGTCTTCCATGGCAAAAATATCCTCTCTTAGATAAGGGGACCAAAACTGTGCACAATACTCCAGATGCAGTCTCACCAAGGCTCTCTACAACTGCAGCAAGACATCTTTACTCCTGTACTCAAATCCCCTCACGATGAAGGCCAAACATACCTTTTGTCTTCCTAATCGTTTGCTGTACCTGAATGCTAGCTTTTAGTGACTCATGAACAAGGACACCCAGATCCCTTTTGGACACCAGCACTTCCCAACCTTTCACCATTTAAGAAATGCTCTGCCACCTTGTTTTTTTTTTAACCAAAGTGAATAAATTCACACTTGTTCACATTATATTCCATCCATCGTGTTCTAGCCCATTCACTTAGCCCATTTAAGTCCTCTTGAAGTCTTGCATCCTCCTCACAACTTACATTCACACCCAGTTTGGTGTCATCAGCAAATTTGGAAATATTACAATTGGTCCCCAGATCCAAATCATTTATATAGATTGTGAACAGCTGTGGGCCTAGCACAGATCCTTGTGGTACCCAACTAGCAACAGCTGGCCATCCTGAGAATGATCTGTTTATTCCTACTCTGCTTTCTGTTTGATAACCAATTCTCAATCCATATTAGTATATTTCCCCAAATCCCATGAGCTCTAATTTTATTTACTAACCTCCTGTGTGGGACCTTATCAAAAGCCTCCTGAAAATTCAAATACACCATATCTACTAGTTCTCCTTTATCTGTGCTAAAAGTAACACCCTTAAAAAGCTCCAAGTTTGTCAAACATGATTTCCCTTTCATAAATCCATATACTCTGCCCAATTTTATCATTCTTCTCTAAATGTCAGGTTACAACACCTTTGACAATAGATTCTAACATTTTCCTTACAACTGATGTCAAACTAACAGGTCCCTAGTTCTCCATTCTCTCTCTTCCTCCCTTATTAAATAATGGGGTTACTTTTGCTACTTTCCGGTCTGCAGGAACCTTTCCAGAATCTAGAATTTTGAAAGATAACAACCAATGCATCCACTTGTCTCTCTAGCCACCCCCTTAAACACTCTGGGATGAAGTTCATCTGGTCCAGGGATTTTATCAGCCTTCAATCCAGTTAACTTTTCAAGTACTAGCTCTTTACTAATACTAATTTCTTTCAGTTCCTCAGTTTCACAAGTCTCTTGGTTGCCTAACATTTCTGGGAGATTTTCTGTATCTTCTTCCGTGAAGGTAGAAGCAAAGTAACTGTTTAGTTTCTCTGCCATTTTCCTGTTCTCCACTATAAATTCTCCTGTGCCTACCTATAATGGTTTGTCCTTGCTAATCTTTTCCTTTTCAAGTACTTAAAGACACTTTTACACTCCACCTTTATGTTCCTCGCTAAATTTGCATTCATATTCTATTTTCCCTTTCTTACTCAGTTGCTTGGTCCTCCTTTGCTGGGTTCAAAATTGCTTCCAATCCTCAGGCTTAGCATGTTTTCTGGCATCCTTATAAGCCATTTCCTTTAATGTAATGCAATCTTTAACTTCTTTTATTAGCCATGGTTGATTTACCTTTCCCTTTAGATGTTTGTGACTTAGAGGAGTGCATACCTGTTGTAGACTGTGTAGTATTTCTTTAAATACTAGCCATTGCCTTTCTACTGTCAAATCTTTCAGTGCATTTTCCCAATCCATCATAGTTTACTTGCCCCTCATACCTTCATAATTTCCTTTCTTTAGACTTAAGACCCTAGTTTGAGAATGAACTATATTGCATTCAAACTTAAGGCACAATTCTATCATATTTGGTCACTAATTCCCAAAGGCTCCTTTACAGCAAGGTTATTAATTAACCCTTTCTCTTACACAACACTCAATTCCAAATAGCCCGATCCCTAGTTGACTCCTCAATGTACTGCTCCAGAAACCCATCTCGTACACACTTCAGGAATTCTTCCTACAGAGCATCAGTGCTGATTTAGTTAACTCATTCTGTGTGTAAATTGAAGTCACCATTATTACTGTATTACCTATGTTACATGCATCCCTAATTTCCTGACCTATACCATGCCCAACATTACCACTACATTTTGGTGGTCTGTTAGCGACTCCCACCAACGTTTGCTGAAGCTTGCCGTTTCTTAGCTCCACCTAAACTGATTCTACACCTTGACCCTTAGATCCAAGATCCTCTCTTCCTAATGTGCTGATCTCATCTATTATTAAGTGTGCCACCCCACCTCCTTTTCCTTTTCGCATATCTCTCAAGTACCAAATGCCATTGGATATGCATTTCCCAATCTTGGTTACCCTGTAACCATGTCTTCATAATAACAATTAAATTATACCCATTTATCTCAATTTGTGCATTTATATCATCAACTTTCTTGTGAATGTAACATGTATTCAGATAGAGAGCCTTCATTCTGCTTTTTTAACTTTTATTCTCTATTCTGATCCTATTTGATGTGTGTCCATGCCTCACCTGTCTTATATTTTTGCTTTCTACTTTTCTACTTCCTTTAACCAGTTTTGCTTGTCTCGAATCTGAGCTCCCTCTCAGGTTCCCAGCCCCCTGCCAATCTAGCTTAAACCTTCCCCAACAGCACTAGCAAATCTCCCTGTGAGGATATTAGTCCTCGTCCTGCTAAGATGCAGCCCACCCATCTTATACAGGTTCCACCTGCCCCAGAACCGGTCCCGATGCCTCAGTAACCTGATGCCCTCCCTCCTACACCAATTCTCCAGTCACGTGTTCAATCTCTCAGTTCTCCTATTCCTACATTCACTAGCACGTGGGACTGGAAGTAACCCTGAGATTACTGCTTTAGAGGTCCTGCTTTTCAATCTCATTCCTAGCTCCCTGAAATCTGTTTTCAGGACTTCATTCCCCTTCCTGATCAAGTCATTGGTACTGACGTGGACCACTACTTCTGGCTGTTCACCCTACCACAGAAGAATATCCTGCAGCCACTCCATGACATCTTTGACCCTGGCACCAGTGTGGCAATGTATCATCGTGGAGTCCAGTTTATGGCCACAGAAATGCCTGTCTATTCCCCTGACTAATGAATCCGCTATCACTACTGCACTTCCCCATTCTTTCTCCTCTTCTGTACATCTGAGCTGCCTGTGGTGCCACAAATTTAGCTCTGACTGCACTCCTCCAATGGAAAACTGCTTAGCAGGTAGGATCTCAGGACCCCTGCACTACCTGCCTGGTTCTCATGGACTGTCTCCATGCTCCTAGTCTGCACTGTGACCACCCCTCTGACAGTGCTATCCACATAACTCGCAGCTTCATGGCCGCATCACAGTGACTCCACCCACAGCTCAAGCTCTGAAACTCTGAGCTCAAGTTTCTGCAGCTAGTGACACTTCCTGCACATGTCGTCCAAGTCACTGGCAGCGTCCACAACTTCCCACATACTACAGGATACCCAGTCCACATGACTGAGCTGCCCTGCCATGTCATGTCTTTATTTCGCTTACGTTAACTTCATTTGAATTTGGTTTATTTTACTTGGCCTTAACTTAATAAACATTGCAACTATTGATGAACCTTATTAGCACTGTTAAATTTGACTAATTCTTAACACACTTTTTACAAGTTGCAATAAACTTTACTTACAGCAACTCTTTCCCCTGTACACCAAATTCTCACGTGAACCTAATTCGCTACTCACTCGGCTTAGTCCCCTGTCCCCCTGTGTGTCCCTTACTTCACGACTTCCTTAACTTCACAGCCAATTGCTGATATTGTGCTGAATTAGGCTGTCCCTCCTGCTGTGGACCCACACAGGTGGAGATTGGGACAAATCAATCTGCCATCAGTCTAAGGAGTGTAACACACACTTGTGGAAATTAATAGTCTAGTTTAAGAAATAAATCTCTAAAATATGGCAGCTTTTAGTTTCAACTATTTTCTTGGATAACTTTCCAATGGATGATTAAATTTTCCAGACCCCTTGTGCCAGTTCAAGATGGTGCATAATGTGGAACCTTCTACCCCATCAAAGGAGGACCACATCTCTGCAAGGTCTTCTGATGATTAGCCTTTGGGATTGAAAGTTTCTGACCAAACGGTGAATTGAATTTTGGAGATTACACCAATAGTTTCATGTAGAGATAGACTGCAATTTTGTACGTGTGTGCATGCAAATCTGTAAAATCTGGACACAAAATTTGATGTTCAGAATAGCAAAACAGAAAAACATCAGACGTGACTTGGGAAGTGACTTCCTATTGGAGGTACAGCTGTGACCAGTATTAGCATGTGTGGTGTGTAGTTAACATGTAGCGTGTAGTTAGTATTAGTCCTGGAATTAGTGCATCATTTTGTACTGTAATTTCACTCTGGAGAGTAACCAGAAAGGCGTTTGATTTTAAGGTTTCCTATTTTTCCAGCTTGCCTTTTCTCCTGCATTTTTTTAAACTCTATTTCTTTCTCACTTCTCAGCATGACCCCTGGATCCATGCAAGTCTGAGTCCTCGGAACAGCACAGGGAGCACACTGGACAGCGATAGCTGGGAGTCCTCCCGCTCCTCAGACTCCCACGTTCTGCACTGTGGCAAAAAAATAAAATGCACGGTGGACAAAGAAGTGATGAAGCGGGCGAAGTCAGACAGCTTGTTGTTGGAGCGGCCGAATTTCACCAGCTCCCTGTTTGAAAGTCCTGAGAAAGCCAAGTCGGAGAAATTTAAGAAGAAAAAGGTGTCCTTGAAGAAGCTGAGTCTGGATGGAGTGAGGAAGAGGAAGAGTCCTGAAGGCGGGAAGAGAATCAACTTGGAAAATGGTAGGAAGGCTGTGTCCCAGCCACCAGCTGAGATCATCAAACCAATCGAGATCCGACAGAGTGTTGAAAAGGTGCCACAGAGTGAGACTGAGTCAGAGGAGGAGACGCTCAAAGTCTCACCTGAGGCTGAAGAGATCAGCACAGTGAGCTCATTGATGGAAAAATTGGAGAAGGAGGCAGTGGATGCGGAGAGAACTTTGGTGAACGAGCAGGCGAAAGAACTGCAGGAAGATCAGAAAGAAAAGCAGGAAGTGACAGAAAAGGAAGAACAGCAGGAAGCAGAAGAAAAGAAAGAAGCAGAGGAGGAGAAACTCAGCAAAGAACTGGAGGCGAGCGTGACTGATGGGAACACTGTGGGCTCGGGTAAGATCATTGCAGAAATTGCAGTGTAAACATTCTGAAGCACATGGCAGCTTCAGGATAAAAGAGAAAAATCCAACACCAGCAGAATAAAAGGAGAAATCTTCAACAGGGTTTTTGTCTGTCAAGTTTAGATCTCTCAAGTGTCAATGTGATCTTTTTCATATTTGTCATAAATGGTACGTGAGATAAGGGACTCCGGTTATGTGGAGAAATTGGAAAAGTTGGGATTGAACCTAAGAACATAAAAAATAAGAGCAGGAATAGGTCATTCTGCCCCTCAAGCCTGCCCCGCCATTCAATAAGATCATGGCTGATCTGCCTCAGGCCTCAACTCCTCTTTCGTGCCAGCTCCTCATAGCCCTCAACTCCCCAATGTTTCAAACATCTATCTACCTCCTCTTTAAATACTTTCAGTGATCTAGCCTCCACAACTCTCTGGGGTAAAGAATTCTAGACTCCCACTACCCTCTGAGAGAAGAAATTCCTTTACATCTCAGTTTTAAATGACTGTCCTCTTATTCTGTAACTATGTCCCCTAGTTCGAGATTCCCCCACCAGTGGAAATATCTTCTCCACATCTACCCTGTCAAGCCCCCTCAGAATCTTGTATGTTTCAATAAGATCACCCCTCATTCTTCTAAACTGTAATGAATAAAGGCCTAACCTGTTTAGCCGTTTTTGATGGTCAACTCCTTCATCCCAGGAATCAGCCTAGTGAATCTCTTTTGAATTGCCTCCAATGCCAATATATCCTTTCTTAAATACAGGGACCAAAACTGTACACAGTACTCCAGGTGCAACCTCACCAACACCCTGTACAGTTGTAACAAGACTTCCCTATTTTTAAATTCCAACCCTCTAGCAATATAGGCCAAAATTTCATTTGCCTTCTTAATTACTTGCTGCACCTGCATGCTAACTTTTTGTGTTTTCATGCACAAGAACACCCAGATTCCTCTGTGCTGCACTTTTTTGGAATGTCTCTCCATTTAAATAATAGTCTGCCTTTTAATTCTTCCCACCAAAGTGCATGACCTCACACTTTCCTACATTAAACTCCATCTGCCAAGTTTTTGTCCACTCACTCAACCTGTCTATATCCCCTTGCAGATTCCTCATGTGCTCATCACAACACGCCGTACCACCTATTTTTGTATCGTCAGCAAATTTGGATACATTAAACTCTGCCCCCTCCTCCAAGTCATTAGTATAGATAGTGAATAATTGAGGCCCTATGACTGATCCTTGTGGCACTCCACTAGTTATGTCTTTCCAACCTGAAAAAGACCATTAATCCTGACTCTCCATCTTCTGTGTGTTAACCAAGCCTCAATCCACGCTAATACATTACCCCCAATACCGTGAGCTCCTATCTTGTGCAATAACCTTTTATATGGCATCCTATCGAATGCCTTCTAGAAATCCAAATACACTACATCTATCCATCCCCCTTTATAAACTCTGCTTGTTATATCTTCAAAGAACTCTAGCAAATTTGTCAAACATGATTTCTCTTTCACAAAACCATGTTGACTCTGTTTGATTGTGTTAAGCTTTTCTAAATGTCCTGTTATTTCTTCCTTAATAATGGACTCCAGCATTTTCCCAATGACAGATGTTTGGCTGACTGGCCTAGAGTTTCCTGCTTTTTGTCTCTCTCCCTTCTTGAGCAGGGGCGTCACATTAATGGTTTTCCAATCCACTGGGATCCTCCCAGAATCCAGTGAGTTCTGGAATATTTCGACCAATGCCTCCAATATCTCTGCAGCCACTTTCTTTAAAATCCTTGTATGCAGGCCATCAGGTCCTAGCGACCTGTCAACTATTTTGTTCCCCGTGATAGAGGCTGTTACAAGATCTTTCATCCCATTAGCTCCTTGCTTATCTGATATCTTTGGAATGTTTATAGTGTCCTCCACCATGAAGACCAATGCAAAATATTGGTTTAAATTATCTGCCATTTCCCTGTTCCCCGTTTATCCATTCTCCAGTCGCATCCTCCAAGGGTCCCACCCTCACTTTAGTAACTCTTTTTGCATACCCGTAGAAGCTCTTGCTGTTTGTTTTTATATTTCTTGCCAATTTACTTTGTAATCAATTTTCTCCCTCTTTATTAGCTTTTTAGTCATCCACTGCTGGTTCCTAACAAATTCCCAATCCTCTTGCCTACCACTGGTTTTTGCCGATTTGTATGCCTTAGTTTTTGATTGGATACTCTCCTTGACCACCTTTGTTAACCATGGGTGGTTCATCCTTCTCTTCGGCCGAAATAAATTTTTGCTGAGTGTTATGAAATATCTGCTTAAATGTCTGCCACTGCTCATCCACTGACCTTCACTTTAGTCTCATTTCCCAGTCCACTTGCTTCTGTAATTGCCATATTTAAGTTGAGGACACTGGCTTGAGACCTGAGTTGCTGGCCCTCAAACTGAATTTGAATTTCTACCATGTTGTGATCATTAACTCCTAAATGATCCTTAACTATGATATCTCTTATTAATCCCACCTCATTGTACATTACTAGATCTAAAAAAGCCTGTTCTCAGGTAGGTTCTACAATCTCTAAGAAACAATCTTGGATGCACCCTACAAATTTGTCTTCCATGTTACCCTGGCCAGTTTGATTTGTCCAGTCAATATGCAGGTTAAAATCACCCAAGACACTTGTAGCTCCTTTCTTACACGCCTCCATTATTTCCTGATTTATACTTTGTTCAACAGTGAGGCAACTCTTCGGGGGCCGATAGACAACTCCTGCCTGTGACTTCTTCGCCTTGCTATTCTTTATTTCCATCCAAACTGATTCCACGTCATGATGTTGCACCTATATCATTACTCACCACTGGACTGATACCTCCCTTTATTAACAAAGCTACCCCACCTCTTTCTTTTTTGTCTGTTTTCCAGAATGTCGAATACCCTTGAATATTGAGTTCCCAGTCTTGGTCATCCTGCAACCACGTGTCTGTAATAGCTATCAAGTCATATTCATTTATTTCTATTTCATAGTCATAGAGTTAGCACAGAAACAGGTCCTTCAGCCCATCGTGTCCGTGCCGGCCATCAAACCCCTATCTATTCTAATCCCATTTTCCAGCACTTGGCCTGTAGCCCTGTGTGCTGAGGTGTTTCAGGTGCTCATCTAAATACTACTTAAATGTTGTGAGGGTTCCTGCCTCTACCACCCCATCAGGCAGCGAGTTCCAGATTCCAACCATCCTCTGGGTGAAAAAATATTTCCTCAAATCCCTTCTAAATCTCCTGCCCCTTACCTTAAATGCTATGCCCCCCTGGTTATTGACCCCTCCATTAAGGGGAAACGTTTCTTCCTATCTACTCTATCTATGCCCCTCATAATTTTGTTTTGCTCTATCAGGTCCCCCCTCATCATTCTGTGCTCTGAGGAAAACAACCCCAGCCTATCCAGTCTCTCTTCATATTTGTGCCCTCAATTCTTCTATCCTGTTACAAATGCTGCATGCATTCAGATTAAGAGCCTTAAGCTTTGACTTCTTACCATTATTGGTCATTCTGGTTCTGATTTCTGCTGCACTCTTCTGCTTATATTTTCTGTCCCTTCCTGTTACACTTTGATTATAGTTTGCCTCTTCACTACCCTGCAGCTGTGATCTCTCATTTTTCAATTTTTTTAAACTTCCCTTCAGTTGAACCCTCCCCGCCTGCCCAACTAATTAGTTTTAAGTCCACTCTACAAACCCAGTTATACAATTCCCCCAGGGCACTGGTTCCAGCATGGTTCAGCTGAAGCTCTCTCCTTCCCCAGTACTGGTGCCAGTGCCCCATGAATTGGAACCCATTTCTCCCACACCAATCATGGAGCCACACATTTACCTCTCTAATCTTATTTACCCTACACCATTTTACACATGGCTCAGGTAGTAATCCGGAGATTATTACCTTTGTGGTTCTGCTTTTTAATTTAGCCCCGAGCTGCTCGTAGTCCCTCAGCAGAACCTCTTTCCTAGTCCTACCTATGTCATTGGTACCTACGTGGACCACGACAACTGGGTCCTTCCCCTCCCACTCCAAGTTCCTCTCCAGCCCAGAAGAGATGTCCTTTACCTTGGCACCAGGTAGGCAACACATCCTTCGGAACTCTCCGTCTTTGCTGCAGAGAACAGCACCTATTCCCCTAACTATGCTATCCCCTATTACTACTACTTTTCTCTTTTCTCCCCCCACTTGAATGGCGCTCTGCACCATGTTGCTGTGGTCAGTTCGCTCATCCTCCCTGTAGTCTGTGCCCTCGTCCACACCAGGAGCAAGAGTCCTGTATCTATTGGACAAGGGACACTGGCTGAGGCTCCTCCAAAGCTAAAGTCTGGATCCCCATACCTGCCTCACTCACAGTCACACCCTCCTGTCCCTGAACACAGTCCAACTTTGATGTAATTAATCTAAGGGTGTGACTGTCTCCTGAAACATTGCCCAGGCAATTCTCCCCCTCCCTGATATGTCACAGTGTGCACATCTCGGACTCCAGCTCATTTACTCTGAGTCGAAGTTCCTCGAGCAGCCAACACTTGCTGCGGATGTGGTCACCGTGCATCACACCAGCGTTCACCACCTCTCTCATACTACAGCTGTACACATCACCTGCCCAGCCAACTCTATTCTATTTAATTAATTATCTTGGATGTTAAATATTTTAAAAGTGAATTTCTTAACTGTACTCTTCAACTGTAATAACATCTCCTGATTTAAACCACTTGGCCAGTCAAAAGAGACACGGAAGAGATATCCACCAATCACTTACCAGTTTTCCTTTGACATCACACTTTGGCTCTGACAGGTAGAAACAGGTCCTCCTCTTGCACTGTCCCGTAGGTGCTGCTGACTGCCTTTCCCAGGGACCTTCTCTTGCACTCTCCTCTAGGTGCTGCTGACTGACTGTCCCAGGGTCCTCCTCTCACACTCTCCTCTAGGTGCTGCTAGGTGCAATTCTCTAGGGATTGCTCTCCTTAAAGCAGAGAAGATTAAGGGAAGAGTTCATAGTGTTCACAATCATAAGGGGTTTTGATGAAGCAAATAAGGAGATGCTGTTTGTACTGACAGGAAGGTCACGAACCAGAGGACACAGATAAGTGGCAAAAGAAGCAGAGGGCAGATGGAAAATTATTCCGTGGAATGGCCCATCAAATGTTTCCATGTGTGGTGCAGAGATGCAGATATTGGGCAGGTCACCCTGTTGGATCTACAATCTGAGCTTGCTGCTCTTGGGGTCTGTGGAACTTGGTGACCATAGTTCGGCGAGTGTAAAATCCAGTTTGGCTTCCCAGATCCCGATCATGATCTAATGTATCCTGCCTCAAAAAAGTGCTTGTTTGTGAAGGTTGTGTGATGACCGAACAGGGCTGACCTGTGATGCCACCATAGTTAAATGACCAGCCAGCACTGGGTGTCCCAATTCGCACAGATGGAATAGACACATGGCTGTTCTAACAGAGTCCTGCAAGGGGAGGAGGGAGGAGGTCCATTCCCTTTCTTTCACCTCTTTTCTCTCTTGAGATTCTGAACTCCTCCTTGAGTTTTCTGCCCGCTGGTTACGCTCTGGCACAGGTCCCCAGGCCTTGTCCTGTCTCACTCTCATGTGATCGAATGTAACTCTATGTTTCATATGTGTGATTATGGGCACCATTGGCAAGGCTGGCATTTATTGCTCATTGCTGTTTGCCCTCTGAGAAGGTGGCAATGAGCTGGCTCCTTGAACTGCTGCAATCCTTGTGGCACGGGTAAACTCTCAGGGGTTAGGCAATATTTGAGTATGTTATTCGATTGTTTTTGGGGGTTGGTGGAGGGGGGAGGGTGTAAAATTACAAGCAGGTTCCTCCCTGTCCGATGACCAATGTTCACAGGTGGGAAATTTCTAAGAAGTAATCAGGAACAGATCTGGGATTTTCCTGCCCCGAGTGACTCAACCACATGTGGATAAACTTCCCTAGATATCTGGGAAGGAAAATCACATCTTTTTCAATGGATGTGCCACCCTGTCAGCTGCTGTCACCCCTGCTATCCACAACCAGCTGAAAAGTAACAGCACCTACCCCAGAAACAAGCTTTCTTCTAATAGCAGCCTTGCAGATTAATCCCTGAAACATTCACCTGTCAGCACTGTCTCCCAAACGCAGGACTTCTACCACTTAAAAGGACAAGGGCAGCACTTGTATGGGGACACCATCATCTTCAAATTTTCCTCCATCAAGACTTGGACAAGTCAGCAGTTCCATCATCGTCACTGAGACAAAATTCTGCAACACACTACCAAACAGCACAGTGAGGAGGCACCTTCACTAGGCAGACTGTACACTATCTAACAGCACAGAGGGGGTACCTTCACTAGGCAGCCTGTACACTACCTAACAGCACAGAGGGGGTACCTTCACTAGGCAGCCTGTACACTACCTAACAGCACAGAGGGGGCACCTTCACTAGGCAGACTGTACACTACCTAACAGCACAGAGGGGGCACCTTCACTAGGCAGACTGTACACTACCTAACAGCACAGAGGGGGCACCTTCACTAGGCAGACTGTACACTACCTAACAGCACAGAGGGGGCACCTTCACTAGACAGACTGTACACTACCTAACAGCACAGTGAGGAGGCACCTTCACTAGGCAGACTGTACACTACCTAACAGCACAGAGGGGGCACCTTCACTAGGCAGACTGTACACTACCTAACAGCACAGTGAGGAGGCACCTTCACTAGGCAGACTGTACACTACCTAACAGCACAGAGGGGGCACCTTCGCCAGGCAGCCTGTACACTACCTAACAGCACAGATGGGGCACCTTCACCAGGCAGACTGTACACTACCTAACAGTACAGATGGGGCACCTTCACCAGGCAGACTGTACACTACCTAACAGCACAGAGGAGGCACCTTCACTAGGCAGACTGTACACTACCTAACAGCACAGAGGGGGTACCTTCACTAGGCAGACTGCGGGGCTTCAAGGACAAGACAATTCACCATCTAGGGATGAGAAGAATATGCTGGCCTTGCCAGTGATAGCTACATCCTGAGCATGATCTTTTTAAGCCATGGACTGTTTCTCATCATTCATCCATTACACCTGCAGCACAATGGGTCCTATCATAGAATTATGCAGCAAACAGTGAATGGGGGGGGAGGCAGAAGGCGTTTCTTTTTGTTTTCTCTCTCTCCCTCTCACGGTCTCGCATTTGTCGCTTTTTTCCACCCCCTGCCCTCTCCCACCCTCTCTGGCTGTTTTTCAGTCACTCCGGTAAATTGGGTGGACTGGAAGAGGAATTGGCCATTTGCTATTCGCCAATCTGCTCTGGTGCGTAAACTCAAATCCAGCCCCTTAACCTCCTGAGCAGAGGCTGTGTGCAGCGATTCCCCTTTTCCATAGAGGTTGTTTGGGAAAATCTTCTCAACGCCTGAGGGTGGTTCTCTCCTGCAACCTTTTTAGATCTGACACTTTCACTTTTCACGTATTCTGTGTAATAACTTGAGGCAATATTTTGCTGGGGTTGTGAGGTTGACCTAATGAAAATGAAAAGTTAACCAAGGATAACTTATTCATTAACCAGATTATTTCAGGCAAAGTTTTCCAGCTAGTTTACCATTGTTAATTTTTAATTTCACCCTATTGGAAAGATGTTAAGGGGCTGGGATCGGTCATAAGCAGCCAAGCAGAATGGACAGTAGGAAATCGCCAGCCCAACTTACTGACCTCATTCCCTTAAGTGCCCATTTTTAAAACTGGGTGTACCTAGACGATGAATATTATTGAGCTATTCATCTGCAGGGAGCCTCACAGGTTCACACTTAAACCTTCCCAGTTGGCTGTGAGCTGGTGTCTGGTGGCATGTTCTCTTGGACACATGATTTGTACAGTGAGAACATGCTATGCCCTCAAAAATAAGCACCTGCTTATTGCTAACATTGGTCTCAATATGGGTGGTGGTGGACTCTGCCTGTGGAACAAGGATTCCTCAGTTTCAAACCTGAGATTACATACAAACATACGAATTAGGAGCAGTAGGCCACTCAGCCCCTTTAGTCTGCTCCGCCATCCAATAAGATTCTGGCTGATCTGATTTTAACCACCTATTCCTGCCGACACCCCCATAACCTTTCACCCCCATGCTTATCAGAAATCTATCTACCTTTTGCCTTAAAGGTATTCAAAGACTCTGCCTCAACCACCTATTGAGGAAGAGAATTCCAAAGTGTCTCAACCCTCTGAGAGAGAAAAAAATCCTCATCCCTGTCCTCAATGGATGACCCCTTATTTTGAAACAGTGATCCTGAGTTCTAGATTCTCCCACAACAGGAAACATCCTTTCCACATTCACCCTGTCAAGACCCCTCAGGATCATTTACATTTCAATCAAGTTGCCTCTTATACTTCTAAACTCCAGCGGATACAAACCTAGCCTGTCCAGCCTCTCCTCATAAGATAAACTACCCATTCCAGGTATTAGTCTAATAAACCTTCTCTGAACTGCTAATGCATTTATATCTTTCCTTAAATAAGGGGACCAATACTGTACACAGTACACCAGATAGTTTCATGAGTGCCTTGTATAACTGAAACATAACCTCACTACCCTATTATTCAATTCTCCTCGCAGTAAATGATAACATTCTATTAGCTTTCCTAATTACCTGCTGTACCTGCATACTAACCTTTTGTGATTCGTGCACTAGGACACCCAGATCCCTCTGCATCTCAGAGCTCTGCAATCTCTCACCATTTAGATAATAAGCTTTTTTTATTCATCCTGCCAAAATGGACAACCTCACATTTTCCTACATTATACTCCAGATTCATGGCTTTTTGTTCAGTAAGGGTATTAAGAGATATGGGACCGAGGTGGACAGGTGAAATGAGGATGGGATCTTATTGAATTGCTTCCTGTTCCAATGAGAAGTTTAAATACTTTCTTTATGTGAAGCAACAGGAAGGAGATGACTAACTCAGTGTTACACTTATCTTGCAGCTCCTCCTCCTGACACAGACATAGACCCCACAGAAAACCTCAAGATTGAAGGTAAATTTCCTGATTATGGTGATGGACATACAACCTTTGTGTATCTGTCTTAACAATGTTGCCATGTTTGATGCTTCTCTGCGTTATGTTCTCTCAATCCTCCTTAAGTTCAAATGCACTTTTAGTATATTCATCATGGCGTACCCTTTCCCTTTCGTTTCATTTTCCAGGGTCTCAGAACTATTGGATTCTTCACCTCTGCTTTCCCTTCAAACTGTAGCTCCAAGAACACAAGCAAAATGTCCCCTTGTGTTCCCTTCTCTTCACACTTACAGTCTTTGTACCTTGGTTCTACACTTTGGGCCTCGTGCCTTCCCTTGGATTTCCTAATTTTCTTGTAGAACTTCCTTGCACCACAGTAGTCCAACTGTTTCCATTTCCAGCGAACCCTGTATGTCTGTGGCCATTTATTCCTCAACCCCTTGTGTTCGCTGACTTATAGTGACTTTCGGCCCATGTTTGGTTTTAAAATTCTCATCCTTGTTTTTGTGAAATGAACAGTGTCCCTATGGCCTCACCTCTTTGTGACCTCCAGCCCTACAACGGTCGGATAGCTCTGCGCTCCTCCAAATCCGCGTATTTGCTACAATCTTGATTTCTGTTGCTCCACCGTTGGCAGCCATGCCTTCAGCTACCTGGGCTCTAAACTCCAGAATTATTTCTAGAGGGAAGGGTTTTTTTTTCTTTCATGGGATGTGGGCCTCACTGGCAAGGCCAACATCTGTTGCCCACCCCTAATTGCCCTTGAACTGAGTGCCTTGCTCAGCCATTTCAGAGGACAATCAAAAGTCAACCACATCGCTTTGGGTCTGGAGTAACATGTAGGCCAGACCAGGTAAGGACAGCAGATTTCCTTCCCTAAAGGGCATTAGTGAACCAGATGGGCTTTTGTGACAATTGATAGTTCCCTGGTCACTATTACTGATATTAGTTTTCAATTCCAGATTATTAATTGAATTTAATTTAAATTGCACCAGCTGCTGTTGTGGGATTTGAACCCCTTATCCCCAGAGCATTAGCCTGGGTCTCTGGATTACAAATCCAGTGACATTACCGCTACATTACCATCTCCCCCAAGTTAATAAAAAAAGTTATGTTAAACTAGGTTCGATCACACTAGGACAGGAGTACTATGTACAGTTCTGGCTGCCATGTTATGAAAAGGATATAGAGGCACTGGGAAAGGTGCAAAGAAGATTTCCAAGGATGATGCCAGAACTTGGAAACCTTCTCGAGGACAATTTGGGATGGGCAAAAAAAGCCAACCATGCTAGTGATGCCCACACCCCAAGAAAGATTTTTTAAAAAACTACCAGAGATGGTTGATTAGTTTTCGTATGGCCCCCCTGAATACTTTGTGATCTGAGAATTTGCACTCCAGGTCTCTTTGCTTTACCCCATTGAGATCTAATTTTCCAAGTAATATGTGATCTTCCTTTTCTTACCAAAATATAATAGCTCACACTTGTCCTATATTGAAATTCATTTGCTAATCATATACCATTCTGCAAATTCGTTAATGTCATCTTGTAATCTGTTACAGTGCCCCTGGGTATTGACTGCCCACTCCAGTATGTTGTCATTCCCAAATCTAGATGTAATTCTTGTTGGTTGTTAAAGATCTGATCTGTTGACCATTTGGCTCCTTTCAGATGATGACTCCTGGGATCTGATCACATGTTTCTGTATGAAGCCATTTGCCGGCAGGCCAATGATTGAATGCAATGAGTGTGGGACCTGGATCCATCTCTCATGCGCTAAAATCAGGAAATCGAATGTTCCTGAGGTTTTCATCTGCCAGAAGTGTAAGGACTCCAAGCAGGACATTAGGAGGTCCAATCGAGCTCGAACGGGGCCCAAGAAACGCTTCAGCGAATGACTAGTTAGAGGCCTGACAATTCTGGCAGGTCGTAGAGACAATCATGCACAATGGGAAATGGAGAAGGTGTTTTGAGAACGTTGTGGGACCAACTCTATCCTGTCTGCTCAGGCGTTGAACATCTGCCTTCTTGACAAAATTCAATGGTGCAGGATTCACCGTACGTTGAATATGTATATAATCCAAGACCTGGAACTATCAGCCTCTTCTGGATCACCCAAGCTCTTCGAAATCTCCTCTTCTTTTGGTAGTAATCTCTTTAAAACCTGTGACTTAGAGACTGGACCAAGACAGTGACCTGTTCCGCACTGTCCTATTTAAAGTAGATCTGTGATTATGAAGCAGGACTTCTAAGTAAAGAGATGCCAGGAAATGCCAGAGATTATTTGTTGCTGTTAGTGTTGACTTTGCCCATTGTTAATGGAACAAGGGGTAATATGTGAATTTTGGTACTTGGCAGAGGACTGCTAGTAAATGAGGTTGGGAATGGGGATAGTTGCGGACAATGGGGATGAGGGACCGAGACACGGCTTCTTTGTCGTAGCAATGCAATTCAAACATGTCCATTGAGCATAAACCTGGCAGAGAAACTTCTCCTGAGCTTTGGTTAGACCACCTTGTACAAGTGAACCAATCACCAAAGATGAAAATGGTCATGTGGGTAGGCTGAGGCCTTGAGTTTGAGAAGTCACTATGCAAAAGTCTAGGTGTAGGTTCCATTAACATGTCACATTGCAGACCTTCGGAAAAGGATGTGGTTCAACATGACACATTTTGTCCCTTTTTATTCCCTGTCCCTCCTATCCTATTAAAAGAATACAATTGTAATTTGAGATTCATTTCCCATTAAGTAATGGAAATGAATCTTTGGTTGTTAGAAGTTTTTCCTGATGCCATTGGTTTCTAGGCAGCTGTTTGTAGAAGGCTTTAATCTCTTCTTTCCCCCATCCTCCCAATCTCCCAATGACCAAATACACGGTACAGTATTGAGCCGTACAGGCAGTTTTGATCCTCAACTTCAAGAGGTTAGGGGGAGGGGAAATCAGCCAGAGGTGCCACACCTTCCCGATTAATGTGCCTGTGTGGATGACAGGCAAAAGCTGGTGTGGACCCCTCCACAATGGGTGTAGTCTGCTCCTGCTTGTTGTGGAGTCTCTCACGTTACACGTACCCATTTGTGTGGGCCGTTTAAAGATTTAACATTGTAGCCAGGCATGAGTCTGTGCCTTGAGCAAAGATGCCAGCCACACAACCCACCAGTGGAGCTGTTGCTAATATGATGGAACATAGACCTAGGGAATTGAAGCTCGAATGCTTGGTTGGTATAATTCAGTTACATGCTGCCTTAATCAACATTTACAACCACAGAAATAAATGTATAGCAATCTCTTATTAAATCCATCTCACTTCACAAACATGTAACAGGGAACAAACACTGAACATTCAGAGCCACTTGAACTGCAGTAACATCCAACCCCAGTTACAGATTCCATCTTTCCAAACTTCAGTTGTCCCTGGACAAAGCACTTTAAGCTGTATAACACTGGGGTACAGTACTGGTGGGGACAGGTCTGTCACTGTATAACACTGGGGTACAGTACTGGTGGGGACAGGTCTGTCACTGTATAACACTGGGGTACAGTACTGGTGGGACGGGTCTGTCACTGTATAACACTGGGGTACAGTACTGGTGGGGACGGGTCTGTCACTGTATAACACTGGGGTACAGTACTGGTGGGGACGGGTCTGTCACTGTATAACACTGGGGTACAGTACTGGTGGGGACAGGTCTGTCACTGTATAACACTGGGATACAGTACTGGTGGGGACAGGTCTGTCACTATAACACTGGGATACAGTACTGGTGGGGACAGGTCTGTCACTGTATAACACTGGGGTACAGTACTGGTGGGGACAGGTCTGTCACTGTATAACACTAGGGTACAGTACTGGTGGGAATAAGCCTGCTACTGGATGGGTGAATGTTTAAAATTGTTAATACAGCTCTGTTCCTCTGAAAGTACTGCCTGGTTCACACTGTAGACCTTTTTCATGAGCTAAGTGTTACGGGCTTTTTAATTTTAACCTAATGCCATTCCTCTAAACATATCTAGTGTTTAACACTGCGAGAGACTAACACCGAACAGCTGATAAGTCTCTCATGACTGCCCTCGGTACCGAGCTTTTACACATGAAGTGTCCTAATTTTGGAAAGTTTTTCTATGTGTCCATTGGCTTCAGTGAGCACAGGAAATCCACCCATGGAAACAGAGTGTTTTTATGCGCGCTACCGTTGGACTTAGTACTTGCAGTGTTTTGATTTGTAATGGCTTTGTTTTTGTGAATCAGGTTATCTGTGAAGTTCTGTAGTACAACATACAGAGTTGGAACTTTACCTACTTAAGACTGAATCACTTGGGAAAAACATGGGTGGCTTTGTTGGAATGATTTTGGTTTTAGTGTTAACTGAATGTTTCACTGTAGGCAAGAGGCAGTGGATGTGAGTTTCAGATATTTCTGGGTGAAAATCAGGGATATGGAATTAATTTGACCTAACAGAGTTTGAAATACAATGAACAACACTTTTAATATAAAATCTTCTGTTTTTAGAAACTTTGTCCTTTAAGAGTGATGGTGAAAGTGAAGGGACTTCCCGATAGTGGCTCAATTGATCGGCACTCAGTCCAGTGTGACTCCTGACCTGCGCTGAAATACCTCATGTCTGTTTTCGCGGGGTCAAGGGTGCAGCATTGATGTCTGGTGCCCAGATGGGAATTTCTGGTTGCCGATTTCTCCTCGCCCTCTCCTCCAAAACTATCCAGTGACCCCCTTCCTGGATGCTACACTCATGCTAACTTTGGCCAGAGAGGAATGGGGGGTGGGAGGGAGTTTAAGGTATAACGAGATGGGGCAATGGGGGTGGGAAAGTGAACAGCACAGAGGGAGGAGTCACAGCGTTTTGGATGCAGTTGCTACCCCTTTATAGAAGCTCCGAGGGTTTTTAAACTAAATAAGTTGCACTTGGGTCTTGGTATTTAGCCCAGTGTCAAAATTTGCCATGTATGGTTCCATTTGTAAATAAACCAGAAATTGATCTGTAAATAATTCAGTTTAAAAATCAAAGGAAGGTATTATGAGATATACAGGCATTGAGGTTACTTGGGACGTGGTTTAACTTGCACTAAACCTTTCACATGAGAATCACCAGAGTGGGGGGGGCTGGGGGGCTGGGGGGGGGGGGGGGGGGGGGGGGGGGGCGCGCGGGGGTGGGGGGGGGGTGCGGGTGGGGGGGGGGGGCGGGGCAGCCCTGAACTTGTGTCACTTTGTACAAATGTAAGATACATTGAGCACTGCATTTGTAAAGTGCAGGCTGTGTTTAAGATGTACCTGTTTATTCCTTGAGGCCAATTTTTGTGTGGAAATGATTTGTATTTTCTGTATCACCTTGATTTTGTTTTAATGCAGGCAGAGAGGGAGTGGGAGAGAAGGAAATCATTTTAAAATGCCTCTCTCCCTCTGCCTCCTATCTGTGTAGGCCTTTCAGCTCAGAACCAAGTCTGGGCCTTAAACTGACGCCCTTCTGGTTTTTTTAGGCAACATCTTATCACTTGCATTACCACATTGGCTGATTTTCTACTCCTGGCAGATAAAATAAAATCTACATTGAATATAATTCTCAGAAACCTGGTGTTAATATTTTGACCATGAGAGTGATTTATGGTGGATGCCTGATACAGCTATTATCCGTCTTGATATAGTGTGTCAGCAAGCTATCCAACTGCTGCATCCATCACAAGCACAGCTCTGTCTGTACAGTAGAGCTGACAATATAATATGTTTAAAGTGATAAATGAACTCTATAAGTTTGTTACAGAGAAACTTTTTCTGGTGGGAGAATCTAGAACAAAGAATGAGAGCTGGGCCATTCAGCAGTGACAGGATGAACTAGTTCTTCAAACAAAGGAGAGTGAAAATCTGGAACATTCTCCCACTAAAGGCTGATTGTTGGGGGTCAACTTAAATGTTCAAGACTGAGATAACTTTATGGGCGAGTGTTTCAAGGGATATGGACCAAAGGTGGGTAAAAGCATATGAGATACAGATCAGCCATGATCTCAGTGAATGGCAGAACAGGTTCTAGAGGCTGAGTGACCTTCTGTTCTGATGTTCCACTCAAGATTCTGTTAACTCTCCCCCCTCTAATCAGGAAAAATCAGGTTTGGATAATCAGGAAACGTCTTTTTTGGTCCTGAGCCCATGGATGCAGGAACCCAGCACACCACAACCACCCTGTTCTTAAACAGCTGACTGGGGAGTGATTGAAGTGTCAAACTTATGAATCCTCCTGCTCTTTATCGGTCAGTGCTCCATCAGCTGGCAAAACTTGTAACATCCTCCGTTTTGTTCTGTTAGATTCAATTTTCCTGTTTTTATTTCCCTTGCTTTACCCTGCCTGGCATCCTAAGCTAAGTGTTCTCGATTTTCCAGTCCTATTTTTCCAGATTGTAGGAGGGAGGATTAACAAAATCTTGAGTGGAACATCGGAACAGGAGGTCACTCAGCCTCTAGAAGCTGTTCTGCCACTCACTGAGATCATGCCTGATCTGTATCTCGCATGTGTTTATCCACCTTTGGTCCATATCCCTTGATACACTTGCCCAACAAGTTATCTGTCCATCTCTAAACATTTAAGTTGACCCCCGTCACCCACAAACTTTTGCAAGATAGAGTTCCCGATTTCCACTCCTCTTCGTATGGAGAATCGCTTCCTCATGTCACTGCTGAACAGCCTAACTCTCATCCTAAGATTATGTCCCTTTGTTCTGGATTCTCCCACCAGATGAAATAGTTTCTCTGTATTGACCTATTGAGTCTACTTATCATTTTAAACATCTCGTTTCAATCACCCCTCAACATTCTAAAATCAACAAAATGCATTAGAAATAGGAGCAGGAGTAGGCCATACATCCCCTAAATCCTGCTTTGCCATTCAATATGGTCAAGGCTGATCATCTACCTCAAACCCACTTTCCCGCCCTATTCTTGTTTCTCGATGCCCGGAGTGCCTAAAAACCTTATCAGTCTCTGTCTTGAACATACTAGATGACTGAGCATTCACAGCTCTCTGGGGTAGAGAATTTCAAGGGTTTTCAATCCTCTTTGTGAAGAAATTTCTCTTCATAATCCCAAATGGCTGACCCCTTATCCTGAGACTAAGCCCCCCCTAGTTTTAGAAACTTCAGCCAAGGGAAGCAGCCTCTCAGTTCTACCCTGTCAACCCTCTAAGGACTTTAGACACTTCCATGAGATCACATCTCCATCCTCCTCAAAAAAAAAACTACAAGCCAGATTTATCCAATTTGTCCTTTTATAGTGTATCACTTTACGTCTCCATATCATTCAGGTCAATTTTATCCTTCCTGAGTTGCAGTTCTCAGGATGGAACGGTTACTCCAGATGGTTTCTGAGCAAGGCTCTACTGAGTTCATGAGGACTCGAAACGTCAACTCTTTTCTTCTCCGCCGATGCTGCCAGACCTGCTGAGTTTTTCCAGGTAATTCTGTTTTTGTTATGGTCTCTTCATTGCTATCTGGAGACAGCTAACCTTGAAACTGACATCAAGGGAGCTATCATTAATACCAAACCCTTTACCAACAACTTGCCTTTGGCCTTTTCTGCTGACTTTTAGTCCCTGTGGCTAGATTGTCCAGCGTCTGCCCCAAACTCCAGGGAACGGCCTGATGCAACGCCCCTTTAAAATATCAGTCTCCTCCAATCAGGTTCCACGCTTGGTGGACAGTTTCCTTGAACATGCTGTGAAACATCCTAGGAAGCAGGGCTGAGAGGGAGGATGTGTGGGGTGGGGGGTGGAGAAATGACCACATCTGCAACAGCTCACAGGTCATCTAAGAAAGAATTTGCAATTTACATTGCCACTTTCACAGGTTTCAGGGCGTCACCCCGGAGAGTCACAGTATTAGTTTTGAAGTGTAGTCTCTTTAAAAATACAGATATACAGCACAGAAGGAGCCCAGCATGCCTGTGCCAGAAAGATAAGAGCTATCCAGTCCACACTTCCAGCTCTTAGTGCGTAGCCCTTGAGGT
This sequence comes from Carcharodon carcharias, assembly GCF_017639515.1. Taxonomy (NCBI): domain Eukaryota; kingdom Metazoa; phylum Chordata; class Chondrichthyes; order Lamniformes; family Lamnidae; genus Carcharodon; species Carcharodon carcharias. Next base: position 7,222,383 of record NC_054468.1, read on the forward strand.
TATAACACCTCAAGTCCTATCTATTTTTTTAATGCAATGTGCATTTCTGCCTCTATTATCCTTCAAGGCAGAGTTCCAGACCCCCACCATTCTGCATGAAAATATTTCCCCTCTAATCCTTTTGCTAGTTACATTAAATCAATGACTCTGGTTCGTGACCTCTCTGCAGAGGGAAATGGGTCCTTCCTATCCACTCTGTCAATGCCCCTTGTAATTTATATGCCTCAAGTGACTATCCCCTCATTTGTCCCTGTTCCACAGAAAAAAAAATCCCAGCCAATCCAATCTTTCCTCAGAACTAAAATTCTCAAATTGTGGCAACCTGATTAACCATACCAGCCATTTTGGTTTCAGCCACTCACGCTTTGGTGATTAAATAGTCCCGATTAACAGGAATCAAAAAATTGACCCTTTCAAGTGTTCTGCTCTCTCTCTCACTTTAATTAAATCCTGCTGATTATCAGCAGGTAGTGCTTCTCGTCACATTCCACTCCAGGAAGTGCAGAAGCGTTGTCGAGTGAATTCTCATAAAGAAAGCACTTGCGCCCCTTGACAGTGTCAGCTCTGGCTCAGTGTGTACCTTTTTCACCCCAGCCAGAAGATTGTGGATTCGTAGACATAGTCCAGAGCTTCAAACATAAAATCCAGGCTGATGCACCCAGTGCACTACTGAGGGATTGCTGCACTGTCGGAGGTGCTGTCTTTCATGACGTCAAATCAGGGCTCTGTCTGCCTTGAAGCAGATGCAAAGGATCCTGTGACCACTCTTTCTCCTCGGTGACCTGGTCAATATTTATCCCTCAGCCAACATCACTAAAACTAATTATCTGGTCAGTTAGCTCAATGCTGCTTGTGGCATCTTGCAAAGTGTTGCCACATCTCCAACATTACAACAGTGACTGCACCTTAAAAGCACTTCATTGGCTGTAAAGCCCTTTGGAAGGTCCTGGTGTTGCGACTGGTGCTGTATAAATGCGAGTTATTTTTCTCAATAAGTACAAGATTATTGGTTCAAGTCCCGACTGTTTATAAACAACCAAATCATGTAATTACTTAGGCTCACCACATGAGGGCAGGTGTGAGACTGGTGCAGCTTCTCAGCTGTCTGAAGCAAAGTGCAGGAACATTACCAGTTGCACAGAATCCATTCCAAGTGACGATCACTCTCTGGCGTGAGGATATTCTTGTTATCAGCCCCAGAATCTTCCATTTGCTAATTTTATTAGATACAGAGAAACTATTACATCTGCAGAAACCCTCATTCCTGCTTTCGTACCTCTAGACTTGACTATTCCAGCAGACTCCAGGCTGGACTCTGATATTCATCCTTGTTTTCAAATCCCTTCGTGGTCTTGCCCATTCTCATCTCTGTAACCTCCTGCAGCTCCACAACCCTCCGAGATACCTGCACTCCTCAAATTCTGGCCTGCTCTGCACATTCCCAATTATAATCCTTCAGCATTGGCGGCCGTGACTTCAGCTGCCCAGCCGCAGACTCTGGAGTTCCCTCCCCACTCCTCTCTGTGCCTCTTGTTCGCCTTTCTTTTTACTTCCTTGAGGGCACTACCTAAAACCTACCTCTTTGACTAAACGTTTGGTCTGCTGTCCTAATATCTCTTCATGCGGCTCGATGTCGTACTTTCTTTTTTTGTGAGGCTCCTGTGAAGCGCCTTGGGCTGGTTTGTTACATTAAAGGCGCTATATAAATGCAAGTTGTTGGCGGGGTGCGTTCGGAACAAGGGAGCGCAACCTTAAAGTTAGGGCCAGGCTGTTCAGCCATGATGTCAGGAAACACTTCTTCACACAAAAGGTAGTGGAAATCTGGAACTCTCTGCCCTCAAAAAGCTGCGGATACAGGGGGGGGGTGGGGGGGGGGGCATTGCAGCTTTCAAGATCGAGACTGATAAGTTTTTATTGCATAAGATCATTGAGGGCTATGGAGCAAAGGTGAGAAAATGGTGCTGAGGTACAGACCAGCCGTGATTGAGTTGAATGGAAGAACAGGCTTGAGGGATGAAATGACCTCTTCCAGTTCCAGTTTCTATACAATCTACGCAAGAGAATGACGAGTTTTGATTTCAGCACAGAGAATGCAAGATTGGGGATGTGAACCACCGATTAACAATAGAAAACACAGGACAAGGTGGATTGTGACGGTAGAGAATAACTTAAATGGCATCAGTTGCCCTGGCACCAAAGAGGTCATCTTTGTGAAACAAGTGTGTTCTGTCAGGCGTTTAAATTTGTTTAAAGGTTTAAAGGTCATTGGGGCGAGGGGGCTTGTTTCTGGGAGAGACGCATTACTGGAAGGGACTTCACTGTGAGGGGGTTTGACCTTGCAGGGACTTCACTGAGACTGCCTCACTGAGATGGGGCACAGTGCTGGTGCAGCTGGTGAAAGGTCTTCTTGGACTGACCAGGAGCTCCCCTGTTTACTGTTGATCAACTGATTGTGGATGCTTTTAAAATTTATTATTTCACCAGATGTGGGCATTGCTGTCTAGGCCAGTACTTGTTCTTCATATCTAATTGTCCTTATATTTATATGGCTGGTCCAGTTTATGACAGTTGTCCTCAGATCAATTGTAACTTTGCACTTTCTATCTCAAACAAGAGAGAATTTATCCATCGCCCCCTTGACATTCAATGGCATTACCATCACTAAACCCCCCACTATCAACATCCTGGGGGTTACCATTGACCAGAAACCAAACAGGACTAGCCATATAAATACTGTGGCTACAAGAGCAGGTCAGAGGCTGGGAATTCTGTGGTGAGTAATTCACCTCCTGACTCCCCAAAGCCTGTTCACACTGATAAGTTCCAAGGTTTTTTTTTAATTCATTCATGGGATGTGGGCTTCACTGGCTGGGCCAGCATTTATTGCCCATCCCTAGTTATTGAGAAGGTGGTGGTGAGCTGCCTTCTTGAACCGCTGCAGTCCATGTGGTGTAGGTACACCCACAGTGCTGTTAGGGAGGGAGATCCAGGATTTTGACCCAGTGACAGTGAAAGAACAGCGATGTATTCCCAAGTCAGGATGGTGAGTGACTTGGAGGGGAACTTGCAGGTGGTGGTGTTCCCATCTATCTGCTGCCCTTGTCCTATATTGTAGTGGTCGTGGATTTGGAAAGTACTGTCTAAGGATGCTTGGGGAATTACTGCAGTGCATCTTGGTACACACTGCTACGACTGTGCGTCAATGGTGGAGGGAGTGAATGTTTGTGGATGTGGTGAAAATCAAGTTATCTGCTTTGTCCTGGATGGTGTTGAGCTTCTTGAGTGTTGTGGGAGCTGCACTCATCCAGGCATATGGGGAGTATTCCATCACACTCCTGACTTGTGCCTTGTAGATGGTGGACAGGGAGTCAGGAGGTGAGTTACTCGTCGCAGGATTCCCAGCCTCTGACCTGCTCTTGTAGCCATAGTATTTATATGGCTAGTCCAGTTCAGTATCTGGTCAATGGCAACCCCCAGGATGTTGATAGTGGGGGATTCAGTGATGGTAATGCCATTGAACATCAGAGGGCAATGGTAGGATTCTCTCTTGTTGGAGATGGTCATTATCTGACACTTGTGTGGCGTAAATGTTACTTGCTTCTTGTCAGCCCAAGCCTGGATATTGTCCAGGTCTTGCTGCATTTGGACAAGGACTGCTTCAATATCTGAGGAGTTGTGAATGGTCCTGAACATTGTGCAATCATCAGCGAACATTCCCATTTGTGTACAAATTGTGTACAAGATTGAGGGGCCTGGACAGGGTGGATAGGGAGCAGCTGATCCCCTTAGTTGAAGGGTCAGTCACGAGGGGACATAAGTTCAATGTGAGGGGCAGGATGTTTAGGGGGGATGTGAGGAAACACTTTTTTACCCAGAGGGTTGTTCTTCTTATCGTGTTCACAGACAGTCTATACATGGCCCAGCCAGAACTGAACACATTTTTGTGCCTTGTTGCTGAATTTGGCAAGATCTGCAACAGTGCAGTGTTTCTCTAATGATAGACATTGCAGGAGATGTTGCATAGTCTTTGGCTCAATTCCACATTCACAAGTTGTCGGGCAGGTTGTATATCCCCATTTGCTTAGTGACATCTTTGAACGACCTACACCAGTCCTAAGTCTGTTAAGACACTTCCAGGTTGCCCAGTTGCAATTAACTCCTGGGGGAAGGCTTTCATCCGGTAGAATTTCCATCGCTGGGGGTTGTTCGAGACTGGCGAGCCAGTCTTTCCACAAGGCGATGTGGGCTTCAGATGGGGTTGATTGTAACGGAACAACACTGTTCATGAAGCTTTTCCTTGACTTTAGGCGGCTGGCTGTAGGTGTATGACCATCTAGAGGGTGCCTCTCATCTGATGTTTGACGGAGTCGCTCTTTCTTGCTGGCTACCGTTCTTCTTATATCAGGGGGACTGATGCCCAGAGGGTGGTGACGGTCTGGAATGTGCTGCGTGGGAGGGTGGTGGAGGTGGGTTGCCTCACATCCTTTAAAAAGTACCTGGATGAGCACTTGGCACATCATAACATTCAAGGCTATGGGCCAAATGCTGGTAAATGGGATTAGGTAGGTAGGTCAGGTGTTTCTCACGTGTCGGTGCAGACTCGATGGGCCAAAGGGCCTCTTCTGCACTGTGTGATTCTGTGATTTCTGGAAAAACTCAGCAGGCCTGACAGCATCTCTGCAGAGCTCTGAAAAAGAGTCATATGGACTCAAAACGTTAACTCTGTCTTTCTCTCCACAGATGCTGTCAGACCTGCTGAGTTTTTCCAGCATTTTTTGTTTTTGTTTCAGATTTCCAGCATCCGGAGTATTTTGCTTTGATCTCCATTTCTGATCTTATGATGGAAGGAAGGTCATAGATGAAGCAGCTGACAATGGTTGGGCCTAGGACACTACCCTGAGGAACACCTGCTGTTGGAGGAGCTGAGATGACTGATCTCCAACAATCACAACCATCTTCCTTTGTGCTAGGTATGACTCCAACCAGTGGTGAGTTTTCCCCTGATTCCCATTGACTCCAGTTTGCTAGGGCTCCTTGATGACACACTCAGTCAAATGCTGCCTTGATGTCAAGGGCAGTCACTCTCACCTCACCTCAGGAGTTCAGCTCTTTTGTCCGTGTTTGAACCAAGGCTGTAATGAGGTCAGGAGCTGAGTGACTCTGGCGGAACCCAAACTGGGCATCAGTGAGCAGGTTATTGCTAATTAAGTGCCACTTGATAGCATTGTTGATGTGCCCTTCCAGCACTTTACTTTTGATGGAGAGTAGACTGATGAGGCGGTAATTGGCCAGGTTGGATTTGTCCTGCTTTTTGTGTACAGGACATACCTGGGCAATTTCCCACATAGCCAGGTAGATACCAGTGTTGTAGCTGTACTGGAACAGCTTGGCTAGGGGCGCAGCAAGTTCTGGAGCACAAGTCTTCAGTACTATTGCTGGAATATTGTCAGGGCCCATAGCCTTTGCAGTATCCAGTGACTTCAGCCGTTTCTTGACATCATGTGGAGTGAATCGAATTGGCTGAAGACTGGTATCTGTGATGCTGGGGACATCCAGAGGAAGCTGAGATGAGGATGGGGATATTTGTGGAGCCTCCTCCTCCAGTGAGTTGTTTAATTGTCCACTGTCATTCATGACTGGACGTGGCAGGGCTGCAGAGCTTAGATCTGATCCGTTGGTTGTGGGATCATTAGCTCTGTCTATCACTTGCTGCTTATGCTGTTTGGCACGCAAGTAGTCCTGTGCTGTAACTTCACCAGGTTGACACCTCATTTTTAGGTATGCCTGGTGCTGCTCCTGGATGCACAAGTCAGGAGTGTGATGGAATACTCTCCACTTGCCTGGATGAGTGCAGCTCCCACAACACTCAAGAAGCTCGACATCATCCAGGACAAAGCGGCCTGCTTGATAAGCATGCCATTCACCACCTTAAACATTCACTTCCTGCATCACCAACGGACAGTAGCAGCAGTGTGTACCATCTACAAGATGCAGTGCAGGAACTCACCAAGGCTCCTTCAACAGCACCTCCCAAACTCACGACCTCTACTACCTAGAAGGACAAAGACAGCCAATGAATGGGAACACCACCCCCTGCAAGTTCCCCTCAAACACACTCACCATCCTGAATTGGAAATATATCGCCGTTCCTTCACTGCTGCTGGGTCAAAATCCTGGAACTCCCTCCCTAACAGCACTGTGGGTGTACCTACACCACATGGACTGCAGCGGTTCAAGAAGGCAGCTCACCACTACCTTCTCAAGTGCAGTAAATTCTGGCCGAACCAGCAATGTCCATATCCAGTGAAAGAATAAAAAAAACACACATGCATTTCAGGAAGAAAATGGGCGTGGGGGAGTTCACAGTTTATGCTTGTTTGTTGCTCATCAAGAAACCAAACACTTTCCATTTCAATCACACACTGTCCCATCAAATATTTTCAAAGCAGATACAGCACAGCGTTAGATACAGAGTAAAGCTCCCTCTACACTGTCCCCATCAAACACTCCCAGGACAGGTACAGCGCGGGGTTAGATACAGAGTAAAGCTACTTCTACACTGTCCCCATCAAACGATCTCAGGACAGGTACAGCACGGGGTTAGATACAGAGTAAAGCTACTTCTACACTGTCCCCATCAAACACTCCCAGGACAGGTACAGCACAGGGTTAGATACAGAGTAAAGCTCTCTCTACACTGTCCCCATCAAACACTCCCAGGACAGCTACAGCACGGGGTTAGATACAGGGTAAAGCTCCCTCTACACTGTCCCCATCAAACACTCCCAGGGTAGGGACAGCACGGGGTTAGATACAGAGTAAAGCTCCCTCTACACTGTCCCCATCAAACACTCCCAGGGCAGGTACAGCATGGGGTTAGATACACAATATATCTCCCTCTACAATATCCCCATCAAACACTCCCAGGCCAGGTACAGCACGGGGTTAGATACAGAGTGACCCAGCTGCCAATTAATTACCCACATTTTTAAAATCCTTTCATGGGTGATGTGGGTGTTGTTGTCAAAGTCAGCACTTATTGTCCATCCCTAATTGCCCTTGTGAGGAGTGAGGTGTCAGCCGCATTGCTGTGGGTCTGGAGTCACATGTAGGCCAGACCGGGTAAGGATGGCAGATTTCCTCCCCAAGAGGACATTAGTGACCCTGATGGTTTTTTACAACAATTGATGATAGTTTCATGGACGTCATTACTGAGACTCGCTTTCAATTCCAGATTCTAAAACAGTTGAAGTTAAACTCCACCAACTGCCGTGTGGGATTTGAACCCGTGCTCCATTAGCCTGGGCGGACAGATTACGAGTCCAGTGAGATTCTCACTGTGCCACCGTCGCACATTTAATGCCCAGTTAAGTACCTCAGGCCGCTTTCCACTGGTATTCATCCAGTGATGTGTGGGGAACTCACCAAGCAGGGTATCAAAAAAAATCAAACCCTATCGTAGTTACTTGTAGGCTGGTGGGTTCGGTGGGGGATGTTGGGCAGGGGTGGTGTTCAAAGGCACTCTGTGCCCATTTGAGGAACCTGGCCTCAGGAAGAGGAGGGCCAGCTGAGAGCCGTCCCGATGCCCTTGTTACCGAACCCCTCTCCTGAGACCCTCACCCTTTGACACCCTGCCCATTACTCACCTGTGCCTCAGTCCATCAGTGATCCTGGGCCTCAGGTGAGTGCAGTGCTGGCAGCAGTCACTGTGTCCCTGGTGGTGCTGCCAAACAATGAAGGGCTTCTGATGGTCCTTGGTCCTGGGGAATGTTCACTGCTGCCCAGTTAACTGGGTGATTGGCACTTAATTTGGAGGGTCTTCCTTAAACGAGGTGAGGCAGGATTCCCTCCAGCTCTCTAGCCAGTGGGCAAGACCCGATCACCTCCATTAAATACCACCCTACATTGTCCCACCAAACCCCAGTCACAGCTTCTAAAGTGTGTCACATATTTGTTTCCCTGAAAACTTTCAAGCGGCAAAGGATTTTCATCCTACTGATCTCAGCCTGAGTTTGAACCCAGCTGTTTCCTTAAGCAGCATAACTCTCCAGAGGTAAGGGAGGAAGACCACTCAACTGAAGCCACTCTAGTAGACAGCACACACGTGAGCCTGTTATATTCAGGCTAAACTGAGATTTATTTGGAGCAAAAAAAAATCATACAGAAACATAAAAGCCACTGCAAGGGAATGACAATGTTTTATTCCAGTAAGGACTGTTCTAAAATGAGATGTAGTTTGGACACTCACTCACTCTTGTCAAAAGCCTTTGGTCAAGTTGTTGCTACACCAACTCACATGAGCTCCCTGTTCATTCCCTCTCACAGCTAATAGCTAATGCAGTGCAGAACAGGAAACTGGGAGTGATACTGTGCTTCAGTTACATGCCTGAAATATTGTGATGTTAAATCAGTCTTAATTCAATTAATTCTTCCCATCGGTCAGGCAATTAAGACACAAACCACTCCCCATACCTCAATGGATAAAGCAGTGAGCATCAGTCTCCTACCATCTGATGTCCCTTTCACTTTTGACACCTAATCTCTTAAAACACGGCTTGCTCAATGTTAGCCATGGCTCAGGTTTAGTGCTTGGCTGTCTGAAGTAGAGCTACAGTGACTGAACTCAGAATGCTGAGCGCTTAATCCAGGTCTGTACGGCCAGAGCAGTACTTGACAGTGCAGCACTGGGGGAATGCTACACTGTCAGAGATGCCATCTTATGGGTGAATCATTAATTGAGGCCCCACCTGCCCTCTCAGGTTGATGTAAAATATATTATGGCACTAGACAAAGAGCAGGGGAGTCCTCACCAGTGTCCTGATCAACATTTATTCCCCAACCAACATCACCATAAACAACCTGATCAATTTTCATATTCCTGTTTGTGGGATCTTGCTGTGTATATTTGTTTTATTCATTCACAAGTTGTGGGCATTGTTGGCAGGACCAGCATTTATTGTCCATATTTAATTGCCCTTGAGAAGTTGGCGGTGAGCCGCCTTCTTGAACCGCTACAGTCCATGTGGAACAAAATTTTAAAAATGCTGGAAAAACTCAGCAGGCCTGACAGCATCTGACTCTGATGAAGTCATACGGACTCGAAACGTTAACTCTGTCTTTCTCTCCACAGATGTTTGTCAGACCTGCTGAGTTTTTATAGCATTTTTTGTTTTTGTTTCAGATTTCCAGCATCTGCAGTATTTTGCCTGCAGTCCATGTGGTGTAGGTACACCCACAGTGCTGTTAGGGAGGGAATTCCAAGATTTTGACCCAGCGACAGTGAAGGAACTGGCCAGCATTTCCTACATTACAGCAGTGACTACACTTCAAAAAGTACTTCCTGAGCTGTAAAGTGCTTTGAGACATCCTAAGGTTGTGAAAGATGCTCATAATTGAATCTTAAAGATAACTGGGCAGAGTTATGACCTCTTAGCCTAATGTAGAACCAATGTTTCAGATTGAGAGTCTTAATAAGAAATGCCGGATATTCATTTCCATCTGTGCCTAGAGATAAGGACAGAACAGAAAACGAATGGAAGTGGATAAATTGAGAGAGTTTTGTAAATTTACGTAATTATTTTTGAGGCGAAACAGGTTAATTTCAGCCAACATTACTGTCTATATAAAAGAAAGAACTTGCGGAGACTCATCGAACAGTACCACACAGGAGGCCATTTGGCCCATCAAGTCTGTGCCAGCTCTTTTGAAGAACCATTTAGTTAGTCCCATTGTCCTGTGCTTTCCCCATATGCCTGCAACATTTTTCTCCTTCAAGTATTTATCTGATTCCCTTTTTAAAGCTACCCTGGAATTATATCCGTTACTCTATCAGGCTGAGCATTTCAAATTCTAATCACTTGTTGCATAAAGAAGTCTTACCTTGTGTCACCTCTGGTCCTTTTGCTAAGGACGTGTATGTGCAATACAGAATATTGCAAAGCACTTTGCAACTAATTAGTTACTATGTATAGTCACAATTTTACTTTATTTTTAAAGAATTCCAGGAACAAAGCAGAGCAGCTAGTTCATAGACAGTAAAATCCCACAAACATCAAATGCGGCACTAACCATTTTATTTACAAACTGAAAATGCTGGAAAAACTCAGCAGGTCTGGCAGCATCTGTGGAGAGAGAAACAGGGTTAACGTTCTGAGTCCGTATGACTCTTCAGATTTCCAGCATCCGCAGTATTTTGCTTTTAGCCATTTATTTGTTTCTGGATGGGATATAGTGAAGATCATGGAATCATAGAAGCCTGGAGATTTTCCTCATTTTGGACATGAAATCTTTCATGAAATCTGGGTGGAGGGCACAGGAGAGTTTCATCCCATATTCAGGATCATGCTTAACCCAACTTTGGTTAAATAGTTCACGTTTTACCACCTAGAATTATACAGAATCTACAGCACAGAAACAGGGTCGTTCAGCCCAACTGATCCATGCCATTGTTTATATTCCACATGAATCTCCTCCTACTCTAATTCCCTCTCTCCAACCGGCCACAATGTAGCTCTTTCTTCAACAAAAGCACAGTGTTAAAATACATTGTATATAGACAGTTCCTCAAATGTTATCACTTTCTCCATCACAAAAGCTCTGTAACTGTTCCCTGGTAATAAGCACAGAAAAATCCATGGTTTCACATCATAGCAATTTTTCAAAGGCCACTGTGAAATTTCTTTTCAGCGTCATCTTGAAAAAAAAAGTCCAAACGTTTCAAGTATAGGGACATTCAGTGCGGCTGAAAATATCCTAGCGCATATTTCACGGGCTCATTCTTCACTTGCCAAGACCGGATTTTGTTCCTGTAATTTTGGCAGGACTGCTCTGGTGTAGAAATCTTCCAGTTTGTCCACTGCATTCTTCCAGAACTTTTCATCATATTCCACTGGGACAATAGCAATCTCATGTTCAGTGTAGACCACAAGGTCGGCCTTGTTGAGGCCCACGACCGCCAACTGGCACTGAATCTGGGTGAAGTAAGAATGACCCCTCTTCAGCTGAAATTCACCGTTATTGCATTCCAAGCAGAACTTTCTGTCTTTACAAGCCTCGTTGATAGTGTGATTCCTGTGCTTATAGGGGCATTTGACCTCGACGAGGCTGATGGTATCTCCGGTTGTCTTGTCAACCACTACACCATCAGGACTTGCTGCCAACCAGGCCTTCATTGGGTCAATGAACAGCCCACATGGTTGAACAGATATTTGGTGCCTGGTGTTCTCAGACTTCTGCTTCTCATATTTTCTGATGGCTATGGGCTCTTTCTGGACCCCCCATTTCATCGCGGGAGTGCTGACATTTGAGCCCAGGCCAATGATGGGCTTCAGGTAGGACTGAGGGACCTCAGTGCTTTTTCCATTCACAAACTTGCAGTGGGAAATCTTGTGCGCAACCGAGGCTGTGATTCGGTTTCTGCGCTGCTCGAACCAGGCTCGGTTTTCCCTTTGACCCCGTGTCTCTTTCTCGATCTCTGCTGCTCTCTGCTTACTGATCATTGCTGAGCCGAAGGAGATGCTAGGTTGACTCCTTTGGTCAGCTTGGCTTTTGGTGCCTGTCGCTTTACCCACTGCCTTGGATCCAGAGTTGGCACTACCAACAACCACTGTGGATCGCATGGCACCATTATTGCTGCTCTCTGCTCCTCTGGTAGTTAACCTTGTGGATCTCTGTGCTTCAGGGTTTCTGGTCTTAGTTGGGTTCGAAGGTCTTCCTGCATTTGAAGGTCTGGCCAAGCTGGGACTCCCACCCTTTGCCTCTCCTCTCTGGCTTGCAGATCGTGAACCCCTCGGACTGGCTGCTTTAGTAGCAGGTAGTACAGCTCCCTCCTGAGGCTCAGGTTGGTTTGGGTTAGCTCCCTGCTTTCTCCGATGATTAGATGGTCTTCCTGCCATTTGGAAAATGGTTAAAGTCTCTGCAAATAAAAAGACCAATTAAAACAGAAAGCTTTAAAATGAAATGAATGTTGTATCAGTCAAAAGAAGCAGGTGAGATAGTGCAATAGAAAAACAAGATACAGAAATGATTCACTTAAATAGGGAGTGGAAAGTGCTGAGGTGAGAATGATACCACAGAGAGGGTCTGGGTGTCTTGTTTCATTAGTGTAAAGGTATAAAGGGGTCAGATATGGTGCAGGTTGTTGTTGGCATAGTGGTTACATTGCTACACGAGTAATTCTGAAAACGTGAGTTCAAATTCTATTCGGGCAGCTCGAGAATTTGAATTCAGTTGAAGAAAATTCTGCCTTCAGTAAACGTGACCATGAAGCTGTTGGATCGTGAAAATCCATCTGGTTCACTGAAGTCCTTTAGGGAAGGAAATCTGCTGTCTTCACCTGGTCTGAACTGTGTGTGACTCCAGTCCTACACCAATGTGGATGATCATGAGTTTACCTCGCAAGCTGTGACTAAATTGTTACCAATGGTTCAATAGGTCTGCTCACCACCACCTACTTGGCGCAATCAGGGATGGACAATAAATGCCGGCCTTGCCGGTGAGCTCACTTCCTGAGAATAAATATAAAATTAGGAGAGGAATTGCTTCGATTACTCAGTAATAGGGGTTGGTGTGTTGGTAAATAGAGACCACATGATGTTGAAGGAAAGGAATAAAAATAAGGCTTAAGGTTAAAACAAATTATTGATCTGTACAGAAAATGGAAACTGAAAAGGCGACATTAGGAAAGTTGCTCAAAAGTTTGACAAAAAGATGAGCTGCTAAATATTTACAGAAACAGGCCACTTAACCCAACAGGTGCAGTCTGGTGTTCCTGCTTCATCCAAGCCTCCTCCCATTTCTCTTCACCTAATGTCATCAAAATGTTCCCCCTCGTGTGTTTATGTAGCTTCCCCTTAAACACATCTACACAATTTGCTTCAACCACTGTAGCAATCAGTTCCACATTCTCACCTTTCTCTCACATGGGGGGATGGTGGCACAGTGGTAATGTCACTGGACTAGTGATCCAGAGACCCAGGCTAATCTCTGGGGAACATGGATTCAAATGGCAGCTGGTGCAACTTAAGTTCAGTTAAAAAATCTGGAATATGAAGCTAATCTCAGTAATAACCATCATCAATTGTTTTAAAATGCCCTTTAGGGAAGGAAATCTGCCATCCTCACTTATTGATTCTTAACTGTCTCTAATATGGACTTGCAAGGCCTAACACTCAGTTCAAGGGCAATTAGGGATGAGCAACAAATGCTGGCTTTGCCAAAAATGCCCACATCCTATGAAAAATCAGAAAAAAACTCTAAATAAAGAACTTTCATCTGATTTCCCCATTGGATTTGTTAATGATGGTCTTATATTTCTGACTCTTAGTTCCCCACAATTGGAAACAATTTTTCTATGTCCACGCTTTCAAATCCTTTCATAATTTTATAGATTTTTGTGAGACCATCCCTGAGATAAAAAAGACCCAATCTATTCAATCTTTCCTAATCATTGTAACCTCTCAGTTCCGCTATCGGCCTTGAAAATCTTTTTTGTACCTTCTCCATTGCCTCTAAATCGTTTTTAGGACATGGAGCCCAAAACAAACACATACTGCAAGTGTGATATAATCAAGGTTCTATAGAGGTTTACCATAACCTTTCTGTTTTTTAATTCTCACTCTCAAGAAATGAATTCAGATGCTTTGTGTTTTTTTTAAAACAACAGTCTTTAACCTGTACAAAAACAAAAACAGAATTACCTGGAAAAACTCAGCAGGTCTGGCAGCATCGGCGGAGAAGAAAAGAGTTGACGTTTCGAGTCCTCATGACCCTTCGACAGAACTTGAGTTCAAGTCCAAGAAAGAGTTGAAATATAAGCTGGTTTAAGGTGTGTGTGTGGGGGGCGGAGAGAGAGAGAGAGAGAGAAGTGGGGGGGTGGGTGTGGTTGTAGGGACAAACAAGCGGTGATAGAAGCAGATCATCAAAAGATGTCAACAACATCTTTAACCTGTGTTGGAGTTTTAATGATTTGTGTCTCAGAAGCTTCTGTTCCTCTACTCCATTTACACACTTATTTCTCAAGGAGTATATTCTTCCAAAATGTACTACCTCACTTATCGATATTGAAGTTCTATTTTTTATTCATTCACGGGGTGTGGGTGTCGCTGGCTGGGCCCAGCATTTATTGCCCAACCCTAGTTGCCCTTGAGAAGGTGGTAGTGAGCTGCCTTCTTGAACTGCTGCAGTCCATGTGATGTAGGTACACCCACAGTGCTGTTAGGGAGGGAGTTCCAGGATTTTGACCCTGAAAGAACGGCGATATATTTCCAAGCCAGGATGGTGAGTGACTTGGAGGGGGACGTCCAGGTGGTGGTGTTCCCATGTCCTTGTCCTTTTATATGGTAGTGGTCGTGGGTTTGGAAGGTGCTGTCTAAGGAGCCTTGGTGAATTCCCGCAGTGCATCTTGTCGATGGTACACACTGCTGCTACTGTGCGTTGGTGGCGGAAGGAGTGAATGTTTGTGGATGGGGTGCCAATCAAGTGGGCTGCTTTGTCTTGGATGGTGTCAAGTTTCTTGAGTCTCATTGGAGCTGCACTCATCCAGGCAAGTGGAGGGTATTCCATCACACTCCTGACTTGGGCCTTGTAGATGGTGGACAGGCTTTGGTGAGTCAGGAGGTGAGTTATTCACTGCACAATTCCCAGCCTCTGACCTGCTCTTGTAGCTACAGTATTTATATGGCTAGTCCAGTTCAGTTTCTGGTCAATGGTAACCCCCAGGATGTTGATAGTGGAGGATTCAGTGATGGTAATGCCATTGAATGTCAGGGGGCGATGGTTAGATTCTCTCCTGTTGCCTGATACTTGTGTGGCGCGAATGTTACTTGCTACTTGTCAGCCCAAGCCTGGATATTGTCCAGGTCTTGCTGCATTTGGACATGGGCTGCTTCAGTATCTGAGGAGTCACGAATGGTGCTGAACATTGTGCAGTCATCAGTGAACATCCCCACTTCTGACCTTATGATGGAAGGAAGGTCATTGATGAAGCAGCTGAAGATGGTTGGGCCAAGGACACTACCCTGAGGAACTCCTGCAGTGATGTCCTGGAGCTGAGATGACTGACCTCCAACAACCACAACCGTCTTCCTTTGTGCTGGGTATGACTCCGACTAGTGGAGAGTTTTCCCCCCTGATTCCCACTGACTCCAGTTTTGCTAGGGCTCCTTGATGCCACACTCGGTCAAATGCTGCCTTGATGTCAAGGGCAGTTACTCTCACCTCACCTCAGGAGTTCAGCTCTTTTGTCCATGTTTGAACCAAGGCTGTACTGAGGTCAGGAGCTGAGTGGTCCTGGCGGAGCCCAAACTGGGCATCAGTGAGCAGATTATTGCTAAGCAAGTGCTGCTTGATGGACATTGAAGTCCCCACCCAGAGTACATGCTGCGCCCTTGCCACCCTCAGTGCTACCTCCAAGTGGTGTTCAATATGGAGGAGCACTGATTCATCAGCTGAGGGAGGGCGGTACGTGGTAATCAGCAGGAGGTTTCCTTGCTCATGTTTGACCTGATGCCATGAGACTTCATGGGATCTGGAGTTGATGTTGAGGATTCCCAGGGCAACTCCCTCCCGACTGTATACCACTGCGCCCCCACCTCTGCTGGGTCTGTCCTGCTGGTGGGACAAGACATACCCAGGGATGGTGATGGTGGTGTCTGGGACATTATCTGTAAGATATGATTCCATGAGGATGACTATGTCAGGCTGTTGCTTGACTAGCCTGTGAGACGCTCTCCCAATTTTGGCACTAGCCCCCAGATGTTAGTAAGGAGGACTTTACAGGGTCGACAGGGCTGCGATTGCTGTTGTCGTTTCTGGGTCGATGCCGGGTGGTCTACCTGGTTTCATTCCTTTTTTGAGACTTTGTAGTGGTTTGATACAGCTGAGTGTCTTGCTAGGCCATTTCAGAGTCAACCACATTGCTGTGGGTCTGAAGTCACATGTAGCCCAGACCAGGTAAGGATGGCAGATTTCCTTCCCTAAAGGACATTAGTGAACCAGACACATTTTTTCAACAACCGACAATTGTTTCATGGTCATCATTAGACTTTTAATTCCAGGTTTTTATTGAATTCAATTTCCACCATCTGCCATGGTGGGAATTGAACCCGGGTCCCCAGAGCATTACCTGGGTCTCTGGATTACTCGCAGACAATTCCACACCCATTCTACAAGTCTTTCTGTATTTTGTCACAGTCCTCCTCCAAATTAAGTTTACCTATTTTCCAAGTTGGTGGAGAGATTTTAAGAAGGGTCTTATAACCATTAAAGGAGAGGGTTTAGGGAGAGAGATCCAGAGCATGTAACCCAAGAAGTAGAAGGCATGGCTGCAAATTGTGTAGTGAAGTGGGGAATACACAAGGGTCCAGAATCAGAGGAGAGGAGTGATTTGGGATGGCTGCAGAACTGGAGGAGGTTACAGAGATAGGTGCCTTTAACCGAAAAACATCACAAGGTATTTTAAAGATTTATACATCACCCCAATCCATTGAGGGGTTTAAACATAAGGATGAGAATTTTAATGTTAAGTCTAAAGTCAAGGGGTCACTGATTAAAAATAAGGGATCGCTCATTCAAGACAGAGATGAGGAGAACCTTTTTCTCCCAGAGGGTTGTGAGTCTTTGGAACTCTTCCTGAAAAGGTGGTGGAAGCAGAGTCTCAATATTTTTAAGGCAGAGCTAGATAGATTCTTGATTAACAAAGAGGTGAAAGGTTATCGGAGGTAGGTGGGAATGTGGGGTTAAGTTTACAATCAGATCAGACTTGACCTTATTGAATGGTGGAGCAGGCTCGAGGGGGCAAGCGGCCTAATTCATATATTCATATATTGCTGGACTGGGAGCCAATGTAGATTAATGAGTAGGTGAATGGAACTTGGTGCGAGTTAGGATTCAAGTAGCAGAGCTTTCGATGAGCTGAAGTTTACAGAGGGCGAAGGATGGGAGGTCGGCCAGGAAAGCCTTGCAAGAGGGGAGTCCACAGGTAATAAAAGCATGGATGAGGGTTTCAGCAGTAGACGGGCTGAGGCAGGCTCAGAGGGTGGGATGTTACAGAGGTGAAGTAGGTGGTCTTTGTAATGGAGAGAATATGGGGTCAGAAGCTCAGGGTCAAATGGAACACAAACAACCTGAGGGAATGGAAATAATGGCATCTGTCTTCGCATGTTTAAATGTAGGAAGTGACAGCTCATTAAAGACAGGGTGTTAAAGAAGTGATACGATAGCCAAGAGACAGTGGAGGAAGAGTGTGAGAGAGAGAAAGAGAATACAGAGTGAGGTTAAAGTGAGATTAAAGTGAATTACGCACAGGTTAATGAGGATCCCAGGTTTCTGACCAGGGAAGAAGTTGAGGAAACAGAATTTAGAATTTTTAAAAAGGGGAGTTGATAAAAACTGGGAAAAAAATAAATTAATCAACTATGGGGAAGTATGGGTTAGAATCGAGAGGATGTGTCTTTCAGAGAGCTGGTACAGGTGGCACGATGGGCTGAATGGTCTCATTCTGTGCTGCCATTCCGATGTGTCAACACAGGGAAACTCTTTCAAAAAACAGTATAATTTTTGCTGTTGTTAAGTTCTGTCACCCAGATAAATTATAGCACTTAAACACAGTAGGGGCTAAGTTTAACAGTGGTGTAAAATGGCATCTGTTACAATTGCTGTAAATTCAGTTTTCTTTGGATATTTCGGGCTTGGGTGTTTGAGAAAGAGCAGGTAGGCAGCTGGTGATTCAATGTAAATCAGAACCATGACCACTTGCATTTATATTGAACCTTCAAAGGAGTAAAACATTGCAATGTGCTTTACAGGAGCTATGATCAAATGATAAAAACAATAAAAATAAGAATGAGATATGTGAACGAGTAAGAGGGCAGGCGCCCAAACACTTGTTCAATGAAGAAGGTTTTAAGAAGTGTGTTTAAAAAAAAAGTACAGAGCGGTAGAGAGGCAGAAAGACTTAGGGAGGGAATTCCCGAGCACAAGACCAAGATAGCTGAAGGAACACAGCCAAAGGTGGGGTGACTAGAATCAGGGATGGGCAGGAGGCCAGAATTGAAAGAACACAAGTGCTGTTAGTGTGTTTTAGGACTGGAGGAGATTACAGTATTAGGAGGGGTGAGGCCAAGGAAGGATTTGAAAATAAGAATGAGAATTTTAAATTTTAGATGTTGCTTAGCCTGGAGCCAGTGTAGATTGGTGAGCAAAGGGGTTTCGAATGAGTTAGACATGGAAGCAGGGTTGTGGATGAGCTCAAGTTAATGGATGGTGGAAAATGGGAGGTTGACTAGCATCAAAAGAATCAAATCGGGTCAGTAACAAAGGCCTGGACAAAGGTTTCAGCAGCAGATGAGCTGAGGCAGGGGTGTAAACAGGAGATGTTGCGGAACTGGAAATGAACAGTTTTGGTGATGGAGATCGCATAGGCTTGTAACCTGAGCTCAAGATCTCCCTAAGAGCTTCACAGTCAATGAAGTATTTTTTCAAAGTGTTGTATTGTAGGAAACATGGCAGCCAATTTGCACACCAAGATCCTACAAGCAGGCATGACCAATGTATGGGAGTAAGAATAGGCCATTCAGCCCATTGAACCTGTTCTGTCATTCAATGAAATGATGAGCAATTTGTATCCTAATTGCATCCACCCACCTTGGCTCCATATCCCTTAATAACTTTGTCGAGCAAAAATCTAGTGATCTAAGATTTTAAATTATTGATGGAGACCCAGTATCTACTGCCTTTTGTGGCAGTACTGTCAATTTTACCACCCCTTGTGTGAAGAAGTGTTTCCCAACTTCCCTCCTGAAATGGCCGGCCACTGATTTTAAGGTTCTTTCCTCTTGTCCTGGACTCCCTCATCAGCAAAAAATGTTTCTCTCTATCCTACTCTATCAATTCTTTTCAAAATCTGAAAAACTCAAACAAATCACCCTTTAACATTCCATACTCCAGGAAATACAGGCTGATATAATTTACCTAATTTAATCCTTGGAGTTTCAGTGATATTGGATGAGGAATAAATATTGGGCAAAACACTGAAAGACAACATACAACTGAGCCATTTCAGACCAGGAAGAGATGGAGGTGACAATTTGGCCATTAATATAATGAAACTCAAGAATTACTGAAAAGAAAGAGACTTGCTGTCAAAGCTTTTTGGCTTGCACTCACCAGGACAGACTTAAGAAGGCCAAATTTCAAAGGGAGCAATAATTTATACTGCCTGAGAAAAGGGTGCCGATTGGTTGGCAAATTGAATCAAGTTGGCAAATTAGCACCCTTTTCTCATGTAGTATAAATTGTTGCTCCCTTTGAGATTTGGTATTTGAGTTGGCTGAAAAAGGTTTGCCTAAGCTTTTCATCTTGCACTCATCAGGACAATCGCAAGAATGTAAATGTCAGGGGAAGCAACAACGTTATACTGTATGGGAAGAGAGCGCTGATTGGTTGGCAGGTGGACTCTGATTGGTGTTGCCATGGAGAATGCACCAGTTAATAGTGACCGACAGTTAGCTGCCAAGCATTGTTTGAGATTTTAAACCAGAAAGCTTGACCCTGATTAGTCAAGGCATTGCTTGAGGAATGAATCAGTGAATGGCTGTCACTTATTTTGTTTAGCTGAAACATGTTCTTTCTGTTTGCAAAGAACAGGGCCCTGTGTATTAATATATGCAGCTTCCAGTACACACAAACGTGCCACATTGCGAGCCCAACTGCTAATCTTAAATTGGTCGTCAGCATAATGTTTAGCACACTGAAGATTGTTTAGCAAATGTTGTCCAATCGCAAAATCACATCTAATGTTGGACACAGTGTTTTGAGTTTTGCAAGTACGGGCTGGTTGGGTACAGTCTGCACCCTGCCCACTGCGAACAGAGGCTGGGACATGCTGTTTGATACGATCCGCCAGTCTTTGGGAAGCACGGCCTACATACCTAGCATTACACTGGCACTGAGATTCGCATACCACATGACTCACTTGTGCGATAGGCAGAACATGTTAAAACTGCAAACTTTGAAACTGTGCCTTCTATACCCAAGTCCAGTTCATCAACACACACCAGAAAGTGCAACAATCCTAATACTGATGCCTGGAGAACTGGACCTCCTTCCAGCCTGAAAAACAAACATTCACCACATTTCTCTGCGTTCTGTCCCTCAGTCTATTATGTGTTTGAATAGGTTACAGCCAACTCTTTGTTTTGGACAGTTCCCCCAATCAGCCAGTGGAGGCAGTGTTGAAAAAATTTGGAGTAGTGTCTGATTTCCTCTATAAAGTGCATTTTATTTTAAAATTTCAAAAAAAACATTCTTTAATGGGATGTGGGCATTAAGGGCAAGGCCAGCATTTGTTGCCCATCCTTTATTGCCCTGGAGCTGAGTGGCTTGCTAGGCAGTTAAGTTCAGAGGGCAGTTAAGGGGCAACCACATTGCTGTGGGTCTGGAGTCACACGTAGGCCGGACCGGGCAAGGACAGCCGATTTCCTTCCCTAAAGGACATTGAGGATAGTTTCATGGTCATTAGCTTTCGATTGAATTTAAATTCCACCAGCTACCGCTGATTCTGTGCCCCCAGATGATTAGCCTGGACCTCTGGATTACTCGTCCAGTGACTTTCCACTACACCACCGACTCCCCCATGGCCTGTTTGTGTCTGGACTAAGCTGTGCTGCTCTGATGCTTTACGGCACGCAGGGTCTGGCTGCTAAGTGGGTGGTTTGGGGCCCTCTGTGGCTCACCCATGGTTCTTCCCATGACAGCATGAAAAATCGGCATGCTTGGCAATATTGAGAAGGGGAAAGATTCGGGATTTGGCTGTGTGATCTCTCTCCCCCTCCCCCCTCCATCCATCCCTGGGGGAATAGCCAGCCAACACGCACTGGCTAGCTTTAAATGAGGGTTGCATGAGATGCCGGCAGGTTCCCCTACTATAGAGGAGCAGAGGGGACAGTGGAGCTCATTGCAGAGTTCTTTCAAGGAGCTGACACAGACCGGATGGGTCGAATGGCTTCCTGCTTGTGCTGTATAATTCTATGATGAGTTGTTCTGCTGAGGCCCTGTCAAACACCCAGCAATACACAGCAGTATAAAAAAAAATCTTGGAGACGAGTGACATGATCACTTCTCACCATACGATGGAGAAGTGAAACATTCGGGGAGTTATAAATAGGCTGATAAAGTATACACCTGTCAAATGGGGTCTTGTTCGGGCTTGTTACCCGTGTTTTTTTTAGCTCCCAGTTAACGGGTAGAAGAAGGGAAAATGACTAATTGCAATTCAAATTATGGATTGCAAAGCGGGTGGGGGATCTATCGTGGGGAATCTATCAAAGCTGCTCCAGCTCCACATTTACAGTGCGTAACAAGGCAATCTCTCTCTCGCCCCCACCCTCCCCGGATCCTCAAACCACCACCCACCCCCTCCCCAACAACCCCCAGAACTGACAATGACCGAGCGTGGCTGGGCTGATGACTGGCGGCTTGGGATCGGCCGACAGATCTGGGGATTGGGAGTTTGGGGTTCTAAAGTTGGGGGCAAGTGGGGAGCCGGGACAAGCCCTCATCGAGATACCTCTCAAAATTCAGGAATCTGGGTTGAAACATAACAGGAAGCAAGTGAAACAGAAAGGAATTCAGATCTAAAACTAAAATCTCAGTGCAACTTTTAGAGCGTCGGTAAATCTGTAAATCTCATCTTTCGCATAATCTGAGAATGGTTTCCTTACCTGCGATCCAGGAATTCACTCCTTGCTGCAATCAGTTTACTGGACTCTCACTCCGGAGTGTGACGTCTCCTATGTGCCAGTTTCCGACCGGGTACACATGCTCCACCCTAAGGCTGATGCAAACATTGACATTTAAAAACAGGCAGCAGGATTTAAAAGGGCAATGCTAGAGGCAACATGGACCCCACTTGACACCGTCATGCGGTGAATGCCCAATACAGACACCCTCGGCAATGAGAGAGCATGTCTGAAATAGAGACAGGAAAGTGCTGGCAGAGTGGACCAGTCGACAGCAGAACACAGGAACGGCAGAAGGTCATTCAGCCCTTCGAGCCTATTCTGTCTTTCAAGCAGCTCAAGGCTAAGATGTACCTCAATTCTATTTAAATACCTTTGCTCCAAATCCATTGATCCCTTCCCAGCAAAATTCCATCAATCTCATTCTGGTAAGTTCCAATTTAACCCTTGTAGCCCTGGTAACATTCTAGTGACTCTGTGTTGCATTCCTTCCACGACCAACAGATCCCTTCAACGGTGCACTGCCCAGAACTGAATGCACTACACCAGATGTGTTCTAGCTGCAGCAAGGCTTCGTCCCCTTTATATTCTGGCCTGTAATTTATATACACAATATTTCTTTAGTGACCCTTGTACAAGGATCCCTCAAGCCTTTTGGACATCTACTGTTTCTAGTTTTGTACCATTTTAAAAATACTCTGATCTATTCTGTTCTGGTCCAAAGTGGATGACCTCACAACCTCATGGCAATCTATCTACCACAATTTTGCCCACTCAATTAATCTGTCAATGTCTCTTTTTGTACAAATGGTAGTACAGATCTTGAGTATTGCTGAAAAAAGAGACAGATTGTCAAAGCTTTTCATCTTCACTCAACAGGACAGATGCAAGAATATTAAATTTCAAAAGGAACAACAATTTATACTGCGTGATGAAAGGCATAGTGTTGCTGGGTTCACAAGTCTACTCTGACTGGTATGTATTCATATGCCAGATCTGTCCTCTGCAGGCAATAGGAAAATGTCCAGATATTGCACCCTTTTTGAATAAACAAAAGCATAGGGGACAATAGCTCCCTGGTTCATTTGCCATGACATTGTCTTGACCAATCAGAGCTGACTTGTCAACCAAGCAGCACCACCCCTTTTCTCATGTAGTATAAATTGTTGTTCCCTTTGACATTAGGCATTCTTACGTCTGTCCTAATGAGTGCAAGATGAAAAGCTTTGACAGCATGTCACTTTTTCAGAAATACTCAAGGTCTCTTTGTAATTCTATGTTCCGCTCTACACTAGCGACTATCACTTCAATCTTATTGTGATCTGAAAACTTAGATTTATGGCTCTTTATTGTGTTTTTTTAATTCATTCATGGGATATTGGCTTTGCTGGCTGGGCCAGCATTTATTGCCCACCATTAGTTGCCGTTGAGAAGACGGTGGTGAGCTGCCTTCTTGAACTGCTGCAGTCCATGTGGTGTAGGTACACCCACAGTGCTGTTAGGGAAGGAGTTCCAGGATTTTGACCTAGCAAAGGAAGGTCAAGGAACAGTGATATATTTTCAAGTCAGGATGGTGAGTCACTTGGAGAGGAACTCCCAGGTGGTGGTGTTCCCATCTATCTGCTGCCCTTGTCCTTCTAGATTGTGATGGTCATGGGCTTGGAAGGTGCTATAGAAGAAGCCTTGGTGAATCCATGCAATGCATTTTGTAGATGGTACACACTGCTGCTACCGTGTGCCAGTGGTGGAAGGAGTGAATGTTTGTGGATGTAGTGAAAATCAAGTGGGCTGCTCTGTCCTGGATGGTGTCAAACTTCATGAGTGTTGTAGGAGCTGCATTCATCCAGGAAAGTGGAGAGTATTCTATCACATTCCTCACTTGTGCCCTGTAGATGGTGGACAAGCTTTGGGGAGTCAGGAGGTGAGTTAGTCATCACACGATTCCTAGCCCCTGACCTGCTCTTGTAGCCACAGTATTTATATGGCTAGTCCATTTCAGTTTCTGGTCAATGGTAACTCCCAGGATGTTGATAGTGGGGGATTCAGTGATGGTTATGCCATTGAACATCAAGGGGCGATGGTTGGATTCTTTCTTGTTGGAGATGGTCATTGCCTGAC
Source organism: Carcharodon carcharias (assembly GCF_017639515.1). Lineage (NCBI taxonomy): Eukaryota > Metazoa > Chordata > Chondrichthyes > Lamniformes > Lamnidae > Carcharodon > Carcharodon carcharias. Next base: position 7,246,238 of record NC_054468.1, read on the forward strand.
ACTTGTGTGGCACGAATGCTACTTGCTACTTGTCAGCCCAAGCCTGGATATTGTCCAGGTCTTGCTGCATTTGGACATGGACTGCTTCAGTATCTGAGGAGTTGCGAATGGTGCTGAACATTGTGCAATCATCAGCGAACATCCCCACATCTGACTTTATGATGGAAGGAAGGTCATTGATGAAGCAGCTGAAGATGGTTGGGCCTGGGACACTACCCTGAGGAACTCCTGCAGTGATGTCCTGGAGTCAGGTTGACTGACCTCCAACAACTACAACCATCTTCCTTTGTGACTCCAACCAGTGGAGAGTTTTTCCCCTGATTCCCATTGACTCCAGTTTTACTAGGGCTCCTTGGTGCAATACTGGACCTGGTATTAGGGAATGAACCCGGCCAGGTGGTAGAAGTTTCAGTAGGGGAGCATTTCAGGAAAAGTGACCATAATTCAGTAAGTTTCAAGGTACAGGTGGATAAGGATAATAGGAGTCCTCGAGTTGAGGTGCTTAATTGGGGGACGTCTAATTATAACAATATTAGGCAGGAACTGAGGGGTCTAGACTGGAGGCGGATGTTTGAGGGCAAATCAACAACTGACATGTGGGGGGCTTTCAAACGTCAGTTGATAAGAATTCAGGACTGGCATGTTCCTGCTAGGATGAAGGATAAGTATGGCAAGTTTCAGGAACCTTGGATAATGAAGGATATTGTGAGATTAGTCAAAAAGGGAAGCATTCGTAAGGGCTAGAAGGCTGGGAACAGATGAAGCCCGTGGAGAATATAAAGAAAGTAGGAAGATTAAGCAAGGAGTCAGGAGGGCTAAAAGGGGTCATTGAAAAGTAATTGGCAACCAGGATTAAGGGAAATCCCAAGGCCTTTTATACGTATGTAAAAAGCAAGAAGGTAGCTAGGGAAAGGGTAGGGACAGAGGTGGGAATCTGTGTGTGGAGCCAGAAGAAATGGGAGAGATACTAAATGAATACTTCTCATCAGTATTCACCAAAGAGAAGGACTTAGCAGTCGATTTGTCTAGGGAAGAGTGTGTAGATAGCCTGGATCATGTTGAGATCAAAAAAGAGATGTTAGGCATCTTGAAGAATATTAAGGTGGATAAGTCCCCAGGGCCAGATGGGATCTACCCCAGAGAACTGAGGGAGGCAAGGGAGGAGATTGCTGGGGCCCTGACAGAAATCTTTGTATCCTCCCTGGCTACGGGTGAGGTCCCAGAGGACTGGAGAATGGCCAATGTTGTTCCATTGTTTAAGAAGGGTAGCAGGGATAATCCAGGAAATTATAGGCCAGTGAGCCTTACGTCAATGATAGGGAAATTATTGGAGAAGATACTTCGTGACAGGATTTACTACCATTTGGAAGCAAATGGGAATATTAGTGAGAGGCAGCATGGTTTCGGGAAGGGGAGGTCATGTCTCACTAACTTGATCGAGTTTTTCGAGGAAGTGACAAAGATGATCAACGATGGAAGGGCAGTGGATGTTATCTACATGGATTTCAGTAAGGCCTTTGACAAGGTCCCTCATGACAGACTGGTACAGAAGGTAAAGTCGCATGGGATCAGAAGTGAGCTGGCAAGATGGATACAGAATTGGCTTGGTCATAGAAGACAGTGGGTAGCAGTGGAAGGGTGCTTTTCTGAATGGAGAGCTGTGACTAGTGGTGTTCCGCAGGGATCAGTGCTGGGACCTTTGCTGTTTGTAGTATACGTAAATGATTTGGAGGAAAATGTAACTGGGCTAATTAGTAAGTTTGCAGACAACACTAAGGTTGGAGGAGTTGCAGATAGTGAAGAGGATTGTCAAAGGATACAATGGGATATAGATCATTTGGAGACTTGGGCGGAGAAATGGCAGATGGAGTTGAATCCGGAGAAATGCGAGGTAATGCATTTTGCAAGGTCTAATACAGGTAGGAATTATACAGTAAATGGCAGAACCCTTAAGTGCATTGACGGGTAGAGGGATCTGGGTGTACAGGTCCACAGGTCACTGAAAGTGGCAACGCTGGTGGATAAGGTAGTCAGGAAGGCATATGGCATGCTTGCCTTCATCAGCAGGGGTATTGAGTATAAAAGCTGGGAAGTCATGCTGCAGCTGTATAGAACCTTGGTTCGGCCACACTTGGAATTCTGGTCACCACATTACCAGAAGGAGATGGAGGCATTGGAGAGGGTGCAGGGGAGGTTTACCAGGATGCTGCCTGGTCTGGAGGTTATTAGCTATGAGGAGAGGTAGGAGAAACTTGGATTGTTCTCACTAGAGCGACGAAGATTGAGGGGCAACTTGATAGAAGTTTACAGAATTATGAATGGCATAGGCAGAGTAGATAGTCAGAAGCTTTTTCCCAGGGTAGAAGAGTCAATTACTAGGGGACGTAGATTTAAGGTGAGAGGAGAAAACTATAGAGGAGATGTGTGGGGCAAGTTTTTTACACAGAGGGTAGTGAGTGTCTGGAATTCGCTGCCAGAGTAGATGGTGGAAGCAGGTACGATAGTGATGTTTAAGAGGCAGCTTGACAAGTACATGAATAGGATGGGAATAGAGGGATACGGACCCTGAAAGTGCAAAATGCTTTAGTTTGACAGGCAATATGATCGGTGCAGGCTTGGAGGGCCGAAGGGCCTTTTCCTGTGCTATACTTTTCTTTGTTCTTTGTTCTTAGTTCACACTCGGTCAAATGTGGTCTTGATGCCAAGGGCACTTACACTGACCTCACCCCGGGAGTTCAGCTCTTTTGTCCATGTTTGAACCAAGGCTGTAATGAGGTCAGGAGCTGAATGACCCTGGCCGAATCCAAACTGGGTGTCACTGAGCAGGTTGTTGGTAAACAAGTGCCGCTTGAAAGCTCTGTTGTTGACCCCTTCCATTACTTTACTGATGATGGAGAGTAGACTGATGGGGCAGTAATTGACTGGTTTGGATATGTCCTGCTTTTTGGGTACAGGACACACCTGGGCAATTTTTCACATAGCCGGGTAGATGCCAATGTTGTAACATAATAAATAGTGATTAATTGAGACCCCAGCATGGATTCTTGTTGGCCACTGCTAGGTACTTCCTTCCAATTCAAGTACATACCAATTATACCCTCTATCTGACTTTTGTTGCCTAATCAATCTCCTAACCAGGTTAATAATTTATCTTGAATTCCATGAGTGTTAATTAAAGATAAATGTCAAATTGAACCTTCTAGGCCTATCATTGATGTGCCCTTTCCAAAGCCAACATATCTTCCTGGAGATGCAGTGTCCAGAGTTGTTGTTAATTCTTCTTATTCTTTCTTTGGATGAGAATATTGCTGGCTAGCCACAGTATTTATATGGTTGGTCCAGTTAAGTTTCAGCTTGGTGCTAACCCCCAGGATGTTGATGCTGGGTAGGGGTGTGGTCAACAATGATATTGCCATTGAATAGCTAGGGAAGTTGGTCAGATTCTGTCTTGTTGGAAATGGTCATTGCCTGGCACTTGTATGGTATATATGTTACTTGCCACTTATCTCTGTCTCTCTCTAGCAATCCATCGAAGTGAGGAGGATGCTTGCCATGGAGCCTGTGGCAAGTCTTCCACATGGAGCCTTTTAATGTGGGGAGGTTGTTGCTCTGCAGCTGCCGCACAGTTCTGGCTGACCAGGGAACTCTCCTGCTCTTACTGCCTGTCATAGGCGTATTGAGAGGATTAGCAATCATAGTGCTTTTGCCACGATCAGCCCAAGCCTGAATGTTGTCCAAGACTTGTTGCATTTGGGTTCAGAAAGCTTCAGTATCTGAGGAGTTATGAATGGAACTGAAAACTGTGCAATCACCAATCAGCATCCCCACTTCTGACCTATTGATGGAGGGAAGGAGCATCTATCAGACAAGGCATTAAACCAAGACCTTGTCTATCCCCTCAGGTGGACATAAATGATTCCATGGCCACTATTGCGAAGGACAGCAGGGGAGACCTCCCCAGTGTCCTGAGGCCAAAATTTGTCCCTCAATCAACATGACTTGATGATCACAGATTACCTGGCTATTATGACATTGCTGTTTGTGGGAGCTTGCTGTGTGCAAATTGACTGCTGTGTTTCCTACATTGTGATGGTAACAACACTTCAGAACGTATTTCTTTGGCTGTAAAGTGCTTTGCGGTGTCCTGAGGTGGTGACAGGTGTATAAATTCTTTCTTTATTTCTTTTTGGTGCAATGCTACAATTTATGGATTGTTAAAATTTTACAGCGCTTACAGTAAAAAATGCAATTGGCACCCAGCTCCGTGGCTGCTCAAGGAATAAGGTACGTTCCCCAGAAATTCATGTCCCCGATGACAAGTCCCAAGTCGACTCTTTTGGCTGTGAAACTCACTGTCAGTTCTTGCCTTGATATTTCTCTCTCTGGGGAAGACACTGATATGGTGGTGTAGCGGTAATATCACTAGATCCAGTAGCCCAGGCTAATGCTCTGAGAACATGGGTTCAAATCCCACCATAGCAGCTGGTCAGATTTAAATTCAATTAGTAAATCTGGAATATAAAGCTAGGCTCAGTAATGGTGACCATGAATCTGGAATATAAAGCTAGGCTCAGTAATGGTGACCATGAATCTGGAATATAAAGCTAGGCTCAGTAATGGTGACCATGAATCTAGAATATAAAGCTAGGCTCAGTAATGGTGAGGTGACATTTGATAATGATTGGAACTGTGAGCCGCTTGCCAGGATTTCCTTAATGCATTCACACCCTGTCTTGTCCAGCTGAGTTGAGCTGTTTTTTATTCTTCTGTGGGAAATGGGCATCTGTGGCAAGGCCAGTGCTAATTGCCCCCTTGAACTGATCTTGTTAGGTCACTTCAGAGGGCAGTTAAGAGTCAATTAGGTTCACATGTATGCCAGACCAGGCAGATTTCCTTCCCTAAAGGATATTAGTGAACCAGATGGGTCTTTGCAACAAGCAATGGCAGTTTCATGGTCACCATTACAGAGACTAGCTTTCAATACCAGTTTTATTAACTGAATTCAAATTCTATCAGCTGCCATGGTGGGATTTGAGCCTGTGTCCCCAGAGCATTTACCTGGGTCCCTAAATTACTCATCCAGCAATATTATCATTACACCCTGGTTCAGGCACACGGTTATGAAAGGGGCTGTGTTACCATTTAGCAATCTTTTACAATCATTGTGAAGTCACCAGCAGCTCTGTGTTACATTACAGAATGATTTATAATACAAAGGGAAGGCGAAATAGTTAGAGAGTTGTTGATCCAGATAATGGAATATTCTGGCTGTCAGACTGTGTAACTGAGAATCCACAAAGCTGATGCACATCTGGAAAATTCAGCTGTTCCTTGTTTTGTTCATGAGACTCAGTGTAACCTAGGGAACTGGGTGTGGTTAATGATTGACAACAAATCAGATGATCGCAGCAATCTATTTTGGGGACACACTATGTGGGTGGAAATTTGAAGCCTTCCTCAGGACTTCCCTCCAACAGTGTAGCATTCTCTCAGTACTGACTCTCTGATAGTCAGTGCTCCCTCAGTACTGACCCTCTGACAGTGCAGCACTCCCTCAGTACTGACCCTCTGACAGTGCAGCGCTCCCTCAGTACTGACCCTCTGATTGCAGCATTCCCTCAGTACTGACCCTCTGATAGTCAGTGCTCCCTCAGTACTGACCCTCTGACAGTGCAGCACTCCCTCAGTACTGACCCTCTGATTGCAGCACTCCCTCAGTACTGACCCTCTGACAGTGCAGCGCTCCCTCAGTACTGACCCTCTGACAGTGCAGCGCTCCCTCAGTACTGACCCTCTGATTGCAGCACTCCCTCAGTACTGACCCTCTGACAGTGCAGCACTCCCTCAGTACTGACCCTCTGACAGTGCAGCGCTCCCTCAGTACTGACCCTCTGACAGTGCAGCGCTCCCTCAGTACTGACCCTCTGACAGTGCAGCACTCCCTCAGTACTGACCCTCTGACAGTGCAGTGCTCCCTCAGTACTGACCCTCTGACAGTGCAGCGCTCCCTCAGTACTGACCCTCTGATTGCAGCACTCCCTCAGTACTGACCCTCTGATAGTCAGTGCTCCCTCAGTACTGACCCTCTGATTGCAGCACTCCCTCAGTACTGACCCTCTGATAGTCAGTGCTCCCTCAGTACTGACCCTCTGATAGTCAGTGCTCCCTCAGTACTGACCCTCTGATAGTCAGTGCTCCCTCAGTACTGACCCTCTGACAGTGCAGCACTCCCTCAGTACTGACCCTCTGACAGTGCAGCGCTCCCTCAGTACTGACCCTCTGATTGCAGCACTCCCTCAGTACTGACCCTCTGACAGTGCAGCGCTCCCTCAGTACCGACCCTCTGACAGTGCAGCGCTCCCTCAGTACCGACCCTCTGACAGTGCAGCACTCCCTCAGTACTGACCCTCTGACAGTGCAGCACTCCCTCAGTACTGACCCTCTGATAGTCAGTGCTCCCTCAGTACTGACCCTTGGACTATATGGAATATTTCTGTAGTTTATACTGAAGTCAGTTTAAATTCAGGTTTGTGGAATTTTACACTGACAGGAGATTTCTTGCTTAAATTTTGCTTTCAATGTACATACTTGTTATATCTGCTGCATTATTGTATACAATCACAGGAACAGGCATTGGCCATTCAGCCCCTCGAACCTATTCAGCTATTAAATTAGATCATGGTTGATTTTACCTCAACTGCGTTTACCCATCTTTAGTGACATATCCCTTAACTCTTACCCCCTAAAAACATCGATCGATTTAATTGTCTAGTATTTCAATTGGAGTAGCAATGTGCTACTGACTGTCCTAAACCCCATTAAGGTTGTACTGTTATTGATTTTTCTTAGTATTAATGTATGAGTGCTGACTTCAACATCTAAGGCCCTTATTGATTAAGAAGTGGATAGATTTAATCTTGATCAAAAACCTTTCTCAAACAGCAACATGTGTTTTTGGGGGAGTGAGTTCCAGGTCTCCACTATCCTTTGAAGAAGTGTCTGACCTGACTCTAATTTTAGGATTGTCCCCACTTTATCTGGACTTCCACCCCTCCCTACCCCCCCCCAACAACCACCACCACAAGTGGAAAGAGTTTCTCTCTATCTACTGTATCAAATATCTCTATTGTATTAAATACTCAATCAGATTGCCCCCCTTAATCTTCTAAACTCGAGCGAATACAAGCTAAGGTGCAAACTAACTCTCGGAGGTTAACCTAAGACAACAAACAATGGGACTGATGATTTAATGAATTGGACATGCAGGCAGTAGGACCCAGGGCAGGAGGATATTAGTTCAGGCTGCACAGATATAGTCACATGCATCAACTCTTCTATAACATCTGTGTAGGATCATTAATTCCTACATTAGTCACATCACCACAGCAGCATCATACATAACAAAGAAACAAAGAGGCAGCTGATACTATGCACATGGTTATAAGGGCAATGAGATTAAAAAGGCCCTTTGGCCCCTTTACTTACTCTCCCTCCCTTTCCCCATCCTTCCTGTCTCCCCTTTCAGAGCAGCTCATAGTTTCTCGAGTTCGGTGTCCTGACTTTTCCCTCCCTCCTCCAGGAACCCGCTCCATCCACTCACTCTGAAGCTTGGCCTTTGCATCCTGAGCCTGAAGCTTTGTTCGCTCTGGTTTCGCTCCGGTTTGGTAGACAACAGACAAGATCTAGACTCAGTTGGAACCTGACTTGATGGTCAGTGAGCAGGCTATACATGTATAGGAGGATGCCTTTCAGCCTCTCAAGCATATTCCACCATTGTATTAGATCATGTATCTGTACCTCAACTCCATTTACCTGTCATTGATCCATTTCCTTTGATACTATTAGTCAACAAAAATCCAGCAATCTCAGTTTTGAAGCTCCATTAGATCTCCAGCATCCACAGCCTTTTGGGGGATAGAGTTCCAGGCTTCACTCTCTTTGTTGTGTTCTGATTTCACTCCTGAATAGCCCAACTCTAATATTGATGTTCTGCTCCCTTGTTTTAGACCTGCCGGCCAAAGGAAATAGCTTTTCAGGGTATTGATGAGTGAAAGGCACTCCATAGGCCTGTTGCTAACTTCTTCCATCACTTTGGGAAGAGACTAATAGGCCAGTATTTAGTTCAAACGAATAATAAGGATAGGGTACTGTAGTGGTGATGTACTGGATGACTAATTCAGAGATTTAGGAAATTTGATGGAGGTGTTCAAAATCATGAGGGGTCTGGACACTGTAGTAGGTAGCAAGAAAGTGCTCCCATTGACGGTACGGTCAAGAACCAGAGGACCCAAATTTAAGGTGAATGTCCAAAGAACCAGATGCGATTTGAGGAAAGATTATTTTACACAGTGAGTGTTTAGGATCTACAATGTACTGCCTGAGAATGTGGTGGAGGCAGATTCAATTTTGGCTTTCCAAAGGGAATTGGATAAGCAGCTGAAGAGAAAGATAATTGCAGGATTATGGGGAAAGGTTGTGGGGAATGGGATTCCCTGAGTTACTCTTGCAGAGGGCCAGCAGAGACCTGCTGGGCTGAATGGTCTACTTCTGTGTCATAACAGTTGCACAATTCAATGTGAGTGAAAATCTCAACCATGGAGTGTGTGCCCCAAACATGCCCACATTCCAAAGATGAATAAGATAAACAATTGTTCTGATTTCTATGGATTTGGCTATATGTTGTGCAACTTTAAAAAAACTCTTTCATAGGACATGGCAAGACCAGCATATTCTGCCCATCCCTAACTGCCCCAAGAAGGTGGTGGTGAGCCACCTTCTTTGGTACAGCTTGGCTTGCCAGGCCATTTAAGGATCAAGCACAATTGCTGTTTTGTCACATGTAGACTAGACCAGGTAAGGATGGCAGATTTCCATCCCGAAATGGCATTAGTCCAGGCAGGCATTTCCTGACAGTATCTGTTTATGGCACTATTGCTAGGATGAGTTTTCAAATCCACATTCATTAATTTGGAACTTTAAATTCCACCTGTTCCTTGGTGGGATTTGAATCCACCTGCCCACAGCATTAGCCTGGGTCTGTCTAGATTTCTAATCCACTAACATTACCACTACACATCTCCCCAGCCAGATAGCTTGTGCATAAATGTGCTGGTTGTTTGATGGAGATTGTGTCTGGGACACAAGTCAGGGAAGTTATTGTCCATTACAATTTATGAAGAGAAATGGAGAGTAGAGGTTGAAATTATATTTGTTTAGCTGGGAAGGAGTTCAAGAAGAAAGCTTGACAAAATTAATCTCTGTAAATCACCCCTGAGTTGTGAATTGAGAATGCTTATTTACTCCTGTCCTCTCTATGCTTTTACTTCTAAAACCAAGTGATGCTGTTGGACCATTAGCTGGTTTTGCCATCTATCTGGAGAGGCGAGGGGCAGCGGTTTCTGTTAAGAACTTGCCACAGGTTTATTGGCTAACGGTCCTTTCATACAAACATATAAACATAGGAATAAGGAGCAGGAGTAGGCCATTCGACCCCTCGAGCCTGCTCCGTCATTCAGTAAGGTCATGGCTGATCTGACTGTGGCATCAATTCCACTTTCCTGCCTACTCTCTCTACCCTTTGACTCCCTTGCCTTAAAAATATTCAATGTCCCTGCCTCCACCACTCTCCCAGGTACAGAGCACAGCAGACTCACAACCTTCCAAGGTTTTGTCCTCATCTCTGTCTTAAATGGGAGGTCCCTTATTTTTAAACTGTGTCCGCTAGTTCTCATCTCTCCCATAAGAGGAAACATCAAAGAACAAAGAACAAAGAAAAGTACAGCACAGGAAAAGGCCCTTCGGCCCTCCAAGCCTGCTCCGATCATATTGCCCGTCAACTAAAACATTTTGCACTTCCGGGGTCCATATCCCTCTATTCCCATCCTATTCATGTATTTGTCAAGCTGCTTCTTAAACATCACTATCGTACCTGCTTCCACCACCTCCTCTGGCAGCGAATTCCAGACACTCACTACCCCCTGTGTAAAAAAACTTGCCCCACACATCTCCTCTATAGTTTTCTCCTCTCACCTTAAATCTATGTCCCCTAGTAATTGACTCTTCCACCCTGGGAAAAAGCTTCTGACTAAGTACTCTGTCCATGCCACTCATAATTTTGTAAACTTCTATCGAGTCGCCCTTCAATCTCCGTCGCTCTAGTGAGAATAATCCGAGTTTCTCCAACCTCTCCTCATACCAATAACCTCCAGACCAGGCAGCATCCTGGTAAACCTCCTTTGCACCCTCTCCAATGCCTCCATCCTTTCAGCATCCACCCTATCAAGTCCCTTCGGGATCTTACATGTTTTATTAAGGTTGCTACTCATTCTTCTAAACTCCAATGGATACAGGCCCAACCTCTTCAACCTTTCCTCATAGGATAAGCCCCCCCATCCCAGGAATCAATTGAGTGATCCTGCCCTGAACTGCTTTGATTGCAATTATGTCCTTTCTTAAATAAGGAAACCAAAACTGTACACAGTACTCTAGATGTGGTCTCACCAATACATTTTACAACCGCAGCAAAGCATCCTTACTTATATATTCCATTCCCCTTACAATAAACAACAGCATCTCAAATGCCTTCCTGATCAGTTGCAGTACCTGCATCCTATTTCTTTGTGATTCATGTACCAGGATACCTAGTTCCCTCTGTGCCACAGAGATCGACAATCGCTTTCCATTTAAATAATATGCTGCTTTTTTATTATTCCTGCCAAAGTGGACAAGTTCATATTTTCCCACATTATACTCCATCTGCCAATTTTTTGCCCATTCACTTTACCTGTCTATATCCCTTTGCAGATTGCTTATGTCCTCTTCACAATTTACTTTCCCATCTATCTAGACCTATAAACCAATGTACCTACTATCTCAGCAACTACTTCTTTTAAGACCCAGGATAAAGTCCAATCAGGACCTGGGGACTTGTCAGTCTTTGGTTCTAATAATTTTTCAGTACCCTGTCCCTGGTGATTGTAATTGTTTTTAGTTCCTTGCTTCCTTTCACCTCCTGATTCACAGTTATTTCTGGCATGCTATTTGTATTCTCTACAGTGAAGACAGACAAAATATCTGATCAATTCAGCTGTCATTTTCTTATTTTCCATTATTAATTCCCAATGTGTAGGGGACCAATGTTCACTTCACTTACTCTTTTCCTTTTTAAATACTTGTAAAAACTCTTACTATCTGATTTTATATTTCTAGCTAGCTTTGTCTCATACCTTAATTTCTCCCTCCTTATTTTTTTTAGCCATACTTTGCTTTTTTATATTCTGTTCAATCTTCTGACCTTTCATCTTTGTGGAATTGCATACTTATTTTTTCAATTTGATGCTATCTTTAACTTCTTTAGTAATCCACAGATGGCGTGTTCATTCCTTGGAGTCTTTTGTTCTCACTGGAATGTATATTTTCTGAGTATTCTGAAATGTCTCTTTTTGTCTCTGCATCACTACCCACTTATCCATTAACATAATTTCCCAGTTCACTTTAGCCAGCTCTGTCTTCACACCCTCAAAATTGCCCTTATTTAAGCTCAAAATACTAGTCTTAGGCACGCTCTTCTTGGAAATATTGTGAACCATGAGGATAGTGTGCATAGATCAGTGGAATAGGTGGAAAGTGGCAGATTGAATTTAATGCAGAGAAGTGTGAAGCGATTTTTGTTGGTAGGAGAACATTGAGAAACAATATAAAATGAAGGGTACAACTCTAAAGGGTGTGCACGAGCAGAGGAACCTGGGTGTATATGTGCATAAATTATTGAAGCTGGCAAAACAGGTTCAGAGAGCAGTTAATAAAACATACAGAATCCTGGGCTTCATTAATAGGGGCATTGAGTCCAAAAGCAAAGGATTTTTGTTAAACCTGTATAAAACACCCATTCAGCCTAAACTGGAGTATTGTGTCCAACTCTGGCCCCACACTTTTGGAAGGATCTGAAGGCATTAGAGAGGTGCAGAAATGATTCGTGAGAACAGTTCCATTGATGAAGAGCTTCAGTTATGTTGATAGATTAGAGAAGTTAGGTGTGATGACTGCAGTTTAAAGGAATATAATGACTATAGCTTTAAGATTTATTGTACTGTGTAATGTCACGTGACAGTGTGAATGAATCAGACCTAAGAGTACACATTCAAATATTTAAATAAGGGCACTCAACAATTGAATATAGAGCTGCCTTCAGCCAAATTGAAAATGTACACTGATGAAGCCATACAAGTGAAAGGTGTTACCACTGTACTTGTTTATTACAAGCGCCAGGCAGCACAGTTCCCTGTGATTGTAATGAAAGGTGAAGGACCAATCCTTCTGGGTTGTGGTTGGTTAAAAGAAATTAAACTACATTGGTCTGAAATTTTCCAGTTGAGAGCTGGAGGGCTGTCAGCTGCTAAAGAAATATGACCAAGATCTTTCGAGATGAACTGGGGAAAATCAAGGGACTGCAAGATAAGATCTATGTTGACACTGAAGCAACTCCTTGTTTTTTTTTAAAGCCATGCTTGCGCCTTATGCTCTGAGAGAGAAGGCAGACACTGAATTAAACTGTTTAGAGAAGCTGGGTATTATTCAGCCAGTTCAATTTTTGGAATGGGCAGTCCCTGTCTTGAAACCGGAACAGACCATTCGTATCTGTGGGGATTACAAGTTAACAGTAAATGAGGCTGCCAAGTTGGACAAGTACTCTATCCCCAGGATCGGGGATCTGTATGCCAAATTAGCAGGAGGGACAACTTACACTAAATTAGATATGAGTCATGCATATCAGCAGCTGGAACTGGATGATACATCCAGGGGATTTGTAACCATAATCACTCACAAAGATTTGTATCAATACATGTGCCTTTTGATGTTCCTTCAGCCTGCACAATTTTCCAGTCGATGATGGTGAACTTGTGCAAGGACTACCTCAAGTCGTGGTCTACTTGGGCAATGTCTTAATAACTGGGTCAACAGAAGCAGAACACTTGGCTAACTTGGAAGAAGCCTTAAAAAGATTCTTGGAAGCAGGGGTCCGCTTGAAAAAGGAATAGTGTACCTTTCAGGCAAGTGAAGCCATTTACTTGGGCCACTGGGCAGATGCCCAAGGGTTACACCCGGTAGAAGAAACAGTCAAAGCTATTAAGGAGGCACCCTGGCCTACAAATGTCTCAGAGCTCAAGTCTTTCTTGGGTGTGGTAAATTACTATGGTCGGTTCCTACCCAACTTATCAATGGTCCGAGCCCCTCTACACTCATGATTAAAGAAAAACCAATGTTGGTCTTGGAAGTCACTTCAAGAAGAAGCCTTCATGAAATTTAAACAGCTTTTGCACTCTTTGAACTTCATAGTACACTACGACCCGACACAAGAATTGGTGCTAACTTGCGGTGCATCCCCCTGTCGCGTGGGAGCAGGACTTTCTCACAAGATAGACGATATTTCAGAACAGCCAATAGGCTTTGGATCCAGAACCCTCTCTACAGCTGAGAGGGTCATTTGCAAATCAAGAAGGAAGGATTATTGATTATTTTTGGAGTTAAAAAATTCTATCAGTATGTACATGGCCAAAGCTTTACTTTAGTATCTGATCACAAACTGCTCTTGGGTCTGTTTAGCGAAGATAAAGTTATCTCTCCCATAGCTTCCGCAAGAGTTCAAAGATGGGCTTTGATTTTATCAGCGTATGAATATACTTTTATGCACAGACCAGGGATGCATATAGCCAATGCAGATGCCCTAAGTCACCTTCCACGCAGAAGAGCATTGAAAATCCCCAGGAGATGGTATTATCGATGAATTTCCTGGATTCTTCACCAGTCAGTGCAAGGCAAATAAGAAACTGGATGAGCCCTGATCCAAAACAAAAACAAAAATAAAAATACCTGGAAAAACTCAGCAGGTCTGAGAACATCTGCTGAGAGGAACACAGTTAATGTTTCGAGTCCGAATGACTCTTCAACAGAACTAAGGAAAAATAGAAGAGAGGTGAAATATAAGCTACTTTAAGGGGTGGGTGGGACAGGTAGATCTGGATAGAGGGCCAGTGATAGGTGGAGATAACCAAAAGATGTCGTAGACAAAATGACAAAGAGGTGTTGACGGTGGTGATATTAGCTAAGAAATGTGCTAATGGTGACATTAAGGGTAGAAAGCAGGATGAGCAAGGTACAGATAGCCCTAGTGGGGGTGGGGTGGGGGGGAAGGGATTGAAATAGGCTAAAAGGTAGAGATAAAACAATGGATGGAAATACATTTAAAAATAATGGAAATAGGTGGGAAAAGAAAAATCTATATAAATTATTGGGAAAAAAGGGGATCAGAAAGGGGGTGGGGATGGAGGAGAGGGTTCATGATCTGAAATTGTTGAACTCAATATTCAGTCCGGAAGGTTGTAAAGTGCCTAGTTGGAAGATGAGGTGCTGTTCCTTCAGTTTGCGTTGGGCTTCACTGGAACAATGCAGCAGGCGAAGGACAGACATGTGGGCAAGAGAGCAGGGTGGAGTGTTGAAATGGCAAGCGACAGGGAGGTCTGGGTCATGCTTGCGGACAGACCAAAGGTGTTCCACAAAGCGCTCACCCAGTCTGCGTTTGGTCTCTCCGATGTGGAGGAAACCGCATTGGGAGCAGCGAATGCAGTAGACTAAATTGAGGGAAGTGCAAGTGAAATGCTGCTTCACTTGAAAGGAGCGTTTGGGCCCTTGGATGGTGAGGAGGGGGGAAGTAAAGGGGCAGGTGTTGCACCTTCTGCAGTTGCATGGGAAGGTGCTGTGGGAGGGGGTTGAGGTATAGGGGGTGATGGAGGAGTGGACCAGTGTGTCCCGGAGGGAACAATCCCTGTGGAATGCCACCAGAGGGGTGGAGGGAAGATGTGTTTGTTGGTGGCATCATGCTGGAGTTGGCGGAAATGGCGGAGGATGATCCTTTGAATGCGGAGGCTGGTGGGCTGATAAGTGAGGACAAGGGGGACCCTATCATGGTTCTGGGAGGGAGAGGAAAGTGTGAGGGTGGATGTGTGGGAGATGGGCTGGACATAGTTGAGGGCCCTGTCAACCACCGTGAGTGGAAAAGCTCGGTTAAGGAAGAAGGAAGACATGTCAGAGGAACTGTTTTTGAAAGTGGCATCATCGGAACAGATGCGACAGAGGTGAAGGAACTGAGAGAATAGGATGTAAGACTGATCCTGTCTTGTCTAGAGTGTGAGACCAAGTATTGAAAGGATGGTCTCAGGAACCAGTCCCCGAAAAATTGAAGCCATTCTTCACCCGTAGGGATGAATTGAGTAGTCAGGATGGTAACTTATTATGGGATGCATGAGTTGTCATTCCTTCACAAGGAAGGGAGCTGCTCCTAACTGAGTTGTAGAACGCACCCTGGAATTTCCAAAATGAAAATGCTTGCCAGGAGCTATATTTGGTGGCCAGGTATAGACAGTGATGTAGAAAACATATTTGAACACTGTCTCCGGTGCCTGAAACTACAGAAGTTGCCTGTTACAGCCCCACTGCATCCGTGGGAATGGCCTGGTTGACCCTGGGTGAGACTGCACATAGATAATGTAGGTCCATCTCTAGGCACCATGTTTCTACTAATAATTGATGCACATTCCAAATGGTTAGATGCATAAGACGTTAGATCACCAAGACACAGCTATAGCCAAAGAGTGGATTGCCAGAAGTCATTGTCTCAGACAATGGTACTGCACTTAGTAACGCTGAATTTCAAAGATTCGTGAGTCTAAATTCTATCAAACATGGAAAGACAGCATCACATCATCCATTACCTAATGGATTGGCCGAGAGAGCAGTACAAACTTTTAAAGTTGGGATAAAATTATCAGGAGGATCATTGGAGACAAAACTTTCACATTTCCTGTTTCACCATAGAACTATCCCCCAGGTTCAACATCTTCAGAATTACTTATGAAGCATCGCTTTTGTACGAGGTAAAACCCGGTGGTTCCCAGTTTGGAGCAGAAAGTAGGGAATAGTCAAGGGAGACAAAAAGTGACTCATGATATGCATATTGAGAGTAAGAATCTAATGTCTGTACGAAATGATACCTGGTATAATAGTTTCTGTGACTGGACCATTATCATACCACATAGAATTGGAGAGCCAGATCACTCACAAACATATAGATCATTTCAGAAGAGGGGAGATACCCCAACAAAATGATGTTCCACCTGTAACCATTGTAGAACCTGTGGTCCCCATTGTAATTGATGAACCAAAGATAGACATACCAGATATCTCTGTTGTGCATAACACTGAACTGCCTGTGCCTAAGGAGCGACAATGTTCCACCCTGATCAGCCTACCACCTGAGAGGCTGAACTTATAATTTCATAGCTCGTGTATATATTTGTAGTGCCATGAATGTAGTTGTTCTTGTCAATACAAATTATAACAAAAAAATTGAAGGGGGAGGAATGTAGTGACTGTAGCTTTAAGGAATGTAGTGACTGTGTAGTATCATGTGACAGTGTGAACAAATCAGCCCTAAGCACAGGGAACCTTAGGGGTGGGAGTTTGTGTCTAGTTGTGGATCTTGATGGGAGCATGTAACTGCTGTTGAAGCCTTGTAAATAAAGTTCACTGCTTCTTATGAAAAAACTGTTTTGAAAATCAAGTCTATAACACTGAGACTGTTCTCCTTGGAGAAGAGAAGGTTGAGAGGAGATTTGATGGAGGTATTCAAAATCATGAGGGGTCTGGATAGAGTAGATAGGGAGAAACTGTTCCTATTGGTGGAAGGATCAATAGCCAGAGGGCACAAATTTAAAGTAATTGTCAAAAGAAGCAATGGCGACATGAGCAAAAATCTTTTTCACACGACAGGTGGTTGGGATCTGGAACACCCTGCCTGAGAGGGTGGTGGAGGCAGCATCAATTAAAGCATTTAAGAGGGAATTGGATCGTTATTAGAAAAGGGAAAAAAATGCAGAGCTACAGGGAAAAAGTAGCTTGGCCTAAATAGCCAAGTGGTTATGGTACTGGGTTTGTAACCCCAAGATCAAGAGTTCAAATCTCACAATGGCAAACTATGAAACAATGTAACTTCATCTGAAACAGATGGAAACAGGTTTACTCAAAAAAAGAGTATCAAGAGTTCAAATCTCACAATGGCAAGCTATGAAACAATGTAACTTCATCTGAATAGGAACAGATGGAAATGGGTTTGTACTCAAAAGAGTTGCAGGGAGCAGCACTAGGTGAATTGTTCCTTCAAAGGGCTAGCACAGACACAATGGGTCTAATGGCCTCTTTCTGTGTTGGAACCATCCTATGATTCCATGTTGATGTTTACCTTCCATATGTCTTAATCATGTTTTCCCCTTCCCATTCCCTCATTTCTTTGACCCCTTTTCCTTCATCGTCCCCTCTCTAATATAATCGTCAATGTTTCCTCAGTTTTTGCCTCAACCACTATCCCAGGAGAGTGAACGCTGCAGCTTCACAACCCTATGCCGAGAAGTTTCTCCTGCTCTCTGTTCTAAATCTTTTACATTTAATCTTGTGTCTATGGCCCATCCTTCTAGACACCTGAGGAGTGTTTACTTCCCCACGTTAGTAAAAAAAATAAGGACTTGCATTTATGATCTCAGAATGACCCAAACTGCTTTACAGCCAAGGACTTGCTTTGAAAGTGTTGTTACTGCTGTAATGTCGGGAAGCGTGGTGTGATTAGAGAACTGCGAGTTGGGTTTTTGGCTTCCGAACAGGGTGTGGTGCAAATTTATCTCCTTCCTTGTCCCTCCAGATGAAATGAATCCTGAAGTCTAACATCTCCTGATCACACAAATGTGGTCATTACTTTTCAGCATCAGCCTCCACTGCCACCTGCTGTCAGACAATGGTAGGAGGTCAGGATCAGACTGAGCTTTCACCTCAGACCTTGTCACTATCACCAGTTCAGGCCCTGCTGCTCCTCTTTGTTTTTTGGAGAATGTCTGACTCAACCATTGTCATTCTAATTGGGTTTGAAAAGCCTTGATTGCATTAATTTCCAGGGTAGATTTTCAGCTTGCTGACTGGGTGCAGATTTCCAGATCACTGCTGTTATAGAACTCGCTCGATTTCCATTGGTAAAAACAAAAAACTGCGGATGCTGGAAATCCAAAACAAAAACAGAATTACCTGGAAAAACTCAGCTGGTCTGGCAGCATCGGCGGAGAAGAGCACAGTTGACGTTTCGAGTCCTCATGACCCTTCGACAGAACTAAGCAGAAATAGGAAAGGGGTGATACTTTCTACTTAGTTCTGTTGAAGGGTCATGAGGACTCGAAAAGTCAACTCCTTTATTCTCCGCCGATGCTGCCAGACCTGCTGAGTTTTTCCAGGTATTTCTGTTTTTGTTTTCGATTTCCATTGGGTCTGACTATGGTTAAAACTAAACTTGGCAGTTTGTCTAATAAGCATCAGGTTGAAATACACCCCTCATGTCACTCTTTACGACTTAGAAGCTGTAATATGATTGTTTAAACCTGCAAACTTTGGACTGGATCCACTGGTGTCAGAACCCGCTGTGTGTTTGACTTTTATCTGTGCTCCCCTTGCCCACTTTGTTCTTAACATAGGAATTACAAGACAATAAAAGAGACCAAGGTCCATATGATTCACTTGCTACCATCCTGGCAACAGGACACAACAATATTGGAGTTATTGACCAGTCACAGTGATCAATCTCTAACAATGAGACTACAACAAAGCCAGACACCAGCTAAGGTAAACTCCCAGTCGCGGAGAGGTTAGAGAAACAGGGATCCAAGATCACCTATTCCTCCACAACACTCGCCACGTATCACGTTCCCAAATTTTGGCCGGCCCTCTTAAAGGTATTTCTCCAGCTGGGTTGGGATGGTGAATTCACGAAGTTTGTTCATTGAGTAATGAACAAGGGGCAAAATGAGGCAATAGTTTTGATGCCTGGAGGGACAGTGGAAGCAGGTTCAATAAAACTCTCAGGAGGGAATTGGATGAATACCTGAGAAGGAAAAATTTGTAGGATTGTGGGGAAAGAGTAGGGGTTGGTGGTGGGGGGGGCGGTGGTGGGATGAATTGGATGGCTCTTTCAAGGGGCCAGCACAGGTATGATGGACCAAATGGCCTACTTCTGTGCTGTATGATTCTATGTAGCTACGAGAAGTCTCCAATTGAATAGTTGGATGATTGGGATAAAACTGGTTTTCACTAGGAGCGCAAGACAGAGTCACAGCAAGTTGGCAGCTTCCAACGTGAGGCAGGTGTGGGGTAATGCTGGCTGATGATACACTATGGGTTCCCCAAGATTTTAGCTGCTGTATCTCAAAATATTTGAATGTAATAAACTCCTCCTCAAATCGTATGAATAAACATCTATTAAGTGAAACTAGTGTTTTCATTTGCAGTGCTTAGTTTGGGGTTTCCAATTTCATGGCACTCAAACAGTACATGGACCATCTGATTATGCTGAAACTCTGACCCTTTTGGAGTTTCGCTTTGGTAAATGAGAGGAAACTGCTTGCACTGACAGGAGGGTCAGTAATCAGGCGACACAGATTTAACGTAAATGGCAAAAGAACCAGAGGGAAGATTAAGAGAAATGTTTGTATACAGCAAACTTTATATTTTGGAATGCACAGCCTGAAAGAGCTGTGGAAGCAGATTCAACAATAACATTCAAAATGGAATTGGATAAATACTTAACATGGGAAAGTTTTAATGGCTGCAGGGAAATTTTAGGGAATGCAACTAATTGGATAAGTCTTTCAAAGAAGCTGAGAGAAGCATGATGGGCTGAATGGCCTCCTTCTAACTGTGTAAAGAACATATCTTTTTATTTCTGTTGGACTGTGGATTAGGATTACAATGGCTACAGTTTGAAGGACATATCTACTGGAACAGAGTGAGGGATATATACAAGGTTGCTGCCCTGGAACAGGGTGTGCCATGAAAGACAGAATGGTGCTGAGGAAGAGTCTGGTCTGATGGGGAATTGCCTAGCAGCAACATTCTAATTGACTCCTGACCAGATGACCAGGGTTTGTGTGAGAGCAGTGCAGCACAATAGCTCCTAGTCCGAAAGGAAAAATATCTAAAACCCCTCTCTCCTGTGTGTGTCAGATTCCAGTAATACTATAATAATATCTAGCTGTCTTTTTCTCCTTGTATCTCTATAACCTGCTTATTTTCTGAAAACTCCTGTCAAGGGTCAAAGGGGAAAATCACTGTTAGAGACATTGAAAGACAAGTGCTCAACCAGTGAACTTAATACTGAAAGTGCTGGAAGACCACCTCAGGTCATCAACAAAGAACTG
This sequence comes from Carcharodon carcharias, assembly GCF_017639515.1. Classification (NCBI taxonomy): domain Eukaryota; kingdom Metazoa; phylum Chordata; class Chondrichthyes; order Lamniformes; family Lamnidae; genus Carcharodon; species Carcharodon carcharias. The sequence continues at coordinate 7,266,520 of NC_054468.1, forward strand.
AAAGGAATTTGGAAGACATTGATCAAAATCAACCCATCGACTCCTGTACTCCGGAATTGGTGTTATTGAACTATTTTATCCCACCCTTAAAATCCATGTTTTTGTGTGTCTTATGTGTCTTGTAGGTCTGTATAGGGATTTAAGAAGGGGTAGAGTTTAGGTTATAGGGACAGAAATTAGCAGTTCATATTTCTTTCTTTTTCCACTGGTTAAAGACAATTTGTTCAATAAACACTTATTTAATTATTAAGTTTAACAACCTGGTGCTTGTATTCTGTTAACATAAATTAAACAATTTGATGGGTTGATCAAACCTTTTGTCACGTCTCAGGGAGCAGTGGAGCTCGATATTACAGTGCACTATCCCCAGCGAGGCATGACAAAGTTTGGGCGCTCATCTGGGATATTTCGGAGCAAAAGACAACAACGATTTGGGTGTTGATTTATTAAGTAATAAAAGCTAAAAGGAGACACTAGGTCTGCACTGTCAAAAGTAAGATGGCACTGGAAACTGCTAAAGCTTTGCTGCTAGCGGAAGAGATGTCCCTGATGATTTTATAAGAGATCCCAAAAGCCAGGTTAATTGAATTGGCAAGTAAATTAAGAGTAGGATTGCCTGCCAAAGCTATGAAGGCAGAGATAATCAAAGAGATGGTGCAGCATTTGAAATTGGAAGGAATACCCGAGAGACCGAGTGCTCCAAGGTGCGGTTCAATGGAACGAGCTCAAATTGAGTTGCAAATAAAAAAGTTGGAAACGGAGGCAGATGAAAAAGAAAATGAAAGAGAAAGGGCATTCCAAAGGGAGTTAGAAATGGGGAGATTAGAAATGGCGAGGTTAGAAATGGAGAAACATAAACTTGAACAGGAAAGAACAGAAAGAGAAAAGAAAGAGAAAGACAGAGAATTCCAGGTTAGAATTCTGACAGTTTAAAAAAGGATCGCCAGTAGGTGAGGCAGGGTTTGTTACCTGATCAGAACCCAATGGGGAGATGTTTAAATTTGTGCAAGCTCTTCCAAAATTTGAAGAAAGGGACGTTGAAGCATTCTTTATTTCATTGAGAAGATAGATAAACAGATGAACTAGCCAAAGGAAAACTGGACATTGCCCATGAAGAACAAATTGACAGATAGAGCACAGGAAATGTATGCTTCACTGTCAGAGGAGGTTTCTAGGGATTATGACATGGTGAAAAAGGCCATTTTGAGTGCGTATGAGTTGGTCCCTGAAGCACACTGACAAAAGTTTCAAAATCTAAGGAAACAGCCTGGGCAAACTTGCATTGAATTTGAAAGGATTAAGCAACATAGTTTTGACAGGTGGATACGAGCATTAGGAGTTGAAACTACCTATGAAGTTCTCAGAGAGACCACTCTCTTGGAAGAATTTAAAAACTCCCTACCTTCTGTAATAATAACCCATGTGGAAGACCAAAGGGTTGCAACTGCCTGGCAGGCAGCAATAATGGCTGACGATTATGAGCTGATCCATAAAACTTTTTTTCATCACCCCTATAAATTTGAAAAGGATAGAAGGTGGGAGAGTGAAAGGAAGGTGAGTAACCAGGGTAAAGAATGGATAGCTAGGAATATCTTGAGATCTCCTCCCCAGATCAGGAAGGAAGGTACTGAGGGTGGAAGTGCAACTCAAAGACCTAAGTGTTTCCATTGTAATAAAGTGGGACATATTCGTTCAGAATGCTGGAAGTTGCGAGGGAAGCCCATGGGACTTATTGGAGTTTGTAAGAGTGAGTCCGAAAAGGGAACTCACAAAGAAAATGCCACAGATCAAATTGTAGCTTTAACTACAAATAAGAGACTGGAGGTAAACACTGCTGTGAATGCAGGTGAAGTGAATAAGGTAGATGAGAGATATAAAAGGTTTTCGTCTAAAGGAAAAATAATCCCTTTCTCATCAAATGATGCAGCTAAACCCATTACTATGTTAAGGGACACAAGAGCTCCTCAAACTCTTCTGCTGGAGAAGGACCTAGTTTTCCCTCCTGGGAGCTCAATGAAAGCTAAGCTATTGGTAGATGGGATAAGTGGAGAGTATATCCCGGGTCCACTGTACAAAGTGTAATCAAAGTGTGATTTGTTGTCTGGGTCGGTGGTTTGGGAGTGGTGAAGAAATTAGAAATTAGCAGTTCATATTTCTTTCTTTTTCTACTGGTTAAATTAAAGTTACAAAAACAGATGGGAACAATGGAATTTGTATCAAAAGGGAGAAACATATAGTTTAATCAATAGTTTAACCACTGATTAAAGACAATTTGTTCAATAAACAGTTATTTACTTATTAAGTTTTCAAACCTGGTGCTTGTATTCTGTTAACCTAAATTAAAGAGTTAGGTGGGTTGATGAAACATTTTCCCATTTGTTGCGTCTCGGGGAGCAGTGGGGCTGGATATTACAGCGTGCTATCCCCAGTGAGTCGTGACAATTGTAAGATTTTATAATTTAATGATCCAAAATATTTTACCTTCAATTTTGCATGTAATTTTCCAGCTATCAAAATGAATTAAAGTTTGAGAGCAGAACACCTTACCTATTTCTACTTTTACATGACCTCTGGCTTTGTCTAACTGATTCATTTGATACAGTTTGTCAATGTCTAGTCATTTCATTATTGTATAAACCTCCATCAAATTGCCCCTAAGTTTTTGTTTCTCGCAGACACATTTTTCTCTGTCTATTTTGATATCTAAGGTGTTTTAAGTTAGAAATCAATTATGGGTCCATCCCTCTGAGCTCTCTCTAAAGCTTCAATATCACCTATCATGTGAGGAGACCACAGCAGTGTAACTAAAGCCTGATCAGGGTCTTCTTCAAGGGAAATCTATGTCCTAGCTAGGCACATGGGGAATGAACTCCTAACCTTCAGGTTGTTGGTTTTAAGGTATCATAACTAGTATGTCACAGTGGATGGTAAATGCTCAAATCCAGAGGGAAACTTGAAACAGCTGCCACAACTGTTTTGCAATTTGTATTTTATTTCAAAATGCATGCCTTGAATTCAGTGGTAATAAGTTTACCAGGACTTGGAGGCTTTTACAAAACTAAACTAAACATTTATTAATAAAACAAAATATTTCAAATGCTTACATAGGTCTACAAATTACTGCTATAATAACTCCTAAATCCCCTAATTAATCTGACTCCTAGTTACATCTCTGTTAAGGCAACAGTAAAAACAAATAGATTTAAACAGACTCAGGCAAAGCACACAACACCCTGGACAGTGATATTCAAAGTGAGTTTTCTTAGCTTCAGTTCCTGTAGACAGCAACATGATACACAGAGGCTGGAGGCTTTTCACACTTATGTTAGATCTTAGAATGCCTTCTTCCTTACACATAACCTCATCTCATTTAAACATGTTTCTTCCTTTTAAAACAAATTCCATTGTTCCCATATGTTTTTGCAACTTTACTTTTCTAATAATATAAACCTTTTCATAGAATTAATTTTATCAGTAACCTTTGGGAAAAATAAACACACTGTTTGGCTTAGCTTCTTCTGGCTAAGTGTAACATCTTATCATCTCTTTGAAATTCAAACTACTCTGGTTTATCTAAAAATGCAAATTTTCCTTACACCTCACATTCTAAAACTTCAGCTAAGTTTACAGATTTAGCATTTCAAACCTAGCTTCCCTTTTAATGACTCAAAGCCTCCAGACCAGCTGCCTCCAATTCAATTAAATCCCACACACCCGCACACACTATCCAAACGGCACTATTAACCTACCTTAACAATAAATCACAATAATATTATGAAAATTATTATATTTTCATGAGAATCCTGGTAGGAAAGGTTGTACACTCTGGGTCCCTTTTCCCTAGAAAAGTGATGGCTGAGAGATGACCTTATAGAAATCCTCAAAATAATGGAAGGGATTGATAGGGGTGGACATAAATAAGACATTTCGTTTTGTGGAGGAGGCCAAAACAAAGGTGCCATCAATATGCTCTGGTCACATGGGTTCAAGTCTCACATTAGCTGGTGGAATTTGAATTCAGTTAATAAATCTGGAATACAAAGCTAGTCTCAGTAATGGTGGCCATGACAACTATAATCAATTGTTGTAAAAGCCCATCTGGTTCACTAATGTCCTTTAGGGAAGGAAATCTGCTGAACTTACCTGGTCTGGCCTACATGTGACTCCAGACCCCACAGCAATGTGGTTGACTTTTAACTGCCCTCTGAAAGGACTTAGCAAGCTACTCAGCTCAAGGGAAATAGGGATTGGCAAGAGAGATTGGCCTTTCCAGTGATGCCTACATCCCATGAAGCATTTAAAAAAAAGACTGACATTTTTTGCTTTCTCTTCAAGAACTTACTTTTGCTTCTTCCAGTGAAATATTTCTGTTCACTCCCATGTGCAGTTCTCCATTCCCCCCACAGGATGGTGCTGATTGACCACGTCCCACCTCAACCTGTCCCACTCAACATGAACAAGGGGGTTTCCTGTCACTTTTACCTGCACAGTGATGAAGGAACAATATGGGGGGGGGGGGGGGTGGTGGTTGGCAGGAGGCGGTTGACAACTTTCATGTTATTTCATCTGAAATACAAAACTTCTGACAGTGCAGCAGTTCAGCACTTCAGTACTGCACTGGAATTTCAGCCTTCATTATGGGCAACATTCTGACTCAGAAGTAAGTGTGTTCACTCAGCCATGGCTGATACACTCTGAGGGTGAATTGGATCACAGGATTTCAACAGGTCGCAGGTGTATCGACGAGTCCTGTACTCTTAACTGAGCTATTGGCACCATCACTGAATGAGGGATGGCAGACAAGCTTTTTGATGTCCTTACAAAGCAGAGAGAGTCATCAGTCAGTGATAACTGAACTATCCCCACTTTAGTATACTGCAATATAATGTGAGGTTATCTACTTCGATAAAAGGAACAGATGCATAGAGTATTTCTTAAATGGTGAGAGATTAGGACGTATAGATGTACAAAGGACTTGGGTGTCCTTGTCAATAAGTCACTGAAAGCTAACACACAGATGCAGCAAACAATTAGGAAGGTTAATGGTATGTTATCCTTTATTGTAAGAGGATTTGAGTGCAGGAGTAATGAAGTCTTGCTTCAATTGTATAGAACCTTTGTTAGAATGCACCTGGAGTACTGTGAGCAGTTTTGGTCCCCTTGGAAGGATATTATTGCCATAGAGAGAGTGCAGGGAAGGTTCACCAGACTTGTTCCTGGGATAGCAGGACTGTCCTATGAAGAGAGATTAGGGAAACTGGGCCTTTATTCTCTAGAGTTTCGAAGAATGAGAAGCCATTCCATAAAACTTAGAAAATATTTAAAGGGGTAGACAGGGTAAATGCAGGTAAGATATTTCCCCTGGTTGGGGAGTCTAGAACCAGAGGACACAATTTCAGAATAAGGGGGAAGCTACTTTGGACTGAGATGAGAAGATTTTTCATTCCTCAGAAGGTTGTGAATCTTTGGAACTCTCTACCCGGGAGGGCTGTGGAAACTCAGTCATTGAGTATGTTTAAAGCAGAGATTGACAGGTTTCTAAATACCAGTGACATAAAGGGATATGGGGATAGTGTGGGGGGAAAGGCATTGAAGTGGATAATCAGCATGATTGTATTAAATGGGGGAGCAGGATTGATGGGCTGAATGGCCTATTCCTGCTCCTATGTTCCTGTTAACATTCACTCAGCTCAGAGAGGAATGGGTTTCATTAATGTTTCATACTTTACAGCAGCTGGAGAAAGCAGTGACATAGCGGTAATGGTCCCTGCGCTAGTAACCCAGCAGGCCCAGGCTAATGTTCTGGGGACAGGGGTTCAATTCCCACCACAGCAGCTGGTGGAATTTAAATTCAAAGAATAAAATCTGGAATTGAAATTATTTTTCAATAATGGTGACCATGACTACCATCGTCAATTGTCATAAAAACCCATCTGGTTCACTAATGTCCGTTAGTGAAAGAAATGTGTCATCCTCACCTGGTCTGGGCTACATGTGACTCCAGACCCACAGCAATGGGGTTGACTCTTAACTGTACTCTGGAAATGGCCCAGCCAGCGATGCCCACATCCCATGAAAGAATAAATAAAAGGAAACTTGTTGGATTACATTATATTGCAGGTGTCGGGAGGGTAGGGTGGGGAGATGGGGAGAATGGCCAAAACTAAGACAAACCTGGATAGCGTAAATTTCAGCAAGATGAACAAATTGTGTTAATACAACCCCTTTATTGTGGGAAAACAGCACAGGGAACTGCATGGAGATGTGAGTTCTGAAATCAAATTCACCATCAGAGTGTATCAACCATGGCTTAGTGGGTAGCACTCTTGCCTCTGAGTTAGAAAGTTACCCATAATAAGGGCTGAAATTCCAGTGCAGTACAGGAGTGCTGAAGCAGACTAGGGGAGACCAGATGGTGGTGCAGTGTTACAGTTCACTCAGGGAGTCTGAGTGCATGTTATATGCATGTTGTAGTCTGGAGCTACGGATAGTGATGGTAAAGGTAGGGCCAGGGAGAGAAACCATTGGCCCTTGTGCCTTGCCTGTTTTTGGGCACCTCAGCCACTGTCCCTCCACTTTGACACTGCTCCTCACATCCTTCGAGTGCCCAGAATTGGGAACCAAAGTCGCAGTGGGTCCAACTGTTTCATGTAGGTTTAACAAAACTTATTGTCTTTTGTACTCTATGCCTCTATTTTTAAAGCTAATTGAAAGCTCAGGTTTCAGTCTGATACACTTTACAACCATGGCTTTGTCAGACAGTTACACACAACTTGATCATTCACATATGTAACCAGTTCCAGTTCTTTGAACCTGGCTCTATGCAATATCCAGACACCAACATCCAAAAATTCTTCAACCTTACAAGCACTGCAAACAACAATCATGTACAAATTAGAATAATCTGAGCTAACAGTGACCTATTCTATTGGTGCATGACTCCTGCTTTCACTTCTAAGTTTAAAAATGGCAAAACCTTCCAGTAAATTAGCACCAGCCAATTCACCTGCAATGATGTGCTATTTCCATCTACAAAAGTGAACTTTGTTAACAGAAAAATGACACTTTGCATTGAGTGAAAAATATTTTCTCGTTTTAAAGTGAAACTAACCACACTTACAAATGCCCAGCCGGAAGTGTATTATAGGAGAATAAAGTACTGCGGAGGCTGGAAATCTGGAATATAAATAGAAAATGCTGGAATGCTCAGCAGGCCAGGCAGTTAAGGTATGAAGAAAACATCAACAACTTGCTGAGCAAAAATAAATGTCAAAACAATAAATTGATAATGAAAAGAAAATGAATAATTAATAAAAGTGACCATGCCAAACAGCAGGACTAGCTAATAAAACCTTTTCACTTAAGCAGAGCTAGACAGAGACAGACTAGGCCCCAAGTCCTGGTCACCAGGGAAGGTGGAAGGAATCGGGCCTAAGGATTTGGGTTTAACATCCGCTGGTGCACACTCTGAACTGAATTCATACAGAAGTCGGGGTCGGAGGTCGGTTGTCTTTCAGCCTGGGTGTTCCTCCTCTCCTAGCCTAGAGTGTGGAAAGGTTTTTGGCAGGGAGGAGGAGGAGGGGTGTGTGTGTGTCCCGCACTGAGCGTTGTGGGTATGTGTGTGTGCCCAGCTCACTCCCAGTTTCGGGTTTCTTTCTCTCCCTCTGTCCCTGACACACCCACACACAAAAACACAAACACACACAAAAGCACACACACACACACACACACACACACACACACACAAACACACACACAGACACACTTACAAACTCTCACTTGGCCCGGGAGGTTGGGAAATGTTGTCACTGAGGAGGAGTTCAGGACAGCTGTGGAGGTGGTAAGATGTGGTCCCTCCCCGCCCTGTCTAACAATCCAACTGCCCTGGGTTTTACTGTTGCTGCAACCATTGCTTCTCCTGGCCCCCCTAGCCTGCTCCACTATTTTGATGTGAGGGTGACATCAGTAGTTCTTTAGAGATCCAGTGCCTGCATGAGAGAGCTATATCATACTGAACGTACCCTGGCTGTCAAAGCAAATGGCTGTGCAGATTTGGGATCTCTCACTCCAATAGCCCACTCGCCATGTGCTTGGTTGGGGGCATATTGAGGCGAAGTGATGATGCCCAACCTGCTCCCCAAAGACACAGGCCCTGGGGATTAACACCGTGTGTACCTCTCCTCCCCGGCCCTGGGCAGAGGCTCCAATATTTTTGCCATCACCTGGCTGACTTGAAATCTCCTGCTCTTAACATCTGCCATTGACGTGTGTTGGAAGAGTTGGCAGGTTTGATACTCAACCTGTTTGGCCGCAATATGAATGGATCTTTCATGGCATCAAGTCCTGGGGTGGGAGTCAAACCCAGAGCTTTAGCTCAGGGGCAGGGATACCACCTACTGCACCACAAAGTCTCCCAGGAAACCAAGAGAGGAACCAAAAACTGACTGAGAGGTAAGCTTTATGGAGCGAGAGGTGGAAGGATCAAGAGACCAATATCAGTGCAGACTCGATGGGCCGAAGGGCCTCTTCTGCACTGTGATTCTGTGATTACCAGCTTTTGGGCTCCAAGGTAGCTAAAGGCACAGCCAGGTGGGGTGCAGGGAGAGCGGGTTCACAAGAGATCAATATTAGAGGGACGCTGAGATTGTGGAGTGTTATATGGTTGGAGGAGGTAAGAGAGATAGGGAGGGGTGAGGTCATGGAGAGATTTGAACATGAGGATGAGAATTTCAAATTTGAAGTGTTGCCAGACCTGAAGTCAGCGCAGTCAGAGAGCGCAGAGGATGGTGGGTGAGTGGAATCAGTAGCAAATAAGGACACGGGCAGCACAATGGATAAGATGTGGGAGTTCAGCACTGCAAGGTGGCTAAGAAATAAAATAAGGGACACGCCAACTGTGGGACTTGGTGGAGTTGTGGAGGCAGCTTCTGGTGACCATGAAAACAGACAGTTCTGGTTATCATAATTCCCACAGATTCATACATATTGAAAAAACAAAGGACAAAGGTAGGAGGACACTCCCAGGCTCAGCCTCCTACCAACTACCCTAGAAATATAAGGCTAAAAGTAAAAATAAAGGACAATCCCTTAAAATGCAGGACAGGTGGTTGCCATGGGGAGGAATACATTGGAATGATTAAGGCTCAAGGTAACAAAGACATGGATGAGGGTTTCAGCAGCAGAGGAACTGAGGTAAAGGCGATGTCATGGAGGTGGAAGTCGGCAGTCTTGTGGATGAAGATGAGGAGATGGTGAAACAGATTCAGTCGAGCGTGTATGAAATGGGAGAGGGATTCGATGGAGTGGGCGGAAGTTGACAGTGGATCCCTTGTCAGGTGCACCCAGTGAGACTCTTGCTAGATTGTTGAAATAATCCGACAACCACCCCTGAAACTCAGTGTCCAGATTAAGATGGGGCATGAGATCAGTCTGTGGGTCTCAGTTCAGTCTATGGGCATGGGCTCAGTCTATGGGTATGGATTCAGCCTATGAGTATGGGTTCAGTCTATGGATATGGATTCAGCCTATGAGTATGGGTTCAGTCTATGGATATGGATTCAGCCTATGAGTATGGGTTCAGTCTATGGGTCTCAGTTCAATTTATGGGTATGGGCTCAGTCTATGGGTAGATGCAAGAGAGATATTAAGTTTTGGATACTGAAGGAATCAAGGGAAGGTACAACTGAGGACATGTTTTTGAGGCAGGTTCAAAGGATCAAATGGCCTAATTCAGTCCCAGTGATGTTCGTGGTTAGTCATTGAGGCATGTGCAGGAGTCCCTTTTCCCTTTTTTTAAATTCATTCATGGGATGTGGACATCACTGGCTAGGCCAGCATTTATTGCCCATTCCTAATTGCCCTTGCTCTGAGGGCATTGTACAAGTCGACCACATTGCTGTGGGTCTGGAGTCACATGTAGCCCAGACCAGGTAAGGATGGCAGATTTCCTTCCCTAAAGGACATTAGTGACCCAGATGGGTTTTTACAACAATTGACAATGGTTTCATGGTCATCATTAGACTTTTAGCTCCAGATTATTATTGAGTTCAAATTCCACCATCCACTGTGGCAGGATTTGAACCCATGTGTCCAGGGCATTACATTTGTGTCTCTGGATTACTAGCCCAGTGACAATACCACTACAGCTTCACCTCCCTCCGCAGGCGTCCCTTGCACCCCACAGAATCTTTACAGTGCAGAAGGAGGCCATTCAGCCCTTTGAGTCTGCACTGGCTCTCTGAAAGAGCATCCCGAGTTGCTGTGGGTATTTCTGCGCATTCTGAATATTCTTTCAATAAAGCCACCTCTATGTTAGCGGGGACTTTGAAGTTGCCAGTCCCGTCAGCAGGTAGGCACATGCTGTGTGTGGCATCAGAAATGTAGTTGTCTTCACTTGTCTGCCTCAGTTTTGCTCACATATCAATAGTGAGAAGGTGAGAAAGGCCCAGCCAGAACCCTGAGGCAATCCTTAAGCATGTTGACTGTATCTCCTGTCACCGCGTTGGAACAGGGAGTCAGCAACTACTCCACCCCCCAGGTGCATGTGCAGTGCATGTCATCGTTGTGTGCCCCTTGAAAACTTACCACCCACTCGCACAACTCGCTCGCCGCCTCGTATTTCTTCCCGCCCCTCTCGCTGCATTTCTCTTCACCCCACTTGCTGCTCCTTGGCCCCTTTGCTTGTCACCGCGCTTTCTGCCTGTAGACAGCGAGGGTTTAGGGCTGTGAGTGAGGGGGGAGGCACTGAGGGCTCAGGAGTAGGTGTCCAGTGAGGCAGCAAGAAAGGCAGGGAACAAACTGCAATCGCAATCCCAGGAATTTTAACTGATGTTTTGGGGTTCAATATCCTGTGAAGACTGAAATCCTTAATCATGGTGAAAAGAAAAACACATTTTGTTGATGTTGCTCCTGTTTAAATATCTCTACATTGCTCAGTGTTATGGATGCTCCTATTCTGTAATGCAGGCATCCTGTGGCTAGCAGTGACATCGCAGGCACTGCAACACCTTCAGTGAATGCGTCTCCCGCAGTTGCAGAGGCAGCAAATGCAGCCCAATCTGCCTGATACAACCAAGTGGTTGCTGGGACTCCTTCAGAGTAGTGTTAAGAGCCAACCATGTTGATGTCACAGGGTAAGGACAGTAGATTTCCTTCCATAAGGGACATAAGTAAACCAGTTGGTTCTTTTATGAAAATCCACCAGCTTCATGATCACTTTTACTTGCCCAACCTTTTATCTTCAACAAAATTTAAATTTGCAGACTGCCCAGGTGGGACTTGAACTCACCTTCTTTAGGCTACTTGCCCGGGAACATCGCACCATCCCTACCGTAACCCACAGGATGAGCTGCTCAGTAATGTAGCTAGCAAACGGCCATACTCGAAAAGTGGTGATGACCTGGGAATAGGAGCAGCGCATGTGGCTGCCAAATGGGAATACAAATTATTAGAATGAAATTTAAAGAAAAACTGATATAGAAATGTGGCAGCAACATTAGGAAGGAGGAGAAAATATGCTGAAATTTGGAAACAAATTCCCTAATTACCTTTGAAAATCAATCAAGATTTTCTGACACACCATTCCAAAATAGGACTGGCTATTTTGAGCAGAAACTCTTAATTTCCTCAGGGTATCAAAGTAATAATCTTAGGATGCTCACAGCTGAGGATAGGAACAGGAGAGATAATTCTCTCTATTTCCTATTATGAGGTTCAAGCGAATTGTGCTTCAGAAACAGTCTCAGATGCAGCTAAAGAGGAAACCAATTGGGAGTGTGTAAAGGAACAAGTAATTTTTATTGACATATTAAATAACAATGAGCTCAGGAGCTACTTCTCTTGTGAAACACGAAGATGTCGGGCCCTCAGGAGATCAAATGTTCAAATGCTTCACTGCCCCGTTGCTTTAGGCAGTGAGGAAAATTAATTACTGCCCATTTTTAAATTAAAACAACTCTCAGTAGAGCTGTTGGCCTCCTCAAAGACCAAAAAACATGTTTATCGAAATGGTTGTGGAATCACTTTTTAACATTTCGCTGATTTTGTTTCATTACAGTTACAGAAAGAAAGATTTGCATTTCTATGGTGCCTTTGTAATGTCAGACATGAGTCACCTGGCAGCCCCTCTTACCTCTGAGTCAGAACGTTCCAGGGTTCAAGTTTGATCTGAGGCCTGTAGTACAAGAATCAAGGCTGACACAAAACTGTGGCGCTGAGGGACTGCTGCACTGTTGGAGGCACTGTCTTTAGGATGAGATGTTAAACCAAGGCTTCATCTTCCCTCTCAGGTGGTCATACAGGATCCCATGATTATATGCAAAGAACAGGAGAGTTATTCCTTGAGTCCTGACCAATATTTATTCCTTAATTAATATCACAGAAGCAGACGACCTGGTCATTACCACATCACTGTTTGTGGGAGCTTGCTGTGCACCATTGGCTTCCACATTTCCTACACGACAACAGTGGCTACACTTCAAAAAGTACTTCATTGGCTTTAAAGTGTTTTGGCTGGAGGTTGGGAAAGATACTGGACTGAATTTAATCAGCCCTTTGAGGGTGGGCTGGGAGATGGGAAAGCTGGCGAAAGGACAGGGGAAAGCGTTGTGTGATCATTTTCCTGCGCTTGTTACAGTTTGGCAATGGCAGGAACGATGGCAATCCAACTAACTGAGCAGAGCACGACTGAGATATTTAAATGGATCGTTAAAAGCCACTTCTTGCCTCTATGGGCATTTTGCCCACATGGGAGTGTCTGCTGCCGTGTGGAGAGACCATCCAGTGGCACCTGGCAGCCTCCTGCTGGGCTCTGGAGGGGTGAGGCTGTCCTTTTTGGACACTCCATGGCCCATGCAGCAGGTCCCCCATCGGCAATGGCCAGCTGTGTGGCAATGGAGCTGCTTGTCCACCGAGACCCCCTTCTCCCCACCTCCCAGCCCCCAATCCTGGGTCCTGCCTAGCTGGCCCTGGCAGCCCAGGCCACGTTTATCCCTCTGCAAGGAGCTTGCGTTGATACACTATTATCCTGCAGCTGCAACATCTGCATTGGTTGTTGATAGCAATGGCAATGCTGAGGCTGCGGAGCTGCCAACAATCTGATTGGACTGGCAGCTTTTGGGGGTGGGCCGCTGGCATTAAGAGGGCAACACCCCTGGTGGCAGCCACTTAAATGGCAGCAACTGGCAAAGTGCAGCTATTGAGAAATTCCAGTCGCTATGTCAATACAAAATCTTTTTTCTTTCATTGTGTCAGGATGTTCCGAAACACCATGTACATTTTTGAAGTATGGCCACTGGCATGTAGGAAACACAGCAGCAGTGTAAGATCCCACACACAGGCCATCTGTTTTAGTGAGGTCGATTGATAGATGAACTCGGTGAGGACACTGGGGACACCTCGCCTATGGCTGTTCAAAATAGAGCCATGGTTTTTTTTTACATTCATCTGATTGTACCCTTAACAACTCATCCAAAATCTCTTTGATGACAAAGCACTTGGAGTGTCGGCCTAGGTTACACTCTCCATTCTAGTGAAAGTGAAACTGAGCACTGACATCGTGTTTATCTTTCACAGGGCATTTACAGAGAGTCTTGGGTGATGAGAGACACCTTAGTCAATTAACAGCACACAGTAGTAAACCAAGGGTCAGTGATGCTCTCTTCAGGTGTTATAATTTATTTGTTCATGGGCTGTTGGCATCGCTGGCTGGGCCAGCATTTATTACCCATCCTTATTGGCTCTTGAGAAGGTGGTGGTGAGCTGTCTTCTTGAACTGCTGCAGTCCATGTGGTGTAGGTACACCCACGGTGCTGTTAGGGAGGGAGCTCGAGGATTTTGACCCTGCGACAATGAAGGAACGCGATATATTTCCAAGTCAGGATGGTGAGTGACTTGGAGGGGAATTTGCAGATGGTGGTGTTCCCATGTATCTGCTGCCCTTGTCCTTCTACGTAGTAGAGGTTATGGGTTTCAAAAATGCTGTTAAAGGAGGCTTGGTGAATTCCTGCAGTGCATCTTGTAGATGGTACACACTGCTGTTACTGTGCGTTGGTGGTGGAGGGAGTGAATGTTTGAGTGGTGGATGTGGTGCCAATCAAGCGGGGCTGCTTTGTGCTGAACGTTGTTGAGCTTCTTGGGTGTTGTTGGAGCTGCACTCATCCTGGCAAGTGCAAAATGTCACATCACACTCCTGGCTTGTGCCTTGTAGATGGTGGACAGGCTTTGGGGAGTCAGGAGGTGAGTTACTCTCTCCAGAATTCCCAGCCTCTGACCTGCTCTTGTAGCCACAGTATTTATATGGATAGTCCGGTTCAGTTTCTGGTCAATGGTAACCCCCAGGATGTTGATGGTGGGGGATTCAGCAATGGTAATGCCATTGAACGTCAAGGGGAGATGATTAGATTCTCTCTTGTTGGAGATGGTCATTTCCTGGCACTTGCATGGTGTGAATGTTACTTGCCACTTGTCAGCCAAAGTCTGGATATTGTCCAGGTCTTGCTACATTTGTATATGGACTGCTTCAGTATCTGAGGAATCACGAATGGTGCTGAACATTGTGCAATCACCAGCGAGCATCCCTACTTCTGACCTTATGATGGAGGGAAAGTCATTGATGAAGCAGCTGAAGATGGTTGGGCCTAGGACATTACCCTGAGGAACTCCTGCAGTAACGTCCCAGGACTGAGATGACTGACCTCCAACAAACACAACCATCTCCTTTGTGCTAGGTATGACTCCAACCAGGGGAGAGTTTTCCCCCTGATTCCCATTGACTCTAGTTTTGCTAGGGCTCCTTGATGCCACACTCAGTCAAATGCTGCCTTGATGTCAAGGGCAGTCACTCTCACCTCACCTCGGGAGTTCAGCTCTTTTGTCCATGTTTGAACCAAGGCTGTAATGAGGTTAGAAGTTGAATGACCCTGGAAGAACATGAACAGAATGTCAGTGAGCAGGTTATTGCTCAGTACTTGCTGACTGATAACATTGTCGATGCCAGTGTTGTAGCTGTACTGGAACAGCTTGGCTAGGAGCACGGCAAGTTCTGGAGCACAAGTCTTCAATATTATTGCCGAAATGTTGTCAGGACCAATAGCCTTTACAGCATCCAGTGACTTCAGCCATTTCTTGATGTCATGTGGAGTGAATTGAATTAGCTGTGATGCTGGTGACCTCAAGAGGAGGCCGTGATGGATCATCCACTTGGCACTTCAGGCTGAAGATGGCTGCAAATGCTTCAGACTTGTCTTTTGCACTGATGTGCTGAGCTCCCCCATCATTGAGGATGGGGTATTTGTGGACCCTCCTCCTCCAGTGAGTTGCTTAATTGCCCATCATCATTCACAACAAGATGTGGGAGAACTGAAGGGCTTTGATCTGATCCATTAGTTGTGGGATTACTTAGCCCTGTCTATTGCTTGCTGCTTATGCTGTTTGGCACACAAGCAGTCCTGTGTTATAGCTTCACCAAGTTGACACCTCATTTTTAGGTATGCCTGGTGCTGCTCCTGACATGCCCTCCTGCACTCTTCATTGAACCAGGGTTGATCCCCTGGCTTGATGGTAATGGTAGAGTGGGGGATATGCTGGACCATGAGGTTACAGAGTGTGGCTGAGTACAATTCTGCTGCTACTGGTGGCTCACAGCATCTCAGGCTCAGGTTTGAGTTGCTTGATCTGTTCACAATCTATCCTATTTGGCACAGTGAACCTGCCACACAATACGATGGAGGTACCCTCAGAGTGAAGATGGGCTATTGTCTCCACAAGCACTATGCGGTGGTTGCTTCAATCAATTCTGTCATAGACAGATGCATTTGCACCAGGTAGAGTGGTGAGGCCAAATTCAAGTATGTTTTTCCCGTGAAGCCCAACGCAAACTGGAGGAACAACACCTCATCTTCCGACTAGGCACTTTACAGCCTTCCGGACTGAATATTGAATTCAACAACTTTAGGTCGTGAGCTCCCTCCCCCATCCCCACCCCCCTTCTGTTTCCCCCTTCCTTTTTTTTCCAATAAATTATATAGATTTTTCTTTTCCCACCTATTTCCATGATTTTTAAATATCTTAAAATCTTTTATGCTCTCCCCACCCCCACTAGAGCTATACATTGAGTGCCCTACCATCCATTCTTAATTAGCACATTCGTTTAGATAATATCACCAACTTTAACACCTATGTGTTCTTTTGTTCTATTGTTGTTGACATCTTTTGATGATCTGCTTCTATCACTGCTTGTTTGTCCCTACAACCACACCCCCCCTCCACTTCTCTCTCTCTCCGCGCACCCACCACCCCCCCCCACCCCACACACACACCTTAAACCAGCTTATATTTTAACTCTTTCTTGGACTCGAACTCAAGTTCTGTCAAAGGGTCATGAGGACTCGAAACGTCAACTCTTTTCTTCTCCGCCGATGCTGCCAGACCTGCTGAGTTTTTCCAGGTAATTCTGTTTTTGGTTTGGATTTCCAGCATCCGCAGTTTTTTTGTTTTTATTTTTGTTTTTATCTCTATGTTTTTCCCTCTTGTTAGTTACCTCACTACCTGCCACAGACAGGCTCGCAGTTATGTCCTTTAGGACTCGGCCAGCTTGGTCAGTAGTGTTGCTACTGAGCCACTCTTGGTGATGGACATGAAGTCCCCCACCCAGAGTACATTCTGTGCCCTTGCCAACCTCAGTGCTTCCTCCAAACGGTGTTCAACATAGGGGAACACTGATTCACCAGCTGAGGGGGAATGGGATGTGGTAATCAGTAGGATGTCACCTTGTCCATGTTTGACCTGATATCATGAGACTTGATGGGGCCCAGAGTTGATGTTGAGGACTCCCAGGGCAACTCCGTCCTGACTGCATACCCCTGTGTCACCACCTCTGCTGTGTCAGTCCTGTTGCTGGGGAAGGACGTTCAATGGTTGCTTGGGACACTGTCTGTAAGGTGTGATTCCGTAAGTATGACTATGTCAGGCTGTTGCTTGACTAGATTGTGGGACAGCTTTCCCAATTTTGGCACAAACCCCCATATGTTAGTAAGGAGGACTGTGCAGGGTCAAATGTGCCGTTTTCATTTCCAGTTGCTTGGCCAATGCAGGTGATCCATCTGGTTTCATTCCTTTATTTAGACTTCATAGCAGTTTCACGCAACTGGATGGCTTTCTAGGCCATTTCAGAGGCCAATTAAGAATCAACCACATTGCAGTGAGTCTGGAGTTACATGTGGGCCAGACTAGATAAAGGTGACAGACATTAGTGAACCAGATGGGTTTTTACGACAATGGACAATGGTTTCATGGTCATGATTAGACTTTTAATTCCAGATTTTTATTGATTGAATTTAAACTAACATCTGGGGGCCTTACTAACATCTGGGGGCTAGTGCCAACATTGGGAGAGCTGTCTCACAGGCTAGTCAAGCAACAGCCTGACATAGTCATCCTCACAGAATCATTCCTTACAGATAATGTCCCAGACACCACCAACACCATCCCTGGGTATGTCCTGTCCCACCAGCAGGACAGACCCAGCAGAGGTGGCAGCACAGTGGTATAGAGTTGGGGGGAAGTTGCCTTGGGAGTCCTCAACATCAACGCCGGACCCCATGAAGTCTCATGGCATCAGATTAAACATGGCAAGGAAACCTTCTGCTGATTACCATGTACTGCCCTCCCTCAACTGGTGAATCAGTGACCTATCATGTTGAATACCACTTGGAGGAAGCACTGATGTTGGCAAGGATGCAGAATGTACTCTGGGTGGGGGACTTCAATGTCCATCACCAAGAGTGTCTCGGTAGCACCACTACTGACTGAGCTGGCCGAGTCCTAAATGACATAGCTGCTAGATTGACCACAGATGTATCTGTCCATGACAGTATCGGTTGGAGTGACCACCACACAATTGTTGTGGAGATGAAGTCTCGCCTTCACATTGAGGATACCCTCCATCGTTTTGTGTGGCGCTACCACCATACTAAATGTGATAGGCTTTGAACAGATCTAACAACTCAAGACAGGGCATCCATGAGGTGCTGTGGGCCATCAGCAGCAGCAGAATTGTACTCAAACAAAATCTGTAATCTCATGGCCCGGCATATCCCCCACTCTACAATTATCATCAAGCCAGGGGATCAACCCTGGTTCAATGAAGCGTGCAGGACAGTATGCCAGGAGCAGCACCAGGCAAACCTAAAAACAATGCTTCAACTTGGTGAAGCTAACACACAGGGCTACTTGTGTGCCAAAATGCATAAGCAGCAAGTGATAGACAGAGCTAAGCGATGCCATGACTAATGGATCAGATCTAAGCTCTGCAGTCCTGTCACATTTAGTCATGCATGGTGGTGGAAAATTAAACAACTCACTGGAAGAGGAGGCTCCACAAATATCCTCACTTCAATGATGGAGGAGCCCAGCACTTCAGTGCAAAAGATAAGGCTGAAGTATTTGCTACAACCTTCAGCTAGAAGTGCCGAGTGGATGATCCATCTCGGCATCCTCCAGAGGCCCTCAGCACCACAGATGCCAGTCTTCAGCCAATTCAATTCACTCTACATGATATCAAGAAACGGCTGAAAGCACCGGATACTGCAAAGGCTGTGGGGCCTGACAATATACCGGCAATAGTATTGAAGACTTGTGCTTCTAGCACAAAGGAAGATGGTTGTGGTAGTTGGAGGTCAGTCATCTCAGCTCCAGGACATCACTGCAGGAGTTCCTCAGGGTAGTGCCCTCAGCCCAACCATCTTCAGCTGCTTCATCAATGACCTTCCTTCCATCATAAGGTCAGAAGTGGGGATGTTTGCTGATGATTGCACAATGATCAGCACCATTTACGACTCCTCGGATACTGAAGCAGTCCATGACCAAATGCGGCAAGACCTGGACAATATCCAGGTTTGGGCTGATAAGTGGCAAGTGACATTTGCACCACACAATTTTCAGGCAATGATCATCTCCAACACCCCTTGATGTTCAATGGCATTACCGTCACTGAATCTTCCATTATCAACATCCTGGGGGTTACCATTGACCAGAAACTGAACTGGACTAGCCATATAAATACTGCAGCTACAAGAGCAGGACAGGGGCTAGGAATCCTGTGACAAGTAACTCACCTCCTGACTCCCCAAAGCCTGTCCACCACCTACAAGGCACAAGTTGGGCATGTGATGAAATACTCTCCACTTGCCTGGATAAGTGCAGCTCCCACAACTCTCAAGAAGCTGGACACCATCCAAGACAAAGCAGCCTCTTGATTGGCAACACATCTAAAAACATTCACGCCCTCCACCACCGATGCACAGCGGCAGCAGTGTGTACCATCGACAAGATGCACTGCAAGAATTCACTAAGGCTCCTTGGACAGCACCTTCCAAACCCATGCCCACTACCATATAGAAGGACAGGGGCAGCAGGTGGATGGGAACACCACCCCCTGGAAGTTCCCCTCCAAGTCACTCACCATCCTGACTTGGAAATATAATCACTGTTCCTTCACTGTCGCAGGGTCAAAATCCTAGAGCTCCCTTCCTAAAAGCACTGTGGATGTACCTCCATGTGGACTGCAGCAGCTCAAGAAGGCAGCTCACCACCACCTTCTCAAGGACAACAAGGGATGGGCAATAAATGCTGGCCCAGCCAGCGAAGCCCACATCCCATGAATGAATAAAAAAAAATGTCCATTAGTGTCACAGCGATTTAAAGAAGGAGGGGACTGCTGAAGAGAAGCAGAGATGTTTAGGAAGAGAATTACAGCATTTAGGGCCCAGGCTGATGAGGCCACAGGCACCATTGGTAGTGCAATTAAAATTGGGAATGTGGAAGAGGCCAGGACTGCAGGAGCAAAGTGATCTTGAAGGGATGTAAGGCTGGAGGAACTGAAATTGGAAGGAACAAACCCATATAGGGATTTGAAGGTGAGGATGAGTTTTTTGAAGCTGATGTGTTGCTGGATTGGGAGACAATGTAAGTCAGCGAGCAGAAGGGTATTGGGTGAACAGGAATTCACATGATTAAGGACATGGGCAGCAGAGCTTTGAATGAACTGAAGCTTATGGAGGGTGGAAGGTTGGAGGCTGTCCAGGAGAGAAGGGATCTCACCTGTAGCCATGGTTTATTTTTGTCGGTAACTGCAGTCCATTGAGAGTCTCAAGAATCATTGTCACTTGGTACTTTCTGCATCACATTGACATTCAAAAAGGGTTAGAACTTCCTGAAGGATGATGAAGATATGGACAAAGAGGAAGAAATCAGAAGGATAGTGCAGCTGAAGGAGAAGCAGCTGAAGAGACATCAGGCTTCAGTCAGATATGGGAGGAAGCAACTTAGAGCCAAGTTATTTCAGTAAAGTTATATTGTGAAATTGGACCAAATTGTTCCCACGACCCAAGTAATCTTTCTTCCCAGCCCAAATGCCTCATGAAGAGTTAAATTCCCATAATCCTCTGGACCTGCCCCCCATGGAAATCACACTTACAAATATAATCATTGAATAATAGAATAGGGCAGCATAGAAGGAAATCATTCAGTCCAGGGAGTCTGTGCTGGCTCTTTTGAAGAGCAACCCAATTAGTTTCATTCCCCACTCTTTCCCTTTTACCTCTTTAAAGTTTTCTATTTCGAGTATTTGTCCAATTCCCTCTTAAAGGCCAGCACTAAGTTTGTATTGATTACCCTACAAAACAGTGCGTTCCAAATCTAACTTGCTGTGTAAAGAATGTTTTCCTTTGTTTGATTCATTCATGGATCACTCGCTCAGCCAGCATTTATTGCCCTTGTTCATTGCTGTGGGTCCAGAGTTACATGTAGGCCAGCAGATTCCCTTCCCCAAAGGGCATTAGTGAACCAGATGGGTTTTTACAACAATCAACAATGGTTTCAAGTTCTCAATTAGACTTTTAATTCCAGATTTTTTTATATTGAATTCAAATTCCACCATCTGCCATGGTCAGATTTGAACCTGGGTCCCCAGAGCATTACCCTGGATCTCTCGATTACTAGTCTAGCGACAGTTAGCATTGCCTCCCCTGTTGCTTCTGTTTCTTTTGCTGTCACCTGAAACCTGTGTCCCCTGGCTATTGACCCTCAGCTATTGGGAGCAGTTTCTCTTTATTTACTTGGTCCAAGCATTTCATGATATTAAACACTTCTATTAAATCTCTTCTTCAGCTCCCTGTGCCAGGAGGAACAGTCCCAGCATCTCCAAACTATCCAAATAAATATAATTACTCATCCATGAGTTAGGAGCAATGTATAACTTTAAGTTTAATTGATATTTGTATCTGTGTGTTTAGAAAGGTGGAACATGGTTCTAGTTTCAGTTAGAGGTTTTTTCTTGTGTGCTTGGTGCCAGGAAGCCTGGAAGTCCTGTTTGCATAAATATATTTTAATGAGGTTTTACAACCCTGAGTGAAAAGATGAGTTACAATGGAGTTTGTAGTTTAGTGCATTTAGGGAAAAAAACATCAAGTAGAAAAAACTGTGCTGTTGCCAAGTGACAAAGGCTCAGGGACACACTGAGACACAGGGAGAGACAGAAAAGCAGTTCAGTCAGAGTACACATATGCCAGAGAAAGTGAAAGCTTACAAGAACTCTCTTGTAAGAAATCCTGCAATACTGCTGGGGAACTGAGTTTAGAGAACCCATGTGTTTGCTCTGAAGTTGAATTAATAGTGAGTTTAGATTGCAGTTCTTGGGTGTCTCAGGGAGGGTTACCAGCTAGGGAAAAAACATCTAGCGAATGCTCAGCAATCTGCCTGAAGGAAAATCATTTGCAACTGAGCCAGTCTTAGCAAGAAGCCTTGGTGTTGATATAGTGGTGAACCTTCACTGGGGTTTTGTGTCTGTGAGAATATCGCTGGGATAAAAGGAATTGTGTGAGTTTGAATCATTTTCTGGTGCTCACATTGAAATCTTTCCAACCTTTTTGCCTAGTGAAATATAATTTATTTTTCTTGCTTAATAAACATTTCATTTTTTACACTAAAATACACCGGCAGACTCTTGTGAACGTGTTTAGTAACTGACTTCCACAGTTTCTAAGAAAAAAACAAATTAGTATCTATCAAGCCAATGCAGCTTTCTTAGTGCCTCCCCATTATCCATCCCATCCGATATGTCAGCAACCACTTTGTTTCACACAGATTTGGCAAAGTCCTCTTCCTTCATCAACATGAATAGAAAACACTTATTTAGTGTCTGAGCCAAGCCTCCTGCCACCATCAATTAATCTCTGTTTAGGTCACAGAATCACAGGATCACACAGTGCAGAAGGGGCCCTTCAGCCCATCGAGTCTGCACCGACACGTGAGAAACACCTGATCTACCTACCTAATTCCATTTACCAGCACTTGGTCAATAGCCTTGAATGTTAGAAAGCATCAAGTGCTCATCCAGGTAGAGGATGTGAGGCAACCCGTCTCCACCACCCTCCCAGGCAGTGCATTCCAGAATGTCACAAACCTCTGGGTAAAAAGGTTTTTCCTCACATCCCCCCTAAACCTCCTGCCCCTTACCTTGAAATTTATGTCCCCTCGTGACTGACCTTCAAATAAGGGGAACAGCTGCTCCCTATCCACCCTGTCCATGCCCCACATAATCTTGTACACCTTGATCAGGTTGCCCCTCAGTCTTCTTTGCTCCAATGAAAGCAACCCAAGTCTATCCAACCTCTCTTCACAACTTAAATGTTTCATCCCAGGCAATATCCTGGTGAATTTCTTCTGCAATCACAGCCTTCCTATAATGTGGTGACCAGAACTGCACACAGTAGCTGTGGCCTCACCAAGATTCTATAAAACTCCAACATGATCTCCTTACTTTTGTAATCTCTGCCTCGATTGATAAAGGCATGTCCCATATGCCTTTTTCACCACCCCACTAACATGCCCCTCTGCCTTCAGAGATCTATGGACACCTACGCCAAGGTCCCTTTGTTCCTCAGAACTTAGTAGTGTCATGCTGTTCATTGAATACTTCCTTGTCAGATTACTTCATCCAAAGTGTATCACCTCACACTTTTCCGGGTTAAATTCCATCTGCCACTTATCTGCCCATTTGACCATCCTGTCTATATCTCCTGTAGCCCAAGACACTCAACCTCACTGTTAACCACCCGGCCAATCTTTGTGTCATTCGCAAACTTACTAATCCTACCCCTCACATAGTCATCTATGTCGTTTATATAAATGATGAATAATTGGGGATCCAGCACAGGTCCCTATGGTACGCCACTGGACACTGGCTTTCAGTCACTAAAGCAGCCTTTTGTCATCACTCTCTGTCTCCTACAACTAAGTCAATTTTGAATCCACCTTATCAAATTACCCTGTATCCCATGTGCATTTGCCTTCTTTATAAGTCTCCCATGTGGGACCTTGTCAAAGGTTTTGCTGAAATCCATATATACTTCATCAATTGAACTACCCTCATCTACACACTTGGTCACGTCCTCAAAAAACTAAACCGAATTTGTTAGAGATGACCTCCCTCTGACAAAGCCATGCTGACTACCCTGATCAAACCTTGCCTCTCCAAGTGGAGATAGATTCTCTCCTTCAGAATTTTCTCCAATAGTTTCCCTACCACTGACGTGAGACTCACTGGCCTGTAGTTCCGTGGCTTATCTCTACAACCCTTCTTAAATAGCGGAACCATATTAGCTGTTCTCCAGTCCTCTGGCACCTCCTCCGTGGCCAGAGAGGATTTAAAAATTTGGGTCAGAGCCCCTGCGATCTCCACCCCTGCCTCCCTCAACAGTCTGGGACACAAATCATCTAAATCTGGAGATTTCTCCACTTTTAAGCCTGCCAACACCTCTAATACCTTGACACTCCCTTTTTCAATTTGCTGAAGAACATTGCAGTCTCTCTCCCCGAGTTCCATACCTTCATCCTCATTTTCTTGGGTGAAGACGGGTGTGAAGTATTTGTTCAACACTCTAGCGATGTCCTCTGGCTCCACCCATAGATTGCCCCCTTGGTCCCTTATGGGCCCTACTCTTTCCCTGGTTATCCTCTCCCCATTGATATACTTATAGAATAACTTGGGATTTTCCCTACTTTTACCAGCCAGAGCTTTCTCATATCCCCTCTTTGCTCTCCTAATGGCTTTCTTGAGCTCCACCCTGCACTTTCTGTACTCCACTAAACCTCTGCTGATTTGCTTCCCTTGTACCTGCTAAAAGCCTCTCTCATCCTTCTCACTGTATCCTGAATATCTCTGGTCATCCATGGTTCTCTGGGCTTATTGCTGCTTCCTATCACCCTAGAGGGAATATGTTGAGCCTGTACCCTCCCCATTTCCTTTTCAAATGCCTCCCAATGCTCCTCTGTAGATTTTCCCCACAAGTAACTGTTCCCAGTCTACCTTGGCCAGATCCTGCCTTATTTTACTAAATTACAATCTCCCCTAATCCAGAACATCTTTTTGCAATTTATGTATTTCTTTGTCCATAACAAACTTAAACTGTACCATGTTGTAGTCGCTATCATTAAAATGCTCCCCCACACCACCTCAGCCACCTGTCCAGCTTCATTCCCCAGAATTAGGTCCAGCACTGCGCCATCCCTTGTTGGACCCTCTACATATTGACCTAAAAAGTTCTCCTGTACACATTTCAAGAAATCTACTCAATCCAAGCTCTCCCAATTAATGTTGGGAAAGTTGAAATCACCTAATATAATTACCATATTGTTAGTCTTTACACTCCTCCACAAATTGTGCACATATTTGCTTCTCAATTTCCTGCTGACTATCTGGGGGTCTATAATAAACACCTAATAATGTGGCTGCCTCTTTTTTGTTCCTAATCTCTACCCACAAAGCTTCATTCGATGCCCCCTCCAAGATATCATCTCTCCTTACTGCAGTAACTGACTCCTTAACTAATAATGCAATGCTTCCTCCTCTTTTACCCCCTCCCCTGTCTCACCTGAAGATTCTATATCCTGGAATGTTGAGCTGCCAATCCTGCCCCTCCCTTAACCATGTCTCAGCGATTGCTACTATATCACAAATCCACGTGTCAATCCTGACCTTTAACTCATCCATTTTACCTGTAATACTTTTGGCATTAAAGTAGAGGCCATCCAGCCTTGCTTTACTCCCTTGAAATGTAATGCAGCTGTACTCCCTCTGGCTTGATTGTTTTATTTATTATGATTTGTCCCTATTCTGCTTACATTCTGTGTCCGCTCCCCCTGCCGAATTAGTTTAAACTCCTCCCAACAGCACTAGCAAACCCGCCCATAAGGATGTTAGTCCTGCTCTGGTTCAGATGTAGACCGTCCCGCTTGTATAGGTCCCACCTTCCCCAGAAAAGGTCCCAGTGATCCAGGAATCTAAAACCTTCCATCCTGCGCCAACTCTTAAGCCACGTATTCAGCTGTGCTATTCTCCTGTTTCTAAGCTCGCTAGCACGAGGCACTGGGAGTAATCCAGTGATTACAACCCGAGAGGTCTTGCTTTTTAGTCTACTGCCTAACTCCCTGAATTCTTGATGCAAGTCCTCTTCCCTCTTTCTACCTATGTCATTGGTGCCAACATACACCATGACCTCTGCCTTATCACCCTCCCCCTTCAGGATGCCCTGCAGCTGTTCAATGTTATTCCAGAGCCTGGCGCCAGGGAGGCAACATACCATCCTGGAGTCATGTTGACGGCCACAGTAGTGTCTATCTGTTCCCCTGACTATAGAATCCCCTATTACTATTGCACCTCCTCTATTCCTCCCCTCCTGTACAGACAGGCTGCTTGTGGTACCAGAAGCTTGGCTCTGTCTGCACTCCCTGGCAGAGTGTGCTCCAAAATTGTATACTGATTTGTGAGCAGGACCCAGGGAGCTCTTGAGCTACCTGCCTGTTTCTCTTGGACTGCCTGGTGGTTACCCATTCCCTTCCTTCCTCAAGTCCCTTCATCTGCTGAGTAACCATCTCTCTAAACATGCTAACCACGAGGCTCTCAGACTCACTGATGCTCCACAATGTCCCCAGCCACTGTTCCAGCTCTGAAACCTGAGCTTCCAGGAGCTGTAGTGGGACACACTTCCTGCACACACGCTGGTCCCGGGCACTGGAAATGTTCCTGGCTTCCCACATGGAGCACGAGGAGCACACCACGGCTTTGAGCTCTCCTGCCATGACTTATCCCTTTAAATTAAACCTTGTAAGTCAATTACTCTAGGGCCCTTCTTTCCTGATCCTCATCACTACAAAACATACAAACAATAAACCACAAAAAGACATTAAGCTATAAGTGATAAAAAGTAGTAAGTACTTCCCTGACCTTACCCACTACTTACCAGTCATTCCTTTCCCTTGTAGCCTCTACTGCTGCATCAGGGCAAGACCACTCTGTGAAGGTTTAAGAAGTTGGATAGCAAAGAAAAAACGCAGAGTATCTCTTCCCCTCTGCACCAAATTCTCACTGTGCACCAAATTGCCAAGACCCACACTCACTCTGGCTGTGTCCCACTCAGATGAGCTCTCTCCCCTGTTCGTGTGCAAGCACACTGTAGTGTGCTTCCAAACAGTACCTTTTTTAAATAGAGCTGAGGTGAGCTGAGATGACTTACACTAGTTAAGCTTCAAATAGTAATCAACACCGATTCAGGCCCTAGTCGGGATTCAGGTGATTGACAGTTAACTGTCAAGCTGTCAGCTGAGTCAGCTACCTTACCAACCTTTTAACTAGACTACTGAACATACAATAAATAAGAGAGAAATTATAGAGAAAGACTTACCAATTCAATACCCACTGTGCACCAAATTGCCAATACCCACACTCACCCTGGCTGTATCTCATTCAGGATGAGGTCTCTCCCCTGTTCATGTTCAAGGCTGTGTCCAATGATCCTCTGCCAAAAGTAGACCTTTGGACTGACTTTTCTGTTAACCACCATTCTATTTTTCTATTGTCTCTCTGCCCCTTGTATTTCCTTTTCCAGTACATTGTTACTCTTTACTTTTCATATTTATCCTGCTTCTCACTTTTATTATCAAGCTGACATCTGTCACATGCTCCCTATTTCTGCTTCATTATATTCTAATTCCTTTATCACCCAGGACCTTTGCTTGCTCTCATGGAAATATACCTCAACTGTACCTGAATTTTCTCCTCTTCACAGAACATAAGAACTAGGAGCAGGAGTAGGCAATTCAGCCCCTCGAGCCTGCCCCGCCATTCAATAAGATCCTGGCTGATCTCATTTCGGCCTCAACTCCAATTTCCCACCCTCTCCCCATAACCTTTCAACCCATTACTAATTAAAAATCTGTCTATCTCCTTAAATTTATTCAGCATCCCGGCATCCACTGCACTCTGGGGTAGTGAATTCCACAGATTCACGACCCTTTGAGAAAAGTAATTCTTCCTCATCTCTGATTTACAACTAAGGCCTCTTGTTCTAGAATGCCACACAAGGGGAAACATCTCTCCATGTCTACTTTGCCCATCCCCTTTAGCATATTTTATACCTCAATTAGATATCCTCTCATCCTTCTAAACTCTAGCGAGTATAGGCCTAAACTGCTCAATCTCTCCTCATAAGACAAGCCCCGCATCTCTGGAATCAATCTAGTGAACCTCCTCTGAATCACCTCCAATGTAATTACATCCTTCCTCAAGTAAGGGGACCAAAACTGTGCACAGTACTTCAGGTGCGGTCTCACCAATGCCTTGTACAGTTGCAACAACACTTTCCTATTTTTATACTCTATTCCTTTAGCAATAAATGCCAAAATTCCATTTGCCTTCCTTATTACCTGCTGTACCTGTATACTAGCTTTCAGCGATTCATGCACGAGGACATCCAGATCCCTCTGCACTGAAACATTCTGAAGTTTCTCTCCATTTAAATAATAAGTCACCTTTTTATTCTTCCGACCAAAATGGATAATCTCACACTTATCCACCAAATAGTAATCAACACCGATTCAGGCCCTAGTCGGGATTCAGGTGATTGACAGTTAACTGTCAAGCTGTCAGCTGAGTCAGCTACCTTACCAACCTTTTAACTAGACTACTGAACATACAATAAATAAGAGAGAAATTATAGAGAAAGACTTACCAATTCAATATCCACTGTGCACCAAATTGCCAATACCCACACTCACCCTGGCTGTATCTCATTCAGGATGAGGTCTCTCCCCTGTTCATGTTCAAGGCTGTGTCCAATGATCCTCTGCCAAAAGTAGACCTTTGGACTGACTTTTATGTTAACCAACATTCTAACCACACTTAAACTCCATCTGCCAAATTTTGGCCCATTCACCTAACCCGACCATATCCATTTGTAAATTTCTTATTTCGTCATTGCAACTTACTTTCCCACCTATTTTGGTGTCATCTGCATATTTAGCTATAGTACCTTCTACCCCTGAATTCCAGTCATTAATATAGATTGTAAATAGTTGGGGCCCAAGGGCTGAACCCTGTGGCACCCCACTAGTTACAGCTTGCCATCCAGAAAAAGACCCATTTATCCCCACCCTCTGCTTTCTGTCGGTTAGCCAATCCTCTATCCAAGCTAATATATTAGCCCTAACTCTGTGTGATCTTATCTTGTGTATTAATATTTTGTACGGCACCTTATCAAAGGCCTTCTAGAATTCCAGATATACTACATCTACAGGATCCCCATTATCCACTTTGCTTGTCACATCTTCAAAGAACTCCAGCAAATTAGCCAAACATGATTTACTCTTCGTAAAACCATACTGACTCTGATGGATTGCATTTTGACTTTCCAAGTTGGTCTTTTACAATGTCACTGGGTCAAAATCCTGGAACTCCTTCCCTAACAGCACTATGGGTGTACCTGCACCACTTGGACTGCTGTGGTTCAAGAAGGCAGCTCACCAGCACCTTCTCAAGGGCAACTAGAGATGGGCAATAAATGCTGGCCCAGCTGGCAAAGCCCACATCCCGTGAATGAATGAAAAAAAATCTACCCTCCATAAACTTAAAGTCATCCAAAGTTCTTCTGTTCATGTTTTAATTCACAGCAAGTCCCATTCCGCTATCACTCCGGTCCTTGCTGAACTAAAATAGCTCTCATTTAAGCAGCATCTTGATTTTAAAGTTCTGATCCTTGTTTTAAAATTCCTCCTTGGTCTTCCCCTCGCTATCTCTGTAATTTCCTCCAACTCAACAATCCTCCAAGATATGTAACCTTTTATTTGCTCCACCATGGGTGGCTGTGCCTGCAGTTGTCTTGGGCTTTAGCTCTGGAATTCCACCCATGTACCTCTATACCTCTTTCCTCCTTTGAGACACTTCTTAAATCTTACCTCTTTGACCAAGCTTATAGTCATCTGATCCAATATTACGTTACGGGACCCAGGGTCATTCTTTGTTTTATAATGCTTTTGTGAAGTGCCCTGGGACACTATATATGCTATATAAATATTAGTTGTTGTTACCTGCCAATCTTTGGCTCATATTTAGATGAGGCAGATTCCTCCTCAATTCACTGAAACCCCCCCAGTTAACTATTGTTATACTAATTTGCTCCTTGTCCTTCTCCATAACTAATATGGAACTTATGATCGTTAGATTGCTATAAGGGAGTTGGTGGTGAAGTGGTACTGTAGCTGGACTAATAATCAAGAGCTCAGGCCAGTGCTCTCAGGGCATAGGTTCATAACCCACCACAAAAACTAATGGAGTTTAAACTTGGTTAATGAATAAAAATCTGGAATTGTAAATTAGTTTCAGTAACGGTGCCATGAAACTAACATCTGTTCTTGCAAAAAATCATCTGGTTCACTCATGCTCTTTACGGAAAAGAAGTCCAGTTGAGGGAAGGAACTCTGCAGTTCTTACATGTGACTCCAGACCCACAGAAATGTAGTTGACTCTTAACTGCCCTCTGAAATAGCCTAGTTCAAGGGCAATTAGGGATGGACAAGAAATACTGGCCTTGCCAGCGATGCACACGTCCCATTAAAGTTAAGTCCTGAAAGGATCCCGCATTGTGTCGTACTCCATTCAACCCATTTTATTCTTAAGGACTAGATCCAGCCATGCCTCATTCAACAAGACCGATATGAATCTACGTGCTTGCGATGCAATTCCGTACAAAAGGCTGACAATAATTTCACACATTCTAGGTGCAGCTATTTTCTACACTGTTTGCCTTTCATGCCATCGACCTCACTTGCTCGGACTCCTCATCTCCTGCTTCTGTGAGCGATGCCAAGTTGAGAGGTGCATGGCTCAGAAGACTTCTCTGGAAACTTTGAATGTGTGACTTGCCCCCGGCAATGCACTTACCTACCAGAGCCATATTTAATAAACGTGCAAACTGAACGGGGTGAATCTGGTCTTGGGCAGAATCACAAAATGGACAGCAGTGAATTGAATGTCAGTTTTACATCTGCCAAATAAAATAAAACAAAACCTGGCAGCATGTGAAACAGGCACCACCCATCTTGCTCTGCTGTCCAAATCCAATTTCAGCCGGAAAGATATAAACACCTTAATAAGATTTGGAGCATCAGTAAATTTACAGACTGCAGACCACACCAGAAATGTACTGCCCGTACCGCATGTCGGAACTATTTAAAGCGAACAATTTAACCTGTATTGAATCTGGTATCTTTCAGTTTACAGAAGCTATTTACTTGTGTTACAACTTGTGTGGAATTCCTTTCAACATT
This sequence comes from Carcharodon carcharias, assembly GCF_017639515.1. Classification (NCBI taxonomy): domain Eukaryota; kingdom Metazoa; phylum Chordata; class Chondrichthyes; order Lamniformes; family Lamnidae; genus Carcharodon; species Carcharodon carcharias. Next base: position 7,297,177 of record NC_054468.1, read on the forward strand.
AGTGTAAAAACACTGAAGAACGTCCTATACCCAATGGACAAAAATATTTACCTGGAATTATTCAGGTGTGACCGATACTTTATGGCAATAATTTAACTAAACCGCCCAGGACGATGCACAGGAAGCAGAAGCAGGAGGGGAACATATGTTTTTTTAATGAAGTTCCGTTTTAGGAATAGGGCTCGGATCATTTGGGATTAAGCGAAGCCGTATTTAGAAATCCCCACGGTCTCACATATCTAATGGGTCCGTATAAGTGGTTGATATATAAGGTATTCTAATCATTTTAATATGCTGCTTGCCTTTGAGACTTGCAATGTACTGGAAATTATCTTTAGTCATCCTGCTCTCTGTACTCGCTCTCCAATCCAAAGCAACTGGATTATGCAAACTACAAGAACACTTTGTTTCACCTGGGATGGCACAGTACAGCGACGTGACAATTGGAGGATTGTTTCCCGTGAGTTTGTATGTTAATATACCAGAACTTCACTTTCGGGCAAAACCTGACGAGTTACGCTGCACGGGGTGAGTCAATGTCCGTTCGATGTTTCAAATATTGCATAGGCACTTTATAGTTTCTTCACTGGGGTTCTGGTGACTCACCTGTGGAACATCACAATTTTACTTTAAATATTGATGAAGGTTCGGAATCTATAATGAAAGGCAACACCGCTGTTAGGAAGAGTAGAAGACAACGCCAAATAAATTAGAGAAAGGGACACGGAGTTTAAGGCCTTGCCGGAATGTTGGCTGGGGTAATGCTTAATTTTGGACGGCTCGACACAAAACGGGCGGTAACTAAGCTGCCGCCATTGCACATCCCGCCTGATTTCTCTTTCCATGAATTTACGGGCGAATAACTTGCGCCCAATTTGCGGCTGCCCGCTTTATGACCCCGCGCCAAGTTGAATTTTATTCCCGTGGGATTTGGACGTAAAACAAAATTGGGAGACGCAATGAGTTCTCCAGCTTTAGGATCCTCAAAAGGGATGAGTTCGAGTTGGAAACTGTGAGACGGAGGGAGGAGCCGGAGTATAGTACCGGTTCCTTATTGCTTAGGAGGTATATACAAAGAAAGTTCAGAAAATGGCGAGGAAAGAGCAAAAGAGAAAGGAGCGACAATCAATATACAACAAATAAATTGCATTTTATTCTTCGATAAATTTGATTTTCAGTTCTATTGACAATTACGTAAATTATCCTTTCTGACAACTGTTGGCTATTAATTTTTCTTCTGTTATTTGCTTGTAATATGTTAATATCACTGCTCTTTCTTTCCAAGTCCAGAGGACAGAGATATGGTGACTGAGCGTCTGGATGAATTTTATTCATGAGATGTGGGCATTGCTGCCAAGCCCAATATGTATTTCCTCTCCCCAATAGCCCCTTAGAAGGGAATGGTGAGCTGCATTCTTGAATCCAAACTAGAAGCTTGCTAGGCCATTTAAGAGTCAACCACGTTGCTGTCGGTCTGGAGTTGCATAAAGGCCAGGGCGGGTGAGGACGGCAGATTTTTTCCTTCCCTAAAGGACATTCATGAACCAGCTGTTTTTTTTTATAACAACCCAATAGTTTCATGGTCACAGTTACTGACATTAATTTCTTAATTCTAAATTTGTTTAATTAATTCAGTCTAAATTCCCCTGCTACGCTGTGGGGATTTGAGCTCATGTCTTCAGATCATCAGTTCTCTGCTATGTTACCACGTTGTATGATATACCGGGAATAATATACGGGGAAGAGCGTGCAACCTATTCCTTAACACAGGGTTGTTATATTCAGTTGATGGTACTGTTGTATCACACCCAGAATCTCATTATCAGTAAAGGAGTGACCAAGCGTTACACAGACGGTTTAATATTCAAATTTTCAAATTTGAATTTTAATCTTCAAATTGGCGAGGTGCATGTCGGGCAGCGAATCCATTACTGGTCAGTTTGCACCTGCCCTAAGATATAATTTCTCCACTTAAATGTTCCTCCAGGTTTTCTCTTCCTCTTTGATTTATCTACCCGCACGCTACACCAATCCAACCGGCAGACGCGCAGCCGGTTCTGGGCTGCTTCGCAACTGAGTGCTTGGTGATGTGTGAAGGCAACTGCGAACATCTCTGTCCCTGAAGTAAAAAAACAAAAACAGAATTACCTGGAAAAACTCAGCAGGTCTGGCAGCATCGGCGGAGAAGAAAAGAGTTGACGTTTCGAGTCCTCATGACCCTTCGACAGGGTCATGAGGACTCGAAACGTCAACTCTTTTCTTCTCCGCCGATGCTGCCAGACCTGCTGAGTTTTTCCAGGTAATTCTGTTTTTGTTTTGGATTTCCAGCATCCGCAGTTTTTTTGTTTTTATCTCTGTCCCTGAAGTGTCGGATTTAATTTAATCCACTTGGTGGAACGGGGTGGGCTCTGGGCGGATGCTCGTTTTAATCTCCATCCGATTTCTTGCAGACCGTAAAACCGGCGTCTGATCTAAATTCATCTTGTTCCCCCCACCCGCCACACCCCGGCATTTAGGTTAAAATTATGGCTTAAATTCCTTTCTATCTAACCGATCCACTAACGCCACTTCCCGGCTTAGTTGTGCACATGCGAAGTGACAATTTGGATGCAGTAGTGGAGAATGTAAGCTTGTGTCCAAGCAAGGACACGTTTAGGACGAAGAGAATAAACATTTCTCTGCACCAGTAATGTTATAGTAACACTACAGTGATCTGGGGGGAGAGCAGATGAGTGGGATTATTGAAGAGTTGGTTCAAAGAGCCAACACAAGCATGATGGTCCAAAAGGTGATTCTGTGATTATATGAAAACTCCCATTTGAGATGTGCTGTGCTCCCTTAAACTTTGTGCTTTCTGATAAGCAGTATGCAAATTCATCAAACGCCCATACATGCACTTAATGTGGAAGTCACGACATTAGAATGCTCAAAAATCCAAAGCAGAAAATGCAAGTTGTACAAGTCAGGAGGAAGATGCTCAGTCTGTTTGGAGGAGCTGAAGGTTAGTTTCAACTTTGAATCTTCATTGTATCATTAGCCGAAGCTAATTTCTGCTTTATTAAAAACAAAATGCTGGAAATACTCAAGCAGGACTGGTAGCAGCCATTCAACAGTTCAGGTTTGTAACCTTTCATCAGGTCTGCTAATAATTGCTTTTTTCTGCCAGATCTTTGCATGAGGAAGGCTCTTGTGCCGATGTAATCCCACCTGCTCCAGTGTTTGGTAACTCTTGTGCAGAGAAATGCTTATTCTCTTTGTCCTAAACGTGCCCCTCACACTTGCCCCGTTCGTCTGGAGTATTGGCCGTCGTCTTGACTGTCTCCAATCCAGCGCGTCTAAAGTGGCCTAGCAAGCATGAAACTCAGGGTGACGAGGAATGGGGATAAATGCCCGTCTTGATGATGATGCTCATATCCCTGGAATGGTTTCCAGGCAAATTCAAAGTTTCCTCCTCTGTCACCGTGGCTTCAGTAGCAAATACTTCCAATTCACTTACGTTATTCTGTGGCTTCCAATATAAAATATAAAATTGGCCACATGTTTTAAAAGCACATAGGGATATTTTTAAGTTCTAGTGTTGCGTATTTTCTTTAAGATATTGATAATTTCTCAAGGGCAATCGGGAAAGGTGACCTGCTAGCGATGCTTACATCCCACGAATGAATCATTATAAAAATGCTTCAAAACATTAGTTCAACGGCAAATGGTTAAAACGAATGAAGGAATATCTGTGCCTGTGATACTGGGATTAATGTGTGCTGGACAGATTTGATTTCAGAGCCTTTCGCTGGTTACAGACGATGATCTTTACCATTGGAGAAATAAACAAGGAGGCGAGAATTTTGCCCAATATCACCCTGGGCTATAGGGTATACGACACTTGTGATATCTACTCCCTGAGAGCAGCTATGACATTTCTCAGTGGTGCTGGAGAGCACATGTCAAACAGCACGTGCAAAGGGGCAGTGTCTGTTCCAGCAATAATCGGTGAAGCCGGATCGCTTCAGTCCAGTATCATTGCCAGCACAACAGGACCGTTCCAGGTTCCCATTGTAAGCTTTCACCACTTTAACCTTCTTCTCCGTTACCGAATTTCTTTTGCGGCAATTTTCCTGCTTACTATATGTTTTGACTCATTGTTGGGGCAACGACAACTTGCTTGATTACAGCCCCCTTAAGTGATAAATCAGCCTATGGCATTCACAGGAAAGAAAGCCGACAAAACTTGGCAGCGAGTCATATAAAGAGCACGAGGCCAAATGACCAAATGCTTGGTCAAAGAGTGAAATTTGAAGCAGCATCTGAAAGTTAGAGAGATAAGTGGAGAGGCAGAGAGGTTTAGGGAGGGGATTCCAGAGCATAGGGGTCTCGGAAGCTGCGGATACGATTACCAATGGCTGAACATAGGACATCACAGATGCACAAAGGCCAGAACTGGAAACTATTCAATAGGGACTCATGGGCTTCTTATACGTCACCGAAGTGTTTGTTGATTAACTGTGAGCGTTGATAGCATGTCTTAGACTATTTAAAACAATAGCGGGTATAACAGTCAACGCCGATGCATCGGCCTTCACGATGGAAAAGGACGATGCAGATATAGACATCAGGGTGGAGGACTGTGAAATATTAGAGGAATTTAACATAGACATGGGGTGGGGGGTGGGGGTAGGGGCTAACGGGTTTAGTAGCCTTAAAAGTGAACAAATCCGCAGACCTGGATGCGATGTATCCCAGGCTGTTGAGGGAGGCAAGGGAAGAGATATCAGGGGCCTTGGCAGTAATTTTCAAATCCCCTCTGGCCACAGGTGAGGTGCCAGAGGACTGCTAATGTTCCCCCATTATTAAAAAAGGGAGGAAGGGGTAGACCAGCAAATTACAGGCCAGTCAGTCAAACCTCGGTGGTGGGGAAGTTGCTAGAAAGAATTCTGAGGCACAGAATATATCTGCATGTGAAGAGACACAGATTAATTAGGGATAGTTATCATGGATTTGTTAAGGGAAGGTCATGTTTGACAAATTTGATCGAATTTTTTGAGGGGGTAACCAGTAGTGTTGATGAGTGTAATGCATTTGATGTCATCTACATGGACTTTAGCAAGGCTTTTGATAAGGTCTCTCATGGCAGACTGGTCAAGAAAGTAAGAGCCCATGGGATCCAAGGCAAAGTTGCACCTCCAAGTTGAACCCAAAATTGGCTGAGAGGTAGGAAGCAGAGGGTGATGGTAGAAGGATGTTTCTGTAACTGGAAGTCTGTTTCCAGTGGGGTTCTGCAGGGCTCCGTGCTGGGGTCCTTGCTGTTTGTGGTGTATATAAATGATTTGGATTTAAATGTAGGGGTTATGATCAAGAAGTTTTTAAAATTAATTCACGGGATGTGGGCTTTGGTGGTTGGGTCAGCAATTATTGGCCATCCCTAATTGCCTTTGAGAAGGTGGTGGTGAGCTGCCTTCTTGAACTGCTGCAGTCCATGTGGTGTAGGTGCACCCACAGTGCTGTTAGGGAGGGAGTTCCAGGATTTTGACCCAGTGACAGTGAAGGAACGGCGATATATTTCCAAGTCAAGATGGTGAGTGACCTGGAGGGGAACTCCCAGGTGGTGGTGCTGTTTCCATCTATCTGCTGCCCTTGTCCTTCTAGATGGTAGTGTTCGTGGGTTTGGAAGATGCTCTCTAAGGAGCCGTAGTGGGTTTCTGCAGTGCATCTTGTAGATGGTACACACTGCCGCCACTGTGCATAGTTGGTGGAGGGATTGAATGTTTGTGGATGTGGTGCCAATCAAACGGACTACTTTGTCCTGGATGGTGTCAAGCTCCTTGAGTGTTTTAGGAGCTATACTCATCCAGGAAAATGGAGAGTATTCCATCACACTCCTGACTTGCACCTTGTAGATGGTGGACAGGCTTTGGGGAGTCAGGAGGTGAGTTACTCATCTCATGATGCCTAGCCCCTGACCTGCTGTTGTAGCCACAGTATTTATATGGCTGGTTTAGTTCGGTTTCTAGTCAATAATAACCCCCAGGATGTTGATAGTGGGGGATTCAGTGATGGTAATGCCACTGAACATCAAGGGGCAATGGTTGGATTATCTCTTGTTGTAGATCATCATTGCCTGAAACTTGTGTGATGCAAACATTACTTGCCACTTGTCAGCCAAAGCCTGGATATTGTCCAGGTCTTGCTGCATTTGGACATGAATTGCTTCAGTGTCTGAGGAGTCATGAATCATGCTGAACATTGTGCAATCATCAGTGAACATCCCCACTTCTGACCTTATGATGGAAGGAAGGTCATTGATGAAGCAGCTGAAGATGGTTGGGCCGAGGACACTACCCTGAGGAACTCCTGCAGTGATGTCCTGGAGCTGGGATGACTGACCTCCAACAAACACAACCATCTTCCTTAGTGCTAGGTGTGACTCCAACCAGTGGAGAGTTTTCCCGCTGATTTCCTTTGACTCCAGTTTTGCTAGTGCTCCTTGATTCCACGCCTGGTCAAATGTGGCCTTGAGATCAAGGGCAGTTGCTCTCACCTCACCTCTGGAATTCAGCTCTTTGTCCATGTTTGAAACAAGGCTGTAATGAGGTCAAGAGCTGAGTGGCCCTGGTGAAATCTAAACTGGGCATCAGTGAGCAGGTTATTGCTAAGCAAGTGCTGCTTGATAGAAGTGTCGATGACCCCTTCCATTAGTTTATAGATGATCGAGAGTAGACTGATGGGGTGGTGGACTGAATCGAATTGGCTGAAGACTGGCATCTGTGATGCTGGGGACCTCCAGACGAGGCTGAGATGGATCATCCACTTGGCACTCCTGGCTGAACATTGTAGCAAATGCTTCAGCCTTACCTTTTGCACTGATGTGCTGGGCTCCCCCATCATTGAGGATGGGGATATTTGTGGAGCCTCCTCCTCCAGTGAGTTGTTTAATTGTCCATCACCATTCATGACTGGATGTGGCAGGACTGTAGAGCTTAGATCTGATCTGACGATTGTGGGGTTGCTTAGCTCTGTCTATCAATTGCTGCTTATGCTGTTTGGCATGCAAGTAGTCCTTTGTTATAGCTTCACCAGGTTGATACCTCATTTTAAGGTATGCCTGGTGCTGCACCTGGCATGTCATCCTGCACTCTTCATTGAATGAGGGTTGATACCCTGGCATTAGGGTAATGGTAGAGTGAGGGATTTCCCAGATCATGAGGTTACAAATTGTGTTCGAGTACAATTCTGCTGCTGCTGATGGCCCATAGTGTCTCATGGATGCCCAGTCTTTAGTAGCTAGATCTTTTCCATAAGGTGGTTAAGAAGACATATGGGATACTTGCCTTTCTTAGGCAAAGCATAGAATACAAGAGCAGGGAGGTTATGCTGGAACTGTATAAAATTCTGGTTGGGCCACAACTAGAGTACTGTGTGCAGTTCTGGTCACCACATTATAGGAAGGATGTGATTACACTGGAGAGATTTGCACAGAAGAGATTTAACAGGATGCTGCCTGGGCTGGAGGGTCTGAGCTATGAGGAAAAATTCGAAAGGATGGGTTTATTTTCCTTGGAGGAGCGAAGGTTGAGAGGTGGACCTGATAGAGGTGTATATGATTAGGAGCGGCATATATAGATTAGATAGGAAGGCACTTTTTCCATTAGTAGAGGGGTCAATACCCAGGGGGCATAGATTTAAGGTAAGAGGTAGAAGGCTGAGAGAGGAGCTGAGGAGAAATCCTTTCACCCAGAGTGTGGTGGGAGTCTGGAACTCTCTGCTTGAAAGGATGGTTGAGTCAGAAACTCTCGTAACGTTTAAGAAATACTTACATATTCACTTGCGTTGCCATAGTCTCCAGGGCTACAGGCCAAGCGCTGGAAAATAGGATTAGCGTAGTCAGACCTTTGTTGACCGGTGCGGACACGATGGGCCGAATGACCTCCTTCTGCGCTGTAAACGCCTAGAGCCTGATCCTTTCTCACCTGATGGCAAAATGCACACATATATAACGCCACATAAAGGCACCTTCAGAAGTGTCTGAATGGGAATCAGGTTGGTGGATACAGCCTGAGGCGATGAAATGTTCGGGGGAGGGGATAATTTCTGTCCTGCTGCGGTTGATGATGGGAGGTCACTTGTTTGTGCAGCGCGGTTGCCTTGAATAGAATAATGGCGGTACAAGAATGGACCTGTGTTTATGGAACGGAGCAGATTTAATGGAGGCGTTTAAAAATATTAAAGTAGGGCAGATTAGAATGAAATCGATCGGGACAGGTTTTGACCTTCGTGCCACTGGGGAAAAAGGTGCGATAGCGCATTGGCGGCTCATCTTCCACCGCCTCAGTTCAGCTGTATGGGCCGTGACTGGACTCGGCACCATTAGCTGCAGCATGGGCCCCAGGCTATGGCCCTGGTTCTGTACTATGGGCCCAGGGCTAGAGGCCTGGACAATGCGCCTGGCCTTAAATTATAGACGTGATCCTGGACCACTGGGCCTGGATTGTGGACCCTGCCTACGGCCCCATTCGTGAACTATGTACAGTGCCCGGTCCTGGATTATGGGTTAGGTCTTGGGCTATATTTTGTATTCATTATGGGCCTGGCTCTTCATTGCGGCCTCTAAATAAATCATTGCGGCCTCTAAGTAAATCACGTCACTTTCTTTTGTTTCTTTTTTTCCAGATCAGTTACTTTGCTACTTGTACCTGTCTAAGTGACAGGCACAGGTATCCGGCATTTTTCCGGACAGCCCCCAGCGATTACTTTCAGACAAAGGCTTTGGCGCAACTTGTGAAACACTTTGGCTGGACTTGGATTGGAGCTTTTGTCAATGACGACGATTACGGGAGATTTGGGATTCAGCAATTCCAAGAACAGGTCACGGAATTTGGCGCTTGTATCGCTTTCTCCTACATTCTGCCCAAGATTTACAACGCGGCGAAGATATCTCAAATGGTGAACGTTATAAAAAGATCTTCGGCCAAGGTCATTGTTGTATTTACCCCCGAGAGGGAAATGCTTCAGTTGATTGAGGAGGTCGCTCGCCAGAATGTCACTGGGATTCAGTGGCTCGCCAGTGAAGCGTGGATCACTGGGGCTGTGCTTTTCACCGGACGGTTCCTGCCATATCTGGAAGGAGCGATCGGCTTTTCGTTTCGCCGGGCAGAAATTCCCGGGCTCCGGGAATTCCTCCTCCGGGTGAAGCCTTCCACACATGACAGCGACAACTTTGTCAACGTCTTCTGGGAAGAGCTGTTTGCCTGTAAGTTTAAACTGCCCAAAAATATCACCGAAAGAGCAACTCTCGGAGTCCGCTTATGCACAGGTTCAGAGAGCCTGGAAGATATCAGTACCATATATTCTGACACCTCACAACTAAGAGTATCGTACAATGTGTACAAGGGTGTTTATGCCATTGCCCACGCACTGCATCGTTTAAGCTTATGTGAAAGTGATAAAGGACCTTTTATAAATAGGAGTTGCGCAAGTATACACAACTTTGAACCATGGCAGGTGAGCAGTGTATGTGAAATATCTGTAGAACTGTTCCTTTTTATTGGGGATTCTGAAACGCACACAGCCCTTTAGTCCTGTGCCAGCTCTTTGAATGACCCATCCAACCAATCGCATACTCCTGCTCTTTCCTCGTAGCCCAGCAAAATTTTCCTGTTCAAATATTTATTCAATTCCTTTTTGGAAGTTACTATGCAATCTGCCTCCACCATCTACCAGGCATTACATTCCAGATCGTAGCAACTTGCTGCGTACAAAAAAATCTTCATCTCATCCCTCTTTCGATAAATAATCTGATAGAGATGTCTAAGATTGTTAACAGCATGGACAAAATTAAGTAGGAGCATTATTGTAAATTGAGTGGTTGAATTCGAAATAGGGAACACAGGTTCAAATTAGTAAAATGTAATTTTAGGATAGATACCACAAAATCCTTCCTGTCTCTCCATTTATGCACAGGATTCTCTAGAATCTAAAGTACAACTATTATTAGTTATTCTGACATGTACTCCATTGTTTTCACTTTGTGCCGTTCATCATCCCTTTGATTTTTTTGATTTCTGTTCCTTATTTAAGACCAATGTGTGAAATGTATTTGCAGATAGGCAAATACTGAGGCAAAACCCTGGATTCATTGAGTAAATATATTGGATATTGCAATGGTTTCAGAGCCATAGTAACCTTCACTTTAATTAAGGCAGGCTGAATGCACTCTTTCATCCATAATCGTCTAACGGGATCAGATAGTGGACATCCAGATGAGTTTTAAAAGCTACTAGTTTATAGGAGGAAGGGAAGACTGAGGGAAGGAGGATGTGACTGCTCTTGAAGTGCCAAAAGCTTCTGAAGTCCATCAGATTTTAATCTACTTCATATTTTCCATATTCATGGTAGGATAGATGGCAGTTTGTCAGATTAGTAATCCAGAGTTATGCACAAATTATTCAAAGAATTCATGGCTAAATCCCATCATCGCACTTTGATACTTTGAACCCTGTTCAAAAACATGGATTTACAACATGTTATCAGTAAATTGACTATGAAGCTGTTGGATTGTTGTAAAAACCCAACAGGTTCATGAGTGTCATTTAGGTAAGGAAGCTTGTCATTTTTACCTGGTCAGCCCTATACATAAGTCTAGACTCACACCAAGCTGGTTGCTTATTAACTGCACCCTGACATAGTCTGAAAAGTCATTGAATTGCTTCAAATTGTTCCCATTGGTTCAAGAAGAAGACCTGCCATTGCTTTCTCAGGGTGACCAGAGAAAGATAGTAAATGCTGGCCTTACCAGTGACGCCCACACCTTGAGAATGCATTTTAGAAGTGATTTGGTCAGGTGGGGAATACTGAGATAAGCGAATGGTGATGACAGAAGAGAGCTAGAAATATAAAGTAAAAGGTTACATGCATTGATATTCGTCGTGATCGCTGACACATTATCCTGTTCCATTCCTTCAGAAGAAGGGGTCAGCTATTTTGGACTAAGGTGAGGAGAATTCTTTTCACTCAGAGGGTTGTGAACCTTTGGAATTCTCTACCCCAGAAAGCTGAAGATGGTCAGTCCTTGAGTAAATTCAAGAAATAGATTGATAGACATTTGGGTACTGAGGACTATACAGATGATGACAATTGGGGCTGGGGTAAAATATCAGCCATGATCTTATTGAATGTTGGACCAGGCTCAAAGGGCTGAATGGTCTACTTCTGTTCCTTTTCTTCTTTGCTTACCTTCTTATTCAGCTTCTGCATTACCTGAAGGAAGTCAGATTCACCGACCAGTTTGGAGGAGAAGTAGGATTTGATGAAAATGGAGATGCTATTGCTTCGTATGACTTGATTAATTGGCAAAGAGGTGCCAGTGGTAATGTTGAATATGTCCAAGTTGGTCGTTTTGATGCGTCTGCATCCACAGGGCTGGGACTTTCTCTGGAAGAACATTCTATTGTCTGGACTGGTGGCAAAACTCAGGTATAAAATAATTCCAAGTACTAAATGGTTATAAAGTGCCCAATGGTTAAAATAGTCTATTAGTCTATGTGCTCAATGGTTAATGGCTTACAATATGGTTAATAGTTAGGGAAATGTGTTCAAAATTAACTAATTAACGATCAGCTGAATGGTTTATTTATAAGTCCCCATTATCAGGAAGATACAATAATTCTCAATGTTATTGGAATTTATTGTAAAATCGTGGCACCTGTGTCTGTATGCCTTTCTTTCATTTTATGTGTGTTGTGTGTGTGTGAGAGAGAGACTTAATTGGATTAAAGGCAGCCAGTCTGAAAGCTTTGATGTAAACATGGTAAACATGGGGGAAGTTTAAAATGTAAGGTGTAAAAGGACATTTGCATTTTTAAATAAACCAGGCTAGATTGTTTTCAAAGGAGGGGTGAAATGTGTCACCTAGCCAGTTGAAGTCTAGGAACAGTGTGTTGATTTTTCCCAAAGATTACTGGTAAAACTTAGTGCTATGAGAGATTTTATTATCAGAAAGATGAAGTTCAAAGACGTAGTGAAACAATGGGAATTTGCATTCAAAGGAGGAGTGAAATGTGTCTCCTAGCTAGTTGGAGTTTAGAAACAGTGTGTTTATTTTCCCCAAATATTATTGGTAAAACTTATTGCTATGAGAAATTTTTATTCTTAGAAAGATAAAGTCCAAAGACGTAGTGAAGCAATAGGAATTTGCATTCAAAGGGAAAATATGTATAAAGGAGTGAAGGCTGTGTGTAAGGGCAGGCACTTTAAAGATCTAACAAGTATAAAAAGCCTTTGGCATCTATGCCACAAGCTGCTGTCTACAAAGAACTGAAGTTAAGAAAACTCATTTTGAATTCGACTGGTTCAGGGTATTGTGTGTCACGTTGCCTGGGTCTTTTAAGATCTGTGTCTTACTGTTGCCTTAACAAAAGTGTAACTAGGAGTCAGGTTAAGATTTTGGGGATTTAGAAGTTATCATAGTAGTAATTTGTAGATCTATGTATGTGTTTAAAATCATTTCTCTTATTTATAAATGTTTAATCTAGTTCTTTAAAAACCTATAAGACTGGTGGACTTATTAGGACTGAATTCAAGACACGCATCTCGAAATTTATACAACTTGCAAAACACGTTGTGGCAATTGTTTCAAGTTTCCCTTTGGGATTTGAACAACTCAGCATTTATCATCGGCTGTGCCATAACACCATGTTCTGCAATGGTTAAATTGATTACTGTTGAGAATATCACAACTTTATGACTGAAAACAGAAGCTGCCTGACCTGCTCAGCATTTTCTGATTTTATTTTCAGGTCATGTATTTAAAGTAGAATATCTACTCCTGGATAGGACATGTGATTGGATATTTTATGAGACCAGGGTTGTGGTCAACTGTGACGCCCTGTGAAGCCGAACAACTGTTCAATAGTCAAATGTTTACATATGGCAAATGGCGTGTTGGTGAGGGATGAGAAGGGAGCCATCATCCCCCTCATTCAGGAGAGAATGATAGAAACTTGGAGAATGATTCGGAAGAGGGAACCGCGTTACGTGTCACCTGTAAAGAATCACGGCTTACTTAAATTATCACAGTCTTGTCTGACCTTTTTGTTGCCTTTTGAGGGCCAATGAGGGCTGATTACATCTTTTGCTCTTGTCCATAGCCTCCTTGGTCAGCATGCAGTGAAAGCTGCCCCCGTGGGATGAGAAAAGCGTCTCGTGATGGCGAACCTCTTTGTTGCTTTGACTGTGTGCCTTGTGCCGACGGGGAGATTAGTAATGAAACAGGTAATGGTCACTGCTGCGCGCTTAATGCAAAAGTGGAATATTAGTGGAGGCATGCACCAGGGTCGGAATATCAGCTTTACAGGTTTGAGTTTTGCAGAGACAAAATTAGTCTGTGTCTTAACTTTTACCGAGAGCAACATCGTTCCTACAGCCAATAACTGGTCAGACTGACTGCTTAGAAATTCATTAAATCTTCCCTAACGTGGCTCGGCTCTTCATTCTTCAAGTGTGAAAACTATTGCTTGAAGGCTCTTTTGATAGTGGAGAGCATGATAAACAAGTCTGGTCCTGTCCATCAACCATGTCCAGGCACATGCGCTTTGCTGCTGCGGTATCTGGGTTGCAATCGCGAGCCTTGGCTGATGTTCCCTTCCTCAGCTGGAGGACACCGGCAAATTTTAACTTAATACAATCTAACTCGAGCTTGGACCTATCCTGATCTGGGAAGCTCAGTACCACACAGGGCAGTACATTTACTAACAGATCCTTTAGATAAAAGCTCACCGCATATTTAATATCACTTCAACGTTTTTTGAGATAAAGTATTCTTTAACAACAGTTAACAACACAGACGGAGGTCATTCGGTCCATCTTACTCGTGCTGTCTGTTTGAACCAGCTCTACCATTTCCCAAACTACCTGCTCTTTTCCCTTGGACCTGCATTTTCTCCTTTGCAAGTATTTATTCAGGCCTAGTTGAAACTTACTTCTGAATTTACTTCCACCACTCTTTCAGGATAGTAATCCAGATCCTAACAACTCGCTGCATAAAGGCACCACCAGATTTGCAAAGACTAAAACAGGAGACAAGGCAAATCAGAATCTAATGATCTGTATTATGAAGCCTGCGTTATAAAAGCTTCAAACTATAGGATCGCAAAACTGGTTTGGGCTGAGAAATCTCTTTGGTCTATCCTTGCAAAATACCGTCTCACCTGGCAGCTGTTGTTGACATGAATGCAGCAGGATTTGTTCATGGAGGATACGACAATTTAGGCAAGTGAGGCGTTCAGCATTTTTGAGGTGAGGCACCTCTGGCCTGAAAAGTTAACTCCGTTCCCTCCTGTACAGATGCTGCCAGACCTGCATTTTCCAGCATTTTCTGTTTTTATTTCTGACCAGCATGCTGTTTCATTTACAGATTCAGTGGAGTGCACGAAATGCTCTTCAGATGACTGGTCAAATGCCGACAGGACCATGTGCATTCCCAGGGAAATCGAGTATCTTTCCTTTGAAGATGGAACAGGAATTACATTTGCGATAATTGCACTATTGGGAGCCTGTCTAACTGTCGCAGTTCTGGCCGTTTTCTTCAGACACAGGGACACCCCTGTCGTAAAAGCGAACAATTCCGAGTTGAGCTTTCTTCTCCTGAACTCCCTCGTCATGTGCTTCCTGTGTTCCCTGGCATTTATTGGTCGGCCAACGGCCTGGTCCTGTATGCTGAGGCACACGGCTTTTGGAATCATCTTCGTGCTCTGCATCTCCTGTATACTTGCTAAAACGGTGGTGGTGCTGATGGCGTTCAGAGCAACGCTTCCCAACAGCAACGTGATGAAATGGTTTGGAGCAACCCAACAGCGGGCTGTGATCTTTCTCTGTACCTGTGTCCAGGTTGGCATTTGTGTCACGTGGCTAGTCAGAGCGCCCCCATTCCCAATTAAAAATACCGCTTACCAAAGTGCGAAAACCATCCTAGAATGTCATGTTGGCTCGGTGGTGGCTTTCTACACTGTACTGGCTTACGTTAGCTTCTTGTCTTGTATCTGTTTTGTGTTGGCCTTTCTAGCAAGGAAATTGCCCGACAATTTCAACGAGGCTAAATTCATAACTTTCAGCATGTTGATTTTTTTCGCAGTGTGGATAGCCTTTATACCTGCCTACGTCAGCTCGCCCGGCATATACACGGTAGCAGTGGAGATCTTTGCCATTTTGTCATCAAGCTTTGGGCTGCTTCTGTGTATTTTTGCCCCTAAATGCTTCATAATATTGCTGAGACCAGAGCAAAACACTAAAAAAATGCTCATGAGTAAACATTAACATTCATACATGGTAATTCTAACCCTACCCAACCCAACCGGGGGTGGGGGCAAATGACACACAATCAGATCTACAGCACGCTTTCCACCCACATGACTTTACTTGAAGTCAGGCGGAACGCAAAACCAGTGGCCGCTCTGATCAGGTTAGTCTCCCATCGGGCGAGATAGACTAAAACTACACCATTATATTACACGGCATTGCCATCGCTGAGTCCCTAACCATCAACATCCTACAGATATACTGCACTTGTTCAACAGGGCGGCTTATCACAACCTTCTTAAAGACAATTAGTGATGGGCAACAAATGCCGGCCTTTGCCTGCGACACTAACATCCCAAGAACGAATAAACACAAATTATCAGTGGCCAGCCATGTAAATACGGAAGAGAAGGTTTTAATCCCCGTGGGAGTAATTTTTAATTTCTCCTGGAAAGTAACAAGTAACGAGTGAACTGACCCCTGTGGTAGTACCCGTTGAGCTTCATCCTGTTGAATTGAACAGAATGAAAGCCAGGCTGATTTTATAAAGGGCGGGAAGTACGTCACAAGGTTGCTCGCAAGGCGGCGATGATGACACCCTATGAAATCAATCTTCCTTCTCTCCGTAAATTGCATACTTTTATACATTTTAAAACGCTGCACTTACTACTATTGCCGTTGTAGTAAACTGTAGTGCAATGTATCCTGAATATTCAGGGTGCTGTGTTCATTTAAAACCAGTTAACTTAGAAAAATACTCACCCAATCCTGGAACATGCTTCACAGGCACTGATATATCAACTGGAAGAAGTTAATATAATGTTGACTGTTAATTGTAATTTCATCAAAATAAAGCCACCTTTGCTCGATTATAGACATTAATCTTGGCTCAGTGGTTGCTCTGAATTCGAGCGCAGCGTGTGTTCAGGCCCCGGTGCACAGTCTTAAGCGCATGATCCTGAATGAAACGTCAAGGCCGCATTGAGCAATCAACGATGTTAAACGGGGACCCCCGTTTGGCCCCTCAGATGGGTGCAAAAGTTCCTTTGGAATTATTCAAAGAACACCACGGGAGTTCTCCTGGTGTCCTGGCCAATATTAATCGCGCAACCAAACACAATTAAAGAAATAATGGCATGTTGTCTATCTGATTTCAGTTTATGCGATCTTGCTTTGCACAAATTAGATGCGGTGTTTCTCTACATTACACTTTAAGGATAGTTTGTTGGCTGCGAAGAGCATTCGAATGTACCGAGGTTATGAAACGCATCATATAAATGCGGATTTCCTTTGCTGATCAACTTAAATGAACAGGTTGGATTTTGCTTAAGACCAATCTAATAGCTTCATGGTCACTTTTCTAGCGCAGTTTCCAGGATTTATTGTTAAATTGGGATTAAATTCTGTAACTGTTATATATTTGAACTCATGTTTTATGGAGTATTAGTCCAGTAACATAATTACATTAATACCATAAATGTGGCAGTATAATTTAAATAGCAGAAAGTTAGTTGTAAGGAATAAAACCCTGCTCACTATTAAAAACAAAATAGACATAATGAACATACCAACATACGGATATGCGAATTAGAGCAGCACTGGGCCACTCGGCCCGTCGAGCCTGTTCCGCCATTCAATATGACCATGGCTGATCTGATTGTAACCTCAACTCCACATTCATGCCTACTCCTGGTAACCTTTCATTCTCTTGTTAATCAATAATCTATTTGTCCTGCCTTAACAATATTCAAAGACTCTGCTTCTACTGCCTTTTGAGGAAGAGAGTTCCAAAGACTCACGGCCCTATGACAGGAAAACATTCTCCTCATATCTGTCTTAAATGACCGACCCCTTATTTTTAAACAGTGACACCTAGTGCTAGATTCTCCCACAAGAGGAAACACCCTCTTCACATGCACCCTTTCAAGAGCTCTCAGGATCTTAAAGGGTTCAATTAAATCACCTATTACCCTTCTAAATTTCAGCAGGTACAAGCCTAACCTATCCAACCTTTCCTCATAAGACAACACGCCCATTCCTGGTATTAGTCTAGTAAACCTTCTCTGAACTGCTTCTAACATATGTACATCTTTCTTTAAATAAGGAGACCAGTACTATACACAGCACTCCAGATGTGGTCTCAGCAATGCCCTGTGCAACTGAAGCATAACCTCCCTACTTTTGTAATCAATTCCCCTCACAATAAATGATAACATTCTATTAGTTTTCCTAATTATCTGCTGTACCTGCAGACTAACCTTTTGTGATTCATGCACTAGGACACCCAGATACCCCTGAATCTCAGAGCTCTGCAATTTCTCACCATTTAGATAATATGCTTCTCTTTTATTCTTCCTGTCAAAATGAACGATTTCACATTTACCCACATTATACTCCATTTGCCACCTACTTAACTATTATTGGTGAATACCATTATGTCACTTTGTAGCCTCCTTACATAATGAATAAGATGCTGAAAGTGATGGATAAGAAATTATAAATGGATCCAGGTGGAATGCATATATTTCTTTGGAAAGAGAAGGCTTAGAAAAATGTGATAAGTATTTGAATTGATGGATTGACATAAATCAGAAAAGAAATAGGCTTTTAGATTTAATGGACTTTCCTTAAAATGTGCTTGTTCTTATATTCTGGAAAAATGTAACAGAAATTCAGAACAGTTAATAATGACTTTATAAATAGGGTAAAAACACAAGGATGGTATACTAAAGCTTTGTAAGTCACTGTTTATGGCTCAGCTGAAGTACAATGCCCATTTCTGGGCATCAAACTTTAGGAAAGATATTATGGTCTTAGAGATGGTGCAGCAGAAATTTACTAGAATAAGATATGGGATTTCACTTACTTTGAGAGACTAGAGAAGCTAGGATTGATCTTCTTAGAGCAGAGAAAATTAAAGGAGATTTAATAGAGGTGTTCAAAATTGCAAAAGATTTTGATTGAGTAAATAAATCAAATGAAGGAGACGTTGTGGTGTAGTGGGTGTTGCCTCTGCCCCGAAGCAGAACCTTTGGATCGAATCCCATTCCAGAGCTTGATGGCCAAGGAAGATGTATTCATAATACGGCCAAACAGGTTGATTACCAGCCTCCAAATCCTTCCAATATGCCTATGGCAAACGGCAAAAGTGGGAGACACTCCTGGTCAGCCATGCCTGATGTGGAATGGCGCTTCTCAAGCTAGCCTCTGGTTTCAGGCAAGCGACCTGATCCAGGAAAAACAAGCTAGGAAAATAATGCATGTTCGTTATCTGCCCCATTTATCTCTAGGCACTGGAAGGCTTCTAAGTCTAAATAAATAGAAATTGTTTCCAGTAATGGAATGGGCAGTAACCAGAGGACACAGCATTTCATGCTGCTACTATGTAGCGGTGATGTGAATGGTATTTTCCACTAATAGGATGTTGTGATAAGTTCAAAAAGAGAATCGAGCAACATTCTGTATGGATCTCAGTGCCAATACGATGCCAGGAAAGTAGGTTGTACATCCCAATAATTGCCCCTGAGCGAATCAAATAAAATGTTCCTCCACCTGTTCATAGGAGCAGAGTACAGACTGTTCTCAACCAGCTCGGACTCTCAAAACCCAAACCAAAAAGCCTGTTAGATGTAATTTCGCAATTGGACAATACTTTCTGAACAATCCTGAGTCTGCTCACGGGCTACACTACCAACTATTTAAGATAATCAGTTGAGTTCACAACGTGAAAGATTTATGCTTGATAGAAGCCACATACATTCACATGCAGGATCTTGTTCTCTGCAAACAAAAGGAATATGTTCAAGCCTGGAACCTTTATTGAATTACGTGGGAGCTTGGGGAGCCCATCATTCCCCGTTGCTTTCTCCATGATAATGGCTCAGCCAATCAGAGTCAACTTGCCAACCAATTAAACAAGGATACAAGCAACATCCCAGAAATAACTGTAAATCAGGGAATGGAACGGAGGGAGGAGCTCAGGAAAATTACAATCACCAGAGAAGTTGTATTGAGCAAATTGTTGGAGATGTGGCATGGCAAATGTCCGGACCCTGATGAACCTCAACCTAGGCTCTTCAAGGAAGTGGCTAATGAGATATTTGATGTATTGGTTTTAATTTTCCAAAACTCGCTGGATTCGGGGAACGTTCCATTAGATTGGAAAATAGCAAATTTAACTCCTTTACTCAAAAAGGGAGAGTGATAGAAAGAAGGAAACTACAGGCCAGTTAGCTTAACATCTGTCATAGGACAAGTGTTAGAAGCTGTTTTTAAAGATACAATAGCAGGGCACTTAAAACAATTAAAGGCAATCAGATAGATTCAAGATGGTTTTCCGAAAGGGAAATTGTATTTAACCAGTTTATTGGGACTTATTGAAGGGATCATATATGCTGTGGATAAAGGGGATGTAATGTATTTAGATTTCAGGAAGGTATTTGATATGGTGCCACATCAAAGGTTTATTGTAGGAAATAAAAACTCA
Source organism: Carcharodon carcharias (assembly GCF_017639515.1). Taxonomy (NCBI): domain Eukaryota; kingdom Metazoa; phylum Chordata; class Chondrichthyes; order Lamniformes; family Lamnidae; genus Carcharodon; species Carcharodon carcharias. Next base: position 7,316,945 of record NC_054468.1, read on the forward strand.
TGGTGTAGGGGGTAATATTTGGCGTGGATAGACGATTGGCGAGCGAACAAGAAACAAAGGGTAACCATAAATGGGTCTTTTCCTGGGTAGCAGGCTGTAATGAATGGAGTGCCACAGGGGTCAATGCTGGGGCCTCAACTTTTTACAATTTATAAAAATGATTTGGATGAAGGGGTGGATGGGATGTTGCTAAATTTGCCAATGGCACAAAGATAGGCAGGAAAGTACATTGTGGAGAGGATGTAAGGAGGCTACTAAGTGGCATAGATAGATTAAGTGACTGGGCAAAGATCTGGCAAATGGAGTATAATGTGGGCAAATGTCAAATTGTCCTTTTTGGAATGAAGAATAGACAAGAAGCTTATTTAAATGGTGAGAGATTGCAGAGCTCCGTGATTTAGAGGGAACTGGGTGTTCTAGTGCACGAATCATGAAAGACTAGTATGCAACTACAGCAGGCAATTAGGAAATCTAATAGAATGTTATTGTTTATTGTGAGAGGGGTTTATTACTAAGGAGGGAGTTATGCTTCAGTTATACAGGGCACTAGTGAGGCCACATCTAGAATACTATATACAGTATCGGTCTCCTTATTTAAGGAAAGATGTAAATGTATTAGAAGCAGTTCGGAGAGGGTTTACTAGACTAATACCAGAAATGGGCAGGTTATCCTATGAGGAAAGCTTGGGCAGGCTAGGCTTGTATCCACTGGAGTTTTGGAGAGTAAGAGGTGACTTGATTGAAACATATAAGATCCTGAGGGGTATTTACAGGGTGGATGTGGAGAGAATGTTTCCTCTTGTGAGAGAATCTAGAACTAGGGGTCACTGTTTAAAAATAAGGGGTTGCTCATTTAAGATAGAGATTAGGAGGATTTTTTTTCTCTCAGAGGGTAGTGAGTCTTTGGAACTCTCTTTTTCTAAAGGCAGTGAAAGCAGAGTACTTGTATATTTTTAAGGCAGAGCTGGATAGATTATTGACAAACAAGGGGGTGGAAGGATATCGGGGCTATCCAGGAATGTGGAGTAGAGGTTACAATCAGATCAGCCATGATCTTATTGAATTGAGGAGAAGGCTCGAGGGCTTGAGTGGCCTACTCTTGCTCCTAATTTGTATGCTCGTATGGTCAGTCAGGACCCCTTTTCTCCTGTATTATAATTTGTTATGATTGTTTGAAATTTGCTATTCTTGCTTTTGCCCTGATGCGTGCACGATAAAAAGCTTCAGCAACATGTCTCTCGCTTCAGGAATACTATTGTTGTGTCACAAAGCAGCAACATGTGGCTCTGAGTAGATGTCATCCCAAAACAAGGGGCAGTCAGCAACGATCATTGTACGTAATGAATGCTTTAAGAAATTATGAAAGCCAGTAAGACTGAATAATGCTTTAAAATGACAATTAGATAACAACTTTTGCATGATTGTGATAATATAACATTTTTAAAATTCATTCTTTCACGGATCTGGTGCCACTGGCAAGGCTGTCTTTTGTTGCCCATCCCTCATTGCCCTTGAACTGAGTGTCTGGCGTGGCCATTTCAGAGGGCAGTGAGGAGTCAGCCACATTGCTGTGGATCTGGAATCGCATGTTAACCAGTCCTGGTAATGATGGCAGATTTCCTTTCCTTAGAGCATTAATGAACCGGATGGGGTTTTACATCAATCAGTGATAGTTTTATGGTCACCATGACAGAGACCAGCTTTATATCTCGAACTACTAACTGAATTTGAATTCCACCAGCTGCCATGATGTGATTTGAACTCGAGTCCCCAGGAACATTAGCCTGGTTCCGTGAATGACTAGTCCAGTGACTTTACCATTATACCATTGTCCTCCTCTCTAATCAAGTGACTGTATTAAGATTTTTCCCTATTCATTCTCGGGCTCTGTGCATTGCTGCTGCATCTCGGTAACTGTCCAGCATTGGATTTTCCATAGACCATGTCTGGCTCTGTTGAAGACTATCATTGATAGAGGTCCATTGATATAATTAATCAGCAAATCCATTATTGTTGCATCGTGCATCTATCAGGGTGGTAGAAGGCGAATTTGGTGGACTATGGTCTTTTTTATGCTTCTAGCTATTCCAATATTCCAACTTTATTCTCAAACTTGGACATAAAGAACAAAGAACAAAGAAAAGTACAGCACAGGAACAGACCCTTCGGCCCTCCAAGTCTGTGCCGATCATGTTGCCAGTCAACTAAAACATTTTGCACTTCCAGGGTCCGTATCCTTCTGTTCCCATTCTATTCATGTATTTGTCAAGCTGCCTCTTAAACCCCACTATCGTACCTGCTTCCACCACCTCCTCTGGCAGCAAATTCCAGACACTACCCTCTGTGTAAAAAACTTGCCCCGCACATCTCCTCTTTGGTTTTCTCCTCTCACCTTAAATCTATGCCCCCTAGTAATTGACTCTTTCACCCTGGGAAAATGCTTCTGACTATCTACTCTGTCCATGCCACTCATAATTTTGTAAACATCTGTCAAGTCACCCCTCAATCTCCGTTGCTCTAGTGAGAACAATCCGAGTTTCTCCAACCTCTCCTCGTAGATAATAACCTCCAGACCAGGCAGCATCCTGGTAAACCTCCTCTGCACTCTCTCCAAAGCCTCCATATCCTTCTGATAATGTGGCGACCAGAATTGCACGCAATATTCCAAGCGTGGCCTAACCAAGAATCTATACAGCTGCAGCATGACTTCCCAGCTTTTATATTCAATACCCCTGTCGATAAAGGCAAGCATGCCATATGCCTTCCTGACTACCTTAACCAACTGCTTTGCCACTTTCAGTGACCTGTGGACCTGTACACACAGATCCCTCTGCCCGTCAATGCACTTGTGGGTTCTGCCATCTACTATACAATTCCTACCTGTTTTAGACCTTCCAAAATGCATACATCTCGTTATTAATGTCCATTCTATTCAAATTTATACCATTTCTTATTTTGTTTTTCATCAATGTTTCTTTCTTTTTATGAATAGTCAAATAAGTGTTATCATAACTATCTATAAGCATATAAACCCAGTCGTGGTGAGTTCAAATCCTTCTGCGTGGCAAGTTCTGAAGCCTGGTAACAGGAAAAGTAGTTGGATGGTTTTTATAAAACTGTATCATTCATATCTTTCAGGGAGATGAAAATCCTTACCATTTTTGTGGGTATCACTGGCTAGGTCAGCATTTATTGCCCATCCCTAATTGCCCTTATTTCTGTGGGTCAGGAGTCACAGATAGCAGTCCAGGTAAGGACAGCAAGTTTCCTTCCCTAAAGGACATTAGTGAACCAGGTGGGCTTTTAATGACAATCGACATTTACTTCCAGGTTTTTATTGAATTCAAATTGCTCTATCTGCCCTGGTGGGGACCAGAACATTCCCCACAACATTACGCTGGATCTCTGGAATACAAGTGCTGTTTCAATACCATTATGCCACCACCACCTCACCTACTCTGCTGAGGCTGATACATGACTGTAGTCCCACTCTGCAGGGTTGGTTTTAAGTGTTCTCAGGGTACCTAAGGATAGTCAAACAATGATATCTTGTCCGCTCACACTCATGCTAAGAACAAATAAAAAATCCTTTCTAGTAAGCTACGATCGATCAATGCCCAAATGGAAGCTATTTTAACAAGTGTAATAATTGTGGATAATTATCTGATTTACATCAGTTTATAATTTGTTATGTTCTTCGAAAGAAACAGCACCTGGTGAAGCTAGCATATTAATGAATAATATGGATAATATAAACCCCAATGTTTAAGTCAAAGTGCACTGTAAAGTAGAGACAGGGGAGATGAATGGAATTCATTGAATTGCAAACGAAATACAGGAATTCTTATTTAGAGAACAATGAGAAAAGTTTAGTTCAAATAACAAATAAAACAAGAGTGGCTACATCATAGGGATCGTTCAAAATTACACCTCGATTCCACAAAGGATGAGTTAATGCGCTAAATGATTGAGTTGCAATTGCCTTTCCTTAACTTTCCACTTCCCTATGTTCTGGTAACGAAGATTAAGTTGGTGAAAATTGAGAATTTGTCGAAGAATTTGATTAATTATCTGGTCGGCAAAATATATGGCCACAGTTCATTAACAATATCCAAGTTTCGGCTGACAAGTGGCGAGTAAAATTCGTGCCACAGCAGTACTAGGCAATGCTGATCTCCAAGAAGAGATAATCCAACCATCGCCCCTCAATGTTCAATGGCATTACCATCACTGAATCCCCCACTACCAACATCCTTGGGGGTTACTATTGAAGAGAAACTGAACTGGACTGGCCATATAAATACTGTGGTACAAGAGCAGGTCAGAGGCTTGGAATCGTGCCATGAGTAAATCACCTCCTGACTCCCCAAAGCCTGTCCACCAACTCCAAGGCACAAGTCAGGAGTGTGATGGGATACTCCCCACTTGACCTGATAAGTGCAGCTCCCACAACACTCAAGAAGTTTGACACTATCCAGGACAAAGCAGCCCACTTGATTGGCACTGCATCCACAAACATTCACTCTCTCCACAGCCGACGCACATAAGAAGCAATGTGTACCATCTACAAGGTGTACTGCAGGAATTCACCAGGACTCCTTCGACAGCACTTGCCACACTCACTACCACTGCCATCCAGAAGGACAAGGGCAGCAGATAGATGGGAACATCACAATCTGGAAGTTCTCCTCCAAGCCACTCACCATCCTGACTTGGAAATATGTCGCCGTTCCTTCATTGTCACTGGGTCAAAATCCTGGAACGTCCTTCCTAACAGCACTGTGGGTTAACCTAGACCCACATGGACTGCACAGGTTCAAGAAGGCAGCTCACCATCGCCTTCTCAAGGGCAACTAGGGATGAGCAATAAATGCTGGCCCAGCCAGCAAAGCTCACATCCCGTGAATGGATAATAAAAATCACTAATCTATGTCCGTCATGCCCAATTATCTTCCAATAAAGATTTGAAAGAACATTATTCAGTTAGCGGTAGATATAAGATCTAATTATATATAGAAAATATCCTATAACTTTAATGCAACAGTGGCTAATGATTTCAAGAAGTACATACAGTCCTCAACTGTGGGAATATATGGGTACATCCTCCTACTGCATTTGTGAAACATTATGGGTTACATGGCAAATCAAAAGCTTTCTTGTTTGACGTAAATAGTATACAGGGGAGGTATCCGAACCCCTACTTTGGGAGCAGCAATTTCCAACTGCTTTTTATCAGTCGACAACACATAAACTACATTCCGCGAATAGAAAACAGTGATGATTAAAAAATCAATAATTGTTAACTGGCCCAACCCTGTCACAGGCTGGGCAGTCAATAGCATCACTCAAAACAGGTGGAACCCCTGTGTTTCCCCTACTCAATTCAACCACAACAGTAAGGATAGGAATGTTTGAAGAATCATTTATAGAAACATGTGTGAACTGCGTTTGATACCCATTGAAACACAAGATGAAATTGGCGTCAGAAAAAGAAGCACAATGCAAGTAATTGATTTGATGTTGGGCACTAGGAAATCCCTGAGATTTTCGAAATGTTTCAATTACTTGGTGTCCACTCACTGTTAAATGTGAAGTGCATTTGTCATTTCCCATTGCTGCAGCGGAATGAAACCACTAAGCCACACCGAATGCGCTGCTAACTAGGCCAGTTAAATCTGCCTGGATATTCCATGTCATCTACAACTAACAAATGTGCGTCAACTCCACTAAATAATCAAATGGTAAAAAAAACCTCGTGTTTAAATTGGCATCAAAGGCAGTCCACATATGTTTCCAAACATCTATTCTTAATCATCGCTATCCTTTCTGTGACATTAATTATTGTCGACAAATGACGTACACAAAGGTTTCGATAAATTATGAATAACTGCCGGATGGACAACCTCAATATCAATCAAACCAAATTTGAATAACCTGATCAAACAGGGAGAAATTGGCTCAAGTATTGAGCAATAATCTCCCCGCTTGTCATCTTGCATCACAGCTGCTTAACCAATGACGCTGAACCTTCTTTCAGTTATTCCGATATGGCCAGTGTCGCTGTGCTTCTGCAGTGCAAGATTACTCGTGAATATATAAATTGACTTCCAGTCGAAGACTTGCATGCTTTTCTCCAGTGGTCTCGAGAGCGTTGTTGTTTGACTTTGGTTATGCAGTCACTTTCTATATGGAGACCTCTGTTCCTATTCTCAATCAAGTTGAATTTAGCGATTCAACCAACATGTAAACAGCGGGAAAAGTTCAATTCCGGAGTTTCTCAAGATGGAGATATAATACTGGGTGGTTTATTTCCCATACATTTCAGAACAGCTCCAGCCTATGACAGGTTTCGCTCTAAACCTCAACCAATGCGCTGCTTCCAGTAAGTAAGATGGTCAGTCTGTTTCAAAGTACCGCGGTCTGAACAGGAATGTTTCCCTGAATATGTTAAAAGTTTAGTTTGTGAAATAGCATCCAATACTTGAATCGGGGTAGTCATCATGTCTAAGTTTCGGTAGTTGTATAACCTGTCGAAGTATTGCGGAGGTTGGTGGGCGCATTCGAGTAGGTGGAAGGGAGGTCGATGACATGTCTTTCTGTCATCAACTAAATGATTTTCGGCATCAGAGACAAAACGGCAAGAAGGACATGTTACAGTCGTAACGACTGCATCAGGAAGACAAACTAGCACTTGGAGATAAATTCTTTATGACAATTGGAAAAATAAGATCAGAGATATTTAAAACATCATCGGATTGTTAGCTGTTGAATGATGATGGAAATTACAGACCGAATGTTTGGCTTCTCTGTCCTTTTAGCTGCTTCTGCCATTGTGTGCATTTCTGACATTTCCTGTGTAACTTTTGAATCTTAGAAAGCAATCTACGCATTTGTGTTCTCGTCGCTTTCGGTGTTCTTGCTTACAAAGTGCGTTTCTTTATGTTTTCTCACTTGGATTATTTTTGACCCTCTTCCGATTTTTTGTCATTGTTGAATTGTTCTATCCAGGAATATCTCTAGTTAGGAGAACGGTAGAACCTATCCGACATTAGATAGAAATTCAGATGAAAGCAAAATACTTAGGATGCTGGAAATCTGAAATAAAAACTGAAAATGCTGGAAAAACTCAGCACGTCTGACAGCATCTGTGGCGAGAGAAACAGAGTTAACGTTTCGAGTCCGTGTAACCCTTCTTCATCCGCTCTAATAATTCCGTTTCTCTCGCCAAAGGTTTTGTCAGACCTGCTGAGTTTTTCCAGCATTTTCTATTTTTTTTATTTTAGGCAGAAAGTCAACTTGGCAACGACCGTCAAACAATTCAATTGGCCTCCTGTTATACTCCCGCCCCAGCCGCAATTCCGGTAACTTCAGTGGAACTGAATATCAAAGGGAGCCTATAACAGGCGGATGAGGCGGGGCCATCTCTGTTGCGCTTCAGCGCAAGAAAGAAAATTGCTTAAATCTTCCCTTAGAATTGGGATAAAAGCATCCAGATAAAGCAGAAAATTAACACAAGTATTTTTTCACGCTTGAAGTGTAAGCTCTATGAAAACCAAATGTTCTGGGCCACAGAAATGCACAGCACATGGAAATACAGTTTAATTAATAAACAAATCAGATTTACAGAATCGGCAAACGGGTCGACACATTTACAATAAAAGACGATCGTCATTTAATTTCACTTTTGTTGCAACATCTTAGTAAACTGCAGCGTCTGCCTCCTGCCAGGGATCAACTTAAGAATTGTACAAGAGCAGAATACTACGGATGCTAGAAGTCAGAAATAAAAACAGAAAATGCTGAAAAAGCTGAGCAGGTCAGACAGATTCTATGGAGGCGGAAACAGATTTAATGTATCGGGTCGATATTCTTTCATCAGACGTAAACAAAATTGTATCTAACGTTACTCCCACTCAGTACACCGATGTTTATTTAACAGGTTACGTCACAGAGAGCTGCGCTGGTTACAAACGATGATATTTGCAATAGAAGAAATAAACCGGAATCCAGAGCTGCTTCCCAATGTAACATTGGGCTATAAGATCTTTGACAGCTGTTACACAAGCCCTGACTCGCTGAAAGGAACCCTCAAATTACTGAACGAGGACAATGAGGCTGGATCAAGTTACACGTGAGCGATCCTTCCGTCAGTGCCCATCACTGTGGGAGAAGCAGCATCTTCACAGTCCATTGCCGCGTCACGTTTGTTGGCTCCTTTTGATATTGGCCTAGTAGGATTCATTAATCAACTTCATAGGTTAAAGATCTTTTACTGAATGTCCCATAGACGCAGAACAAGTATATATTTAAATACATAAGTATACTCAACGATCAACGATAGACATTTTAGGAACGACTTGCTATAATCGCGAGAAACATATCACAGCGGATTTTCCAGTTGATTTGTGTCCGTTTCAGTGTCCAAATTGTCTTGATTTCTATGTAGCTCCCTGGCTGACATTGGTTCGGCCCGATAAAAACGATCGCTTTCGAATGAAACTAACGAGGCGAGATTGTCTTTGGATCACAATGTGAAAAGAACGATATTAGATCATTAAGCATTTTTTTTCAAAAATATTCCTGGTTCCCCTGACACATGTATATGTTTTCCAAGTTATTTAATGCTGATCATAGGGACTTTTTTTTTACATCACACTTTGTGCTTCAATTTTCCTTACTAAACAATTTCGGAAAATTCCATTTAATTGCATTATTATTGACCCCAATCAATGTTCGAAATTGCCGTTTATCAATGGTAGGACCCTGCCGGATTCAGAAATGTGGCTTCTGTGTTATAACTAAACTCTAGGTTAGTTACAGTTCGTCCTTCACCTGTCTGAGCGATAAGCGCGAATTCCCAACTTTCTTCAGGACAATTCCCAGTGATGCCGTTCAAGTCAAAGCCTTAGTGAGGCTGGTGCAGCGCTTTAAATGGATTTGGGTTGGGATTGTAACTGAAGACAGTGAATACGGTTGATCTGAGATAACGTCGTTTATTCAACAAGTTTCTAAATTTGAAACATGCATCGCCTTTATTGAGTTTATGCCTCCTGGAAGCACCAGAATTGAGGTGCTTCAGATTATAGAGACTATTAAAAAGTCCTCTGCTAAGGTGATCATAATATTTTCCCTTGAACGTGATACTAAGTCTTTAGCAATAGAACTTAGGCGGCACAACATAAGCAACATTCAACTGATTGCAAGTGAAACCTGGATCACATCTGTCAGGCTGTGGACAGAAGAAACACGGGGAATGTTTTCTGGAACAATTGGGTTTGGAGTCAGGAGAGCGGAAATTCCAAGACTGAGGGAGTTTCTAGTCAAACCCCACCCTTCCAAAACACCAGACAATCCCTTTGTAGAAGACCTCTGGCGGGATGTTTTTGGATGTAACCTTAAAATCTCGAATCGGAGTCTAGAAGAAAACTCATCACCTCACAAACCGTGCACAGGTTTAGAGACCTTGGAGACCGCTGAAACCACATACACCGATGTGTCACAATTACGAACTTCGTACAATGTGTACAAAGCAGTATATGCGGGTAGCTCACGCACTGCATAACTTGAGGTCGTGTGAAAATGGGAAAGGCCCATTTATCAACAAAACGTGTGGCCAAGTATCTCGCATTGTCCCCTGGCAGGCGAGGAAAGATCAAGTCATTCGAGAGAAGCAAAATTCACTCCGTATTTCGAAACAAAGTATTTATTTAACATGCTCCTTGAAGGTTAGAATGGCATGATGCGAATCTTTCACATATTCATGTCAATTTGAAAATTCGTGTTGAAATAATTAATCAGAAATGTTGCGGACTAGTGGATGATTTGCTGGTCTTTAGAATGGAATTGTTTTGCTGTGTTTAAAGCTTTCACACTACCTGAAGGAGGTTCGCTTCACAAACCAGTTTGGCGAGGAAATGCGCTTTGATAAGAACGGAGATCATATCGCTTCCTATGACGTGATAAATTGGCAGGATGGATCGATAGAGTTTGTGAAAGTCGGATATTACGTTGCAGCGTTGCCGGAAGGAGAAGAATTCGTTTTGAATGAAAGTAGAATTATTTGGCATGGATCCGACACCAGGGTAAGGATTGTTCTGTTGTTGACAGAACAACATCATTTCACAATTAGTTCTTACTTTTATTTTTACCCTGTATATGTGTTTAACTCATATACTAAGACAGAATGGTCCATATGATCGCACCCAGCCACAGGTCGAACCAACCACCCACTCTCCCAATAGCCCACAGTGAGTGCAGAACCATTTAAAGGAATCAAAACATCAGCCCGCCAGAGCTTTCTCGGCTGCATCTCTCAAACTCGCGAAATTCAATACATGGAGGGGAAATGGCGGTAACAACATGGGAAGTCCATTATCTCTAAGTTCCCTTCCAAATCACACACTACCGTTCACAGAATCAGATAATGTTAACGGCGCAAATGTCTGCACCGACTCTCCAAATAAGCATTATGACCTCCTGCCCTTGAACGTTGTTTCTATTTCAATCGTCATCTAATGTCCTCTTGAATGCCTCGATTGAACCTGCCTGCTGCAGACTTCCAGGCAGTACATTCCAGACCAGAACCTCTCGCTGTGAAGAAGTTTTTTCGCACATCACATTTGCATTGTTTGGCAAGTTGACAACTGCAAATCCTGGACTTCTCTCATTCAGCAGGATTTTGGGAGCACCTTCGCCACACATATTGAAAGGGTTAAAGAAGGTCCATCACTATCTTCTCAGTGGCGACCAGGGATAAATGCCTCCCACATAGCAAATTTCACACCTCGAGAATTATTTTTGCAAAGTGTGTCCTTTTCATAATTTTTCACCCCACACAACGATTTCTTTATTTTGACAGCTTCTGCTTACCATATTTTATTTGTTTCCATTATTTTAATTTCTAAATTGTGCATTACAAAAATGGAATACAAATTAAGTGGAATATAAAGGCACCACTTATCAATTAAACAAGAGGAAATGTATTGTTAAAGCCTGAGATTTGCTCAATACATTGAATTTATAATTTACAAAATTAATTATATTCGTTACTCAAAATGTTACCGCCTAAATTTCGACTATTTTAATATCAACTCCAGCCTTTTCACAGCTATGCGGACCAAGAAGCGATTCAAACCTTGTAAAATTGAATAAGCAATGGAGATATCCTGTGCGCAAAACGAATGTATACAATATTCCTGACATGTTCAAAGAAGGTTTTAAATGTAGGCTGTGGTTCAGAGTGGAATGTTTAATCTACACAGGTCCCAATATCAGTTTGCAAAGATATTTGTCCTCCGGGTACAAGAAAGAGCGCTCGAAAAGTGCAGCCAATCTGTTGCTTTGATTGTTTGCCATGTTCTGACGGAGATACTAGAAATTGAGTTCATTTCATTTCAGGGTGAAATAGGAATGACACTCACGGCGGTTTCACTGTTTGGAGCCTTGTGTCACAGGAGCAGTTGCAGTTGTTTTCTTATATTTCAGAAACACTCCCATTGTAAGGGCCAACAGTTCGGAATTAAGTTTTCTCCTGTTAATCTCATTGATACTGTGTTTTCTGTGCTCCATCGCATTTATTGGACAGCCAACGCCATGGTCATGTATGGTGCGTCTCACTGTGTTTGGAGTGAGTTTTGATCTGTGCATTTCCTGTATCCTCAGTAAAACTCTGGTAGTCCAGATGGCCTTTAGAGCAACCCTACCGGCCAGTAAGGTCATGCAATGGTTCGGACCCAAACAACAAAGAGCAATTGTCTTTCTCTGCACAATGATCCAAATTCTAATATGTGTCATCTGGTTGCTGACCTCTCCTCCATTCCCAAATAAAAACACCAAATATCAAAGTGCAAAGATTATCCTTGATTGTGAAGTGGTTTCCACAGCTGCTTTCTGCTGTATGTTCGGTTAGATCGGGCTGGTAGCTTGTGTGTTCTTAATTTTAGCTTTCTTGGCGCGGGCCTTACTGGACAAGTTCAATGAAACTAGATTTAGAACATTCAGCATGCTCATCTTTTTTGCAGTGTGGGTAACTTTTATCCCCGCTTATGTGAGCATACCTGGAAAATACACGGTGGCTATGGAAATATTCGCTATTTTAGCATCCAGCTTTGGGCTGCTGAGTTGTATCTTTGCTCCAAAATGTTATATTATCTTACTCAAACCAATGGAGAACACGAGAAAGCAGGTAATGGGTAGGTTATCGAGTCGCGGCCGGCAAGGGGCGGTAAAAAGCATCGAACCATTTTGAAGTGCATTGACTGCAGTGGCACTGTAAAGTCTTGCTGTCGTAAGATTGTACCCACAGATTGATACTGCACAGATGCAAACCAATAGGACATTCGCTCTTGTGCCGGATGAAGCAGTCAATAGGACTTTGCCAATGGAATGATTGATTGAATGCATGAAAAATTTTGGGATACCGTGAAGAATTTCTTCGGCTCTGCCTTCACATAAACAACTGTTGTTCTAGTCGATTATAGCAGCAGAAAATAGGATGAAATGCAACACAGTCCAAGACTGGAAGCTAAAAGTCTTCTCTAAGCTTTGGTCTTAGCAAAGTATGTTGTTGATTTAGATACTGAATTCATTTATTAATAATACTGAATGACACTATATATATTTATCCTTTGTTCTTTTAATGAACAGTACACAGATTGTCATTTTGGCTGCATTGCAAACGTATTAAGCGGCGCAATCGTTACATATGTCAGGTGATCGCTTCTGTTCTAGTCCAATTCGTTGGAATGAATGTGAAACGACACAATGACCCATCAAAAGGATTAACTCATCCGTGTTGTGTAATTGCTGCCAAAGCTGGAAACCTACCCCCTAACAGCATAATAAAGTCAACCGATCCCTTTCTGTCCATTCTTTCCGTAAATCATGCTTTACTATTTTATCCAGAACTTGATTTACCTAATGCACTGAGACAAATTTCCTCCAATATCTTTGGCCACCACATATCATTTAGAGAATCATTAGGCCTCGACAGCAAATGTCACTCACTCAGGCATTAAACCCATTGATTACCACAGGTTCTCCCGCAACAACTAACTGATCCAACTGATAAGCTCTGCATTCATTCCGAAAATATATATCCCTGAACTTTGAGCTCTTTTCCGAAATGCAAAAGTTCTGGTGAGCTATTACCTGGTTCATGAGGTATGCGATTCTCTGCCAGGGGGATAAACAACCATGGGTTCCAAGCTTCCCTTTCCACAGGAATTGGCCTTTCATCTTTCAGCACTGGGCGTTTGATGTGACCTTGGTGAGCAGGGGATAGTTTCAAAGTCTGTGGATGACACAGAATTTGAACGAATTGTAAACTTTGAGCTGGGCAGTGTAGAACTGCAAAAGGACACTGGCTCATTGTTGGAGTGGGCAGATAGGTGGCAGATGAAGTTCAACGCAGAGAAGTGTGAGGTGATTCAGTTTGTTAGGAGGAACATGGAGAGACATGACAAAATGGAGGGCACACTTTTAGGGGATGTACAGGAGCGGAGAGACACGGTTGTATATGTACATAAGCCATTAATCGTGGCAGGAGAGGTGGAGCGAGCAGTTAATAAAACATACAGTATCCTGGGCCTTTTAAAATAGGAACATAAATGCAAGAGTAGGGATGTTGTGCTGAATTTGTATAGGACACGGATTGGGCCTCAGCTGGATTATTGTGCACATTTCTGGGAGCCACACTTTAGGAAGGATGTGAGCACGTTGGAGAGAATGCAGATAAGCTTTACAAAATTAGTTCCAGGGGTTAGAAACTTCAGTTATGAAGATAGATTGGAGAGGTTGGGTCTGTTCTCCTTCGAGAGATGAAGGTTCAGTGGAGATTTGATAGGAATGTTCACAATCATGAGGACAGAGTAGATAGGGGGGACATTCACAGAAAATGCTGGAAAAACTTAGCAGGTCTAACATCATCTATGGAGAGATAGACAGAGTTAACTTTCGTGTGTGTATGACTTCTTCAGAGAGAAGGAGAGTCATTCGGACTCGAAACGTTAACTATGTTTTTCTCTCTGCAGTTGCTGTTTAGACCTGCTAAGTTTTTCCAGCATTTTCTGTTTTTGTTTCTAATTTCCAGCATCCGCAGTATTTTATTTTTATCTTAGTGGTTAGGGAGAAGCTGTTCCCACTCGCAAAATATTCGAAAACGGGAGGGCACAGACAAAAAGTGATTTGCAAAAGGAGCAAATGCAATGTGAGGGAAAAAAACATTTCCACACAGCGAGTAGCTCGGGTCTGGAATGCACTGTCTGCAGTGTGCTGGAGGCAGCACCAATCGAGACATTCAAGAGGGCATTAGATAATTATTGGAAAAGAAAGGCAGGAGAATGTCATTGAGTTATAATGCTCTTCCGGAGAGCCGATGCAGACACGAGGGGCCGAATGGTTTCCTTCTGCACCGTAACAATTCTGCGATTCTTGGATCTGTGATTTCCATTGTTGACATTTTCACGATCTAACAATGTCTACCATCACTGCATTCAATCCTCCTCGATACCGAGCGGTTCCTTTACAAAGTCGATTAACCTGGGGTAATCCGTTTTATTTGGGGTTAATTTCCTGGGGTTAATTCTACAGCCGACAATCTAGCTGCGTCCTGGTGTGCACATGCAACGACAGAAGCTTACATCGCAGAAGACCATTGGTGCATATCATCTCTGAGGGCATGTTGCTGGGGTGACTAAATGTATCAACAGCCCCTTCTTACTCGACACCTGTTTCGGTTGATCAGTGTGTAACAGTCACGACAACGTCACTGCATCCGAAACCTAATTCATTGCTTGAAGCTTTGAGATATTTCCACACAAAATCAAGAAGATTTACGCTTGTCCCTTTAGTTCCACACGCAGTCTAACTGGATAATTATCGTATGTACACAGGCAGTGCCTATCCACAATTAATAAGTTCTCCTACAACTCCTCTTGTGCTGACCTTTTTAACGCTGCCTCCAATCTCAGGAGTGTAAACTCGAGCATACATGGCGCATTAGTTGTTCATTATCGGATTCAGTTTGGCTATTTTAAGTAACATTATGCTTCACTGTCTTCGGCCAAACTTGTCCAGTGTTTTTCTTATTCTAGAGAGTAAGGATAGACAAACTCAGTTTTATCTGTGAACAACATTCCACATCACCACTTCAAGCAACGTGAGAAGCGTTCATGGTTCTCGTCATAACCGAGATGAAACTATCATCGCCGCTGTCACTATCTCACTATCCTTAAATAACTATTGCCCTACAGATTCTCATCGTTTTCCCCTTGTTCTCTCGTCTTTGAGATTTCCAAGCTGTTCTTTCGATCCCCTTCCCACTCAACCATTTATAACGTAATTCCCATTCCAATTGATAAGCAAATACTTGCTTTCTTCGGATACAGTACCCCTTGCTTTCAAAGGTATAATTGTCTCCCTCCCCTCAAAACGGAAGCTAGCGAACCGGCTGCCCGGTGTTCTTGCTCGTTCAGTTCTAAACAGCTTGTAAATTCGCGATCACCAGTTTTTCACGCCCACCAAACAATTCCTCCTCTTCCGTTCTCGACTCTTCCAGCTCCAGCGCTATTTCCAACATATGGCTCCTACCTCTCCAGGTCTATTCCCAGGTCTTCTGTAACGCCCTGTTTGAATTTTTCCTTGCTCTACGGGAACTTCAAAAGCTTTAACCATACTTCTGAACAATAACTGATGTGAAGATGGACGCTCTGCTAACCCGTTTCGTCCTCATGATATGGCCTATCATTCCATCCTCCTCCAATGTCCTTTCCCTATTGTTCAGCCCAACTCAAGACTTTTGTAGCCTCAGCATCTAAAATAATAGCTTCTCTTCTCAATACCAGAGGGGCAACCAGGATTCCCCATTGCTGTATCCTTGGTCACTTCCTATTTGTCATCAACAAGATTCTCCTCATCAATAAACACGAAGTCACCATCCCGATATACATAAAGCTAAGAAGTCACAATACAGAAGTTGACCACTGAGTCCAAATAGTCCAGAGGCTGGATTTCATCTGACGTGTTTTAGGCGAGGGGTGGGGGTCCGGTAAATACGGCCACCACCTTCTCGCCCACCCCCGAGCTGTCTCCAATCGTACGGTAGCTGGGCGGGTGAGATCGCCAGCCTGCCCGCCAGGTTATAATAAAGAATTGAGGGTCAATTGATCTTGTTGCCAGGCCAATGGGCGCAAGTAACACCGCTGCCCACGCCACAGGCTGGAATCTAATGGCCGTGTCACGGCGGGGACGGGGCTGTGAAATGCGGCGAGTCATTCTCAGCGGGACCGTTGAATCCCGCCGGCACCGCGTCGGCAGGCGGGCGGGAGGGGGCAAGACTTTTTTTCTCAAGCAAACTGATTAAACATGAAGGGAGTACCTCCTTTGTGGAGGGTGCCTTGTGCGCATCAGGAACACAGCCCAACCCCCTTTGATCCAACCTACCTCGCCTCCAAAGGCCGCCACCGACCAGCCATACCTCTCTCCAGTGGCCATGACCTCTTCAATCCTGCAGCGTCCACGGTTGAGTTCCGGTGCTGCTTGAGCCCCGGCCAATCATGTGCCAATATCTCGTTTAAACCCTGCCAATCAGATTGGCCGGCAGCTCTCGATGGCGGGACTTCCTCCCGCTGAGCGGCGGAAATTCCACTCACACCATTTTTGCTCATTTTAACGGGCGCCATCACATTTGTCCACCCTGTTTACATGTTCCTTCATCACCTTTTATGTTTTAAATCTCTCGAGAAAAAAAATCTGAAATTACTT